>NW_006441386.1:6518164-6543881 GCF_000325575.1 Pteropus alecto
TCAAAGTGCCCTCCACCCAGCTCCCTGCACATCCCTAGGAAAGGAGCAAATAAAGTCTCAAATCTAATCCTGAGCTGTTCTGCTGTGTTCTGAGCCCAGGGCCCGTACCTGGCCTGCCAGAGCCCTGCCAGGGCGGCCAGAAGAATCTCAAGTGGGCCAAGCAGATGTGGGTCCCTGGACCTTTACTCCTCATCATCTGCGAATGAGAAGACTAAACCCAGGGGAGCTGGTGCCAACTTAAAGTCACTCTTCTCCACTAAATATAATATTTTGATCCTTACAAAATCAGAATAAATATTATAAATATATTTAAGAGTATAATAAATATCCTTATAAAACTGAAGAAAAAAAGGAAGCAGCCTCACTCTCAGCTCAAAAAATAGTCTAGCTGGATATTGGCTGAAAACTATTTTTGCAGGAGTTCACTAACTTCTCGGCCCACAGACAAGTTAAGATCCTGTTCATTTTTAACCAGAGACGATGTCATTACATTATACAATTTTTAAATTTTAGAAACTAATCTGCAAAGGGATATCATAATCTTCTGTAAGTATAAAGATTGTGTCACCATTTCACTTCAGAGCCATGTCCCTGGGTTGTTCCAGAAGGAGGATCTCCTGGAATCCTAACAGGAAACAAGCGGACGGTCCCAGACCTGGGCCGGCGTGAACTGGCTACCTCCTACATGGCTCTGGCAGCCATGGGGATTTCCCCAGGGCGGACCCAGCACCAGCTGGGAGGGCTGGGCCCTGGACTGGGACTTTCAGAATCTATGGAAAGATGTGGTAGCCCCTTTGTAGCTCTCATCTGAAACGACCCCAGCGCTTAGCGGGTCTAGCCTCAGCTCTGCCACTACCAGTTCTGTGACACTGGGCAATAGAATTAAAGTCTCTCAATTACTTTACTCATCTGAGTAAGGAGGAGGACAACACCTACTGCCCAGGCACTGGGAGGCTCAGTGACGACGTGAAGTAAAAGCCCCGGAAGCTGGCCCACTCGGCCCCCTGAGATTCTTCTGGTCACCCTGACAGGGGGTCCAGCGGCCCCAACACAAGCCCTAGAAAACCACAAGCCTTGGGCTCAGAAGTGGGGGCCCAGCCCCAGGCTGAGCTGGTAGCTCCCAGGCCTCAGCCCGACAGCTAG
This sequence comes from Pteropus alecto, assembly GCF_000325575.1. Classification (NCBI taxonomy): domain Eukaryota; kingdom Metazoa; phylum Chordata; class Mammalia; order Chiroptera; family Pteropodidae; genus Pteropus; species Pteropus alecto. The sequence goes on from NW_006441386.1 coordinate 6,519,308, forward strand.
CACCAATGGCCATTTTCTCATTTGTCTGGGGACAGGGTAATGACAGACCTGATTGCACAGAAGGCCTGGCTGCCCAGCTGGCCAGACTGGCTGAGCAGGTGCTGCCCCCAGGCTGGGCCCCGCGTGGGCTGAGGGAGAAGGTGGCAGTGGGGGAGAGCTTGACTGGGGAGTCTCCAAGGAAGAGAAGCAAGGCCACACTGCTGGAGTCCCACAGTCCAGGCACAGAGGGCAAGTCTGGGGACAGGATGGAAGGATGGGAGCTGGGTTCAGAGAGAGGGGCTGAGTGAAGGGATGAGGCTCAGTGAATGGGCTTAGAAGGATGGAATCGAATAGGGGGAAGGAGAGGAGGCTTAACGAGAGGATGGGGCTGAGTTTTTTAATTACTTTCCAATAAATTAGCACATCCGATTCCAGCTTGTTTGATCGTTTCGAAAGCCCCATATTCATGCGTGACCTTGGCCTTCCTCACCATCCCACTCGGCTGTCCAGTCTTTCCCAGGCTACTTCCCTACTTCTCAGAGAGGTCCATCCCAAGCCCCAGACATGAGATCTCCTTCCTACCCACTCCGCCCCTCCCTCCTGCTCCCCCTACCTCACTTCAGGGCAGCCCTCCTCTTCTCTGCTGTGTCTTCAACTTTCCAGAAGCGGTGGAAGGAGAGCCTCTGAAGGCCAGGGGATCCCTGAGACCCCTCTAATCTGATGGAGTAGTCAATCCTGCCCAGCCCCCGCCCCTCCCCAGTTAGGTAAGCCTCCTTCCAATCTCTCTTAGTCAGTTGATTAGCAAACATTTTTTGAGCACCTGCTATGGGCCAGACCCTTGGCCAAGTGCCTTAATATTAAGAGAATTCATTTTATCTTACTACAAAACAATGCAGGGTATTATCATTCCCATTTTACAGATGAAAACACTAAGGCTCTGATTGCTAATGTGACATTCCAGGGCCACCAGAATAAAGACAAGCCCAGGATTCACACCCAACCTTGTCTGACTCTGGGGCTTATCCTCTACACCCACCCTCTCATTTATTACTCTTCAATTGTTCCTTCATTTATCCTTTCATGAAAGATATACTGAGTACTTACACTGGGCCAGAGTTGAGCATGAATCTCAGCAGGGAATCTGGCCAGTGTTTGTCTTCAAGCACATCCCACCCCATCTAAACAGACAGCTCCCGGCACCCAAGAAGTCAGCTCTGCGTGAACTCTGGAGAGGAAATGGTCAGCTTCACCTGAGGCCCGGAGTAGGCTCCCTGGAGGAGGTGGCATGTGGGGAGGAGACCTGAAGGGTACGTAAAAGCTTAAAAGTTTATGAAGAGAGAGTTCTCCAAAAAGGGGAGTGGCAAGGAGAAGAGACAGGGGTCTTGGGGTCAGGGTGGGGGCGGGACTTGCAGAGTCTGGAGCAGGGCACATGATGGAGCCAAACTGGAAAGCGAGTTGGGCACATCAGGAAACGTCTCGAGTGCCCAGGCCAGAAGCTTGGGGGCACAGGGGAGCCATGGACAGGCTTTGAACAAGGACAGGCCTGGGGAGGGGCGGGGTACCTGGACCAGTGTGGCAGGTCGATTGGAGGGGAAGAGACAGGAGGGCTACCCTGCTTTTGGATGGAAGACGGAGCCTCAGGACAGAAGAGGTGGGGCTTCATTGAGGGGACATCATGACCCAGGACCATCCCAGAGCCCAAGAGCAGCCACTGGCCCCAGAGCCAGAACAGGCCTTGTCTCTAGTGGGTAGAACCAGGGGATGGGGGGTGTTTCCCAAACTGCTTCCTCTCCACCCTACAGGAGATAGCCTCAGAGGATCCTGGAACCTCGCACCTTTTTCTGTGAAGAAGCCTGGGCAGGGCATACACCTGATGACGACAGCTTACAAGGAAGCCATCTCTGCTTCCATAACACACCGAGAAGGCAAGAGAAACCAGCAGGCCGACTAGATAGCCAGTGAGTCAGTGGTGACAGGCCAGGGACAAAACCCAGAAGTCTAGGGATCATCAGTGCCCCAGCCCCGAGTGACTCAGAGGTTATACTACTCCTCCTTCCCAGTGCAGAGTCCCCCAGGCCTGGCCTTCTGGGCCTCCTCCAGACAGTCACCTGCTCCACGCTTCCCACTCATTCCTGACACACACAGACCCTGACCCCTTGCCTTCTCAGGGCCCAGAAGTCAGGTCTTTGCCTTACTGCCAGATGCACCCAATGACCCAGCCTGGTCAGCAGCCCTCCTTCCCTGCTGGCACCCAGCTCCAGATCAGGCTAACCCCAAGGAAGGGCACACCCACTCCACTGGCTGGGAGCAGGAGGTGGGGCCAAGCTAGGAGCAGCCACGCTTGTGGTTAGGTTTGAACTTTTTTATTTTTAATGTTCTCTTTATAACAGGACTTAACCTACACGTTCGAACTTTTGACGTATGCCTGAGTACTCATCCCCAGCACTCAATCGTGCCCTCATTCCCTCCCTCCTTCCCTCCGCACACTCCCTGCTTCTCTCCAACTGGGCTGGGGGTGCTGCAGATGCCCAGGGGGCTGACCAGCTGACACTGGCTACCCCTCAGCATCACTTCATAGCTGTTCACCCCCACAGTTCACCCAGGCCAGGCCTCCCTACCCACAGGCCCTATAAAGCTCCTACCATACACCTGAGTGTGAAACAAGGGTCCTGTGTTTCTTTTATTTTAATCAAAGTATAGTTGACATACAATATTATATTAGTTTCAGGTGTACAACATAGTAATTTGACATTTGTATACCTTACAATGTGATCACCACGATAAGTCTAATAAACCACCTGTCACCATACATAGTTATTATGATATTATCGAAATTGTCCCTGTACTGTACACTACATCTCTGTGACTTATTTATTTCATAACTGGAAGTTTTACCTCTTATTTCCCTTTATCTATTCTACCCAACCCCCACCCATCTCCCCTCTGGCAACCATCAATTTGCTCCCTGTATCTCTAGGTCTATTTCTATTTCTTTTGTTTGTTTCTTTTGGTTTTTAAATTCCACATATAACCAAAATCATATGGTATTTGTCTTTCTCTGTCTGATTTATTTCCCTTAATATAATACCCTCTAGGTCTGTCCATGTTGCTGCAAATGGCAAGATTTCATTCTTTTTTATTGCTGAGTAGTATTCCATTGTATATATGTACTACATCTTCTTTATCCAGTCATCCACAAGATGGGCACCCATGTTTTATTATTTTTATTATAATCAACTCCAGTTTGTTATTTTCATTATAATCGACTCCATTCCAATTCTTTGCCATCTCAGCAGGATAGCAGGACTCTCAACCTCAGTCTTTCCTGAAGCTCCTTCTCTGATGAGGGATATTCCAGGTCCCAGGACATCAGAAGTCCTCTTTGTTCAGCAATTGCCAAGCCCTGGCTGCCATGAGAAGCTCCAGGTTCCAATCTACGTGACCCCTTCGGGGCCTAGGGCTTAGTGGCCAATCAGAATTCATTGGCCAGAAGCCATAAAGCCATCAACTAAAAGGTCTTACCTTTTCTTCCTGTAAATAGTGCCTGCCCATTAGTGGGAGCTTTCCCCACATGGCACACTCTACAGTGACTCACAGCCCCCAAGTCATTGTCTGCTAATGAAGGAAATTCTCCCCCATCCTACCTCTCTGTCCGCACTCCAGAAACACTTGGCCTCTGGGTCAGGCTCAGGGAGAGCTTCTGCCTCCGCCCTGCCTCTGTTTCCACTCCGCCCCTATCCAAAGCCTGGCCAATTGTTGCTGGCAATGGGGAAGGGGAGAGAATAAACACAAACTGATGTGGCAATAACTGCCCCCACACCAGCCATTGTTTCCTCAGCCTCCAGCCTCACTCTCCACACAGAGGCCACAGCGACCTTTCAGCACACGCTCGCCCTCCCCACTCACCCACAGAAGTCTTCCTGGTGCTCCCTGAGTGAACAAGATGAAGTCCGACCCCCCAGGCGTGGATACTAAAGTTTGCCATAGTCTGGCCCAGCCTTCGTCTCCTGTTTCATATCCTAACATGCTGATATCCTGCCTGACCGCCACGCCCACCAGCCACTTGTGCCTCACCAAGCTTTGAGCACAGTGCCCTCTCAGGCCCACTAGCCTTTGCACACACTGAGGCCTTTGCACACAGAGGCCTCTGCCTTAGGTGCCCATTCATCACTTTGCCACATGGCAAACCCCATCTCATTCTTCAGACCCCAGCTCCAAAGCTGTTCAGGGAATGCCTCTGGGCTCTCCCAAATGAGTGTGGTAGCCCCCATCGGAGTACTTGCCACACTGTGTGTGTATATGGCAGAGGCCTCAGGCCTCCCCCGCCTCCAGCTGGGCTGGGAGTTCCTCGAGGTCAGGGACTGCGATTTCTTCTTCTCTGTTCCCGTGAACAGCTGTGTGTGTCAGAATACACATCAGTGATAAGCTACTGAATTATTATTATTACTGAACAAAAGTAAGAAAAGAAACCAGATATTGATATAAATAAATGATTGAATAAATAAATATGTGGAGAAGAGGCAAATCTCCCATGCAGAAAAGTTCCAAAAAATGCGTGTAGATACTCCTCCCTCATGGAGGAGTACCATAACCCCTCCTCCTTAAGTGTGGGCTCATAGTGACTTCCCTTCAAAGAGGACAGTATGGAGAGAAGGAAAGAAGAGTAACTTTACATTGGAGAAAACTGACAATTTCAGCCAAGTGATCAAGGTTGACAAGTGAATCATGTTGACAGCACGCACCTTTGATATAGTGTGAAGAAAATGGCACTTTACCTCTGTGTTCTCCCTCCCCAAAACTCACAAACCCAGTCTAATCATAAGAAGAACATCAGATAAACTCCAATAGAGGGGCATCCTACAGTATATCCTACCAAGACTTTTCAAAATCATCAAGGTCATTAAAGACAAGGAAAGTCTGAGGGACTGTCACAACCAAGAGGAGCCTAAGGAGACTTAATGACTAAACGTACCATAGTATTTTGAATGGGGCTCAGGAACAGAAAAAGGTCATTAGGTAAAACCTGAAAATTAATATAAAGTATGGACTTTAGTTAATAATATATCAGTATTGGCTCATTAATTGAAGTAAATGTGCCATACTAATATGTTACCAATAGGAAAATTGGGTGTGAGGGTTATGTTGATGCAGGACAGAAAGAATCCCCTCAAGTGAGGATTCAAGTCTTGCATTGAGAGGTCCTTGACTGTGCTCAGGAAAGAATTCAAGCGCACACCAGAGTTAGAGTCAAAAAGAACGTCTATTAGAGAAAGAATAACGCCCCATAGACAGAGCATGGTCTCCTCTCAGAGATAGAATGAGAGGTGAGAAAAGCTGAGAAGGACTGAGAAGAACCTCAAGTGTTGGGGGAATTCAATTTACATATCACCCTTGGTTTCTATAAATAAAGTTTAAAGACTTTATTTACTTTTTTTCCTTTGATGGTATGGGTATGCAGCATGCAAGGCATAGAAATGCAGCGTGAAAGGCGTATTAGCAATCCTAGCCTTTGTTCTGTAGGTTTCCTATGGTCTGTCCGATGAGAATGGATGGTTGGGTTTATTTTGTGTAGGGTATGACTTAAAGACTCTGTTTTCCCTTCATAGTATAGGTAAGTGGTTTGTTAGTAACCCCAGCGGGAATCTTCCTTTGTTCTGTAGGAATCTGGCAGCACATTGCAGGCTCTGAAAACAACTTGATTTAACATTTAGTTCTCATGCCTCTTTCCTACATCAATATGAGAACTCTCTGTACTATCTTCTCAATTTTTCTGTAAATCTAAAACTGTTCTAAAAAATAAAGTGTATTTTTAAAAGGAAGGAAAGAAAAAAGAAAGAAAGCTAACTGAGCCTAACCCTCCCCTCCCCCATGGAGCCTTCCTGGTTCATGCTTACGCAGTGAAGGGGCCTTGAGGTTGCCAGTGGGCAGGACACAGTACTCAGCCCTGCTCATGTTCCAGAACTTCTTTTGAGGAATGTCCTGTTCTTAAGAGATGCATGCTGAAGTACCCAACAGTCAATTGTAATGGTATATTCATGTAACTTTCAAATGGTTCAGGAAAAAGTGTATAGGGAGGGGAGAGAAAGTATACAAATGTGGCAAAATGTTAACCATTGGCGAACGTGGGTGAAAGGTATATAAATGTTCATTGCACTATTCTGGTCACTTTTTTCTGTAGGTTTTAAATTTTTTCAAAAAAAAAAAGTTGAGAGAAAAATTAAAAAGGGACCAATCAGTCAGATGAGTGGGTAGGGGGAACCCATCTTCTAGGTGGAGAAATGACATGAGTAAAGCGGGTGAGGCATGGGAGAGGTGGTGCGGGACTGGAGGCCTGGAAGAGCAGAGAGAGGGGAGGGTGGGTAAGGTGAGAGGTGGAGGGTGGGTGAGGCCTGAATCGTCAGGGCCTGGCAGGCCAGAGCGAGACGCTGAGGTACAGCTGAGCCTGTGTGAGGACAGCAGCTGCCCACAAGCAGTCAGTGGGGCAGGGAGGGAGCTCCTCAGGCCTGGCTTCCTCGTCTAGCCCATTCCACCACCCTGCAAGCCAGCCAGTCCCCGCCGGGGCCCCAGAACCAGCTGGATTACATGAGTACTGGTCACCCCCTCCCCACAAACACACATAGAAGGGCTCTCCTGGCTCCTGTGTCCCCAAACCCATGATCACTGATGCCCTGGTCTCTCCCCAGCTCCTGACCCAGCACCGTGTATCCTTAGCTTCCCTGTTGGTGTAGAAGTAGCTCCCCTGTCCCACCTAACTCTGCCACCCCAGGCCTCCCTTTAGGTTGCGTCTGGTACCAAAGAACCCTCTAAGCTCTGTCCCCTCTCTGTGCTCTAGCCAGGCCAGGGAGCTCAGGCCTTGTTATCTTGGAGGATAAGGCCAGTAACACTAATAATAGTAACTACCTGAATGTTCATAGCAGCACTATTAGAATAGCCAAAACATGGAAGCAACCCAAGCGGCAATCAGTGGATGAATGGATCAACAAAATGTGCTATATCCATACCCTAGAATGAAAAGAGATGAAGCACGGATACAGGTTACAATATGGATGAATCTTGAAAACATTGTGCTAAATAGACAAAGCCAGACATGAAAGGCCATATATTGTATGATTCTGTTTACATGCAATGTCTAGAACAGGCAAATTCGTAGAGACAGAAAATAGATTCGTGGCTTAGGGATGGAGGGAAACACAAAAATGTTCTAATGTGGTGATGTTTGCATAACTCTGTGAATGCACTAAAGACCATTGAATTACACACTTTAAATGGGTGAATCACATGGCATGTGAATTATATCTCAATAAAGCTGCTTTAAAAATAATAATAATTAGCACTTCCCAAATGTCTATCAGGTGCCAGGCAGGCCCGACACAGCCTCTGTTCACCCTCAGGACACCGTGATCGATAATATCAGCCCATTCTACCAGTGAAGAAACTGAAGCTTGGAGCATTTAAGTGATTTCCCCAGGGTCGCACAGCTTGTGGAGGCAGGATTTGAATCTAAAACTGCCCGAAACCAAAGCCAGTGTGTGTAACCATCATAATAAGCCTCAGGTCTCCTCAAGTTTGTTTCCAAGATGTTACTGAGCCCCAAACTCGCTGGAGCTAGGGATAAACTCAGAACCCCGCCCGGCCCTGTGCTTAGGGGCTGCTGTGGACAATCAGAAGCAGGTCAGACCTGCCTGAGACGGGGTGGGGTTGCGGTGAAGGATGGATGCCGGGACGTATCAGGGTAGTGAAAATTCAGGGTTCCCCCACTCCCACCCCAACCATAACCCCTTGTCCATAATGAGCTAGGATGCACAGCAAGGAGACAGAGCCTCTGGCAGGGGCGCCGCACGCCAGCCGACAAATGCTGGGTGTCCATCTACCCCTCCAGACTCCTGGCCCACGGCGACTCTTGCCGGAATCGCCTCCTCGTGTTTGCTGCTGGGAACTGCAGCCCTTGAGGTGTAATCCGCCCGCTCACCGGAATTTTGAAAATCGCTCTTGCGCTGTGGCGGTGGGTGGAGGAGTGAAGAGTTTTGACAGAAATGCGATGGGGCAACCAAAAGTACCCGTCACCTGGATTTCGGTGAAGGGATGGAGGTTCAGTGTAAATCGTGACCCATAGATGGGGTTCACAGATGTTTCATCATGATGAAAAATAAAAGCTGACCAGCGTCATGTGCATAGTAGAGGTCCACCCTCCCCAGCAAGCGTTCAGCTGGGCAGGCTTGTGGTGGGGTCCCTTGGGGGCCTGCGAAGGGCTCAGCAAGTGTGGCTGAGGCCCTGAGGCAGAGGCCGAGGAGGTGGCTATCCAAGGCAGGACTGTGCAAGGTAGCCCACGTGCAATAGGGTGGCCCAGGAGCAGGAAAGTGCTCCCAGGCCAATTCGCCTGGAGGAAAGGCCTGGCACCCAGTCTTGGGTCTGTTGGGAGGGGTGGAGTAGAGGCTCTAGACCAAGGGCTGGGACCTGAGGGCTGAATGCCTGGGAACGAGCCACAGGACTTCTCCTGGGCCCTCCACGCGGGGTGCGGGAAGGACTGGCAGGTGAGGGTGTGTGGAGAGAAGGAAGGGGAGGTGAGGCAGGAGCTGTCCAGGAGCCCCTGGGATAGTGGCAATTCCAGAGTTGCAGCCTCCTACTCTTCCCCCCACTCCAGTATCCCTCTCAGTCACAGCCAGATCCACCTGGGCCTGGGAAGATGGTGAAACCCTGGCCTACACGTTCATAATGGAATAGAGAGCCAGCTAGGCTGAAAACAAGCTATCTCCCAGACCCAGCCCTGAGACCCTTCTGCTCTCAGAACCAGCCCTCTCACCAAGCCCCTCCTTCTGATCCCACCCACGTCCTCCTATTTCCTTCCCACCCTGGAAAAAGAGAGTTAGTGAAGAGACAAGGCACAGAGAGTGGAAGGGAACTCAGTGAAGGGGGACTCTGGGGGCGGAGAGACTCTCAGAGAGGGAGGTGCTCAACCAGGGCAGAGGGCTCAGAACTCAGACCAGTCTAAACCAGGGAAAGCCCTGGGGGGGTGGTCTCAGGCAGCACCCTTGGCACAGCTTTGAGGTAGCCCCCAAGGCTCAGTTTCAGCCTCCTGGCTGAAAATGAAAGGAGCTTAGGCAGGGCTTCTTTATGACTCCTGGTGAAACCTGGCCCTGGGGACAGGGAAGAAGTTTCTGTAAGCTGATAGGGAGGGAGGATGATTCATTCCTCTCTTCCAGGCTCTGTGACACCTCAGAGCCTGGGAATTACCCAAAAGCAGCCAACCAGGCCAGTCAGAGAGAAAACAGCTCCACCCTGCCCTGGCCACTCTCACCTCACACCTCCCACCATCACCCACAGGGAGGAACAGACCACACCTGAAACTGTGGACACCCTCTATGAGAAACACACACCCTCTCACACAAGCACAAACCCACATAGACACACATCCATATGCTAAATGCAAACACAAGCACCTCCACACACAGAAATAAACACCCACCACCCACAGACACTTGCAGGCACTTGCACACAGTCTCCCCAGTTCAGATCACAGAGGACAGTCCCCCAAGAAGCCCACCACAAAGAGAATTCCAGTGAACACAAAGACCTGTTCACAGGCACAGTAAGACTCAGGTGTGGGCCCACCCACCCCACCCCGCCCCAGCTGGCTCCAGAACCAGCTGTGCTTCTGAGTTGGTCAGTTTAAGAGGCTAAAAAAAAAGACCAAGCAGCAGAGGTAGAGGGGTTGCCAAATTGGAGTGGGGCATACCCCAGTGGCCTCACTGTGAGGAAGGAAAGCACAGATTGGGTTTTAACCTAGGGTCAGGCACTTTATCACCACAAGAACCTAAAGTGCTCTTGATGTCCCAGCAGAGATATCTATTTAATAAAAGCTGGCAGCAAAATTGCCTCTTGAAGCAATCCCTGGAACTAACAGCACCCGACCACATTGGCCATTTCTGTCAGTGTCATGCAGCACTGGTGTACAGGGCCAGAGCTCCCAGGATGTGGCATCTGCTGATTTGTTTGGCAGCTTTTGGTATATGTGATTCTTCCACTCTTTTCTGCCCCAGACTAAGGCTTCCCAAAGTGCCTTTGTCCCCTCAGAAAGGTCTACCCAAAGGCAAGGCCATGTCTCTCCAATCAGATCATGGCCTTCGTGTTTAATAGAGCAAGTGTACTAGATGTGATTATTTTTATTGAAAGCAACAAAAACTGACAATGTTTAACTTAAGTCAAAAAAAAAAAAGGTATGGGAATTGGGGGGCGGGTAGAATGCATATTAAGGTTTCTCATTGAACAAAATAAGAGTTAATTAATCACCAAATTCCGGAAAAGGCACAAACAGGTACAGCTTGGGGCCCAGCATAGTGTATTTACATATATATGAAATATACATAAAGTCTAATATAAATACTAGAAAAAACTAAACATCTAGATGAAAAGAACTATAAAACTTTTCAAAGAAAATAGAGGAGACTATCCCTATTTCTTGGGGCTAGGGAGACATTTCTTAAATAAGATATAAAAGATATATGAAAAGGAGAAAATAATTGATAAATTTGGATACGTTCAAAAATGGCTTGAGAAAAACAATTAAAAAGTTTAAAAGTAAACTATATGCAACTCATATAGCCAACAAATGGTTAGTAATCGGACTATATAAAGAATTTCTATAAATCTATATGAAGAAGACGACCTAATAGAAAGATAGACAAAAGCTATGAATTGGCTCCTGTAGAAGAAGAAACCGGAATGACCAATAAATATATGAAAGGTGTTCAGCTTCACTAGTGATCAGAGAAATGCAAATTACAACAATGAGTTGCCATTTCACATCCACAAAAGAACAAAAGTAAAAAGTCTGACACTACCAAGTGTTGGCAGAGATGTATAGTAACAGAAATTCTCTGACATGCTGGAAAGAGAGTCACTTGGTACAATAATTTTAGAAAATCTTTGGCAATACCTGGTAAGGTGGGTACTGTGTATACCCTATGACCCAGCATTCCCACTTCTAGAGAAACTCTCGGGCATGTGTACCTGGAGCGCAAGGATGTGTATCACATCTTATTTGTAATAGCAAAACAATTGGAAACAATCCAAATGTCCATCAAGAGAAGAATGAATAGGAATTATGACTTAGTCACATAATGGAATACTATGCAGCAAAGAAAAAAGAATAAACTGCTGACACACACAACATAAATGGACCTCATACACATTATATTGAGTTTAAGAAGCCAGATACAGATAAATACACACTGTGATTCCATTTGCATAAATGTCAAAAACAAGCAAAAGCAATCAAAAGCATTAGATAGTGGCCACTTCTGGTGAGAGAAATGGGGAAGGGACACCAGGAAACCTTCTGGCGTTATGAAAATGCTCTAAATCTAGATTTGGGTCACATGGAGGGTACAAATGTAAAAATTTCATCATACTGTATCTTTAAGATTTGTGCATTTTTTTTATTTTATTAAATTTATTGGGGCAATATTGGTTAATAAAATTATATAGGTTTCAAGTGTACAATTCAATAATAATGTCATATGTATACTGAGATTTGTGCATTTTAAGGACCTCACTGAATGTATTTTATGCTTCAAAAAAAGAAACTGTATAGCAAAAGACATCATAAAAATGGTAAAAGATAAGCCATAGTCTGGCAGAAGATATTTGCAATTCATATAATCAACAAATGATTGGTATTGAGAACATATAAAGGAATTCTATAAATCAATAAGAAAAGGACAAACGTCCCAATAGAAAGCTAGGCAAACACCATCAAGAAATAGCTCATGAAGAGAACGTTGAAATAAATAATAAACAGATGGAAAGATGTTCAATATCATTAATAATCAGAGAAATGCAAATAAAAACAATAATGAGATGCCACTTGACACCCACAGAATGACAAAAACAATAAAAAGTCTGGTGCTACCAAGTGTTGGCAGAGATGTGTAGCAACAGGAACTCTCCAACATGCTAGAGGGGGATGTCAATCAGTAGGACAATTTTGGAGTCATTTGGCAATATCTGGTAAGGTGGAAGATGTGTATACCCTATGATCCAGCAATTCCACTTTTAGAGAAACTCTCAGGCCTATGTACCTAGAGGCATTCACAAGGACACATTTTAATAGCAGAACCACTGGAAATAATCTAAATGCTCATCAAGAGAATGGATATGAACTACATCCTACTTGCTTAAGGGAATACTACACGGTAGTTACAATGAATGATCTAGAGATTCTGGTATAAAAATGAGTAAATTTTGGCAATATAAGGTCGATAAAAAAAGCAAATTGCAGAATGATATATACGATATAAGACTGTCTATGTAAAAATATTTAATGCACAAGTAATTCTATGTATTGTGAATGGATGTATACATAAGCAGCAAAACCATAAAAATGAACAGGAAGATGACACATCGACTTTAGGATAGTGTTACCTGGAGGAAGAGAGTGGTAGGAAAGGGAAGGAGTACACAGGGCCTTTGGTAACATAACACTTGCTAAATATGAGTGGTAGAATCACATGGGTGTTTCTTATATTATTCTTTGTGCTTTCCTGTGTGTTCGAAATATCTCATAATTTTTAAAATATGTTCAAACAGAAGAGGGATATTTTACAATCTAGCAGCAACCAAGATGGTGGGCTGCCATCTTGGTTTTTACAGCTGGTCCCAGTTTGTGCCTTCTTTCCTTCACTGTACAGTTCATTGTTGGCAGTCCCTCAGCTGGGCCAGTGCTCTTTTCCCACACAGATGACTGCGCCTCCCAGCCATTGGTGGTCCTGACCAGGGTGTTGGTTGTCTTCTGCGAACGTTTATCAGTTTCTGGATCCACAAATAACACTGAGATCCTGGAGACATCAGCCCAGGCTTGGTGTCACATTCAGTAAATATGACCTAGAAGTGCATAGGAATCCCCACTCCTCCCTTGTCTTTAGAAAGATGTCAAAGATATCAAAATATGTGGTCTACTGCAACACAGATGAGAACCTCCTCTCCTCTCCTCTAGTCTCACTTCACACCCCGCAACTGGCGGGCACTAAGCAGATCTTCTAGAAACTGACCCCCAAACCTCTCTTCCACCCTAAGTCTAAAGAGCTCTGTTCTGCCCATGTCAACACTTATTATGTAAGCTGCATAGCCTTTCCCCTAGCAAGCAATTCTTCCACCTTCTGATCAGTGAGATGGGGTTGGAGGGAAATCCAGTACAAATATTGAATTCTCTTTAGCAGACTAAGGGAGGAGGAAGTCTGTGAATGCACATGTGTTCCACCTACAGGAGGAACAGCACAAGGTATAAGCGCATCTGCAAGATGACAGTCCTACTCTCCTCACTATTTTCTCCCAGGTGGAGCCGGGGCTATCTTCAAAAGGCCATTTCACCATCCTGCAAGGCCAGATGTTTCTAAATGGTGGGGATCATGATAAGAGCAGGACTCCTAGGACATTACCCCATACTACTCTTTCTGTAAGGCAGCTTCTAGATCAGACGCAAAATTGCAAGATTCACCAGAACAGCATATGAAGCATTAGTAAGTTCATGCATAATGGTACTGGCAGAAGCATGATACATAAGTAAAGTTAAATTCAAATCCCAAATAAGCATCAATCGTGGTATGGACAAATTGCTTATGATCTCACAACAGGAGGAGTCTGGAGTGGTGGGGTCACAGTAGCCTGGCTGGTCATTAAGGAAGAAAGTTGCCATATCAGATTCAGGATTGGTGCTATTTTGCTGACCCAAGTGGGCACTTGGGTCAGCTGTGGTGAATGAAAGATTTGCATGGCCTCCTTTCCTGCCATAGTGGCTGCTGTGGTCATGAGTCCATCAAGCAGACACTAGGCTGGCTGGGGAAGAAGGCACCCACAGGGCTGTTTATCAGTTCACCAAACTATCTGAGCTCCTCCAGCAGCAAGACTCTCCTTTGAGTTGGAGCTCGGAGTCAAAGCACATAGTGCCACGGGATTGTCCTGACAAAGGAACGTGGCCTCTGTCAGCGATAAGGCAGGAGGAGGCACCAAGGGCTGAGTAACCTCTGATAGAGCCTTATCTTAAATCAACTTCTTTTTCCTTGGACCTCAAAAGCTGCTTTGTTTAACTTTGTGCTGTTTGGATGAAGATATGATAAGGTCCTCAGGGTTTAAATAAACTTAGAAGTCAGCAGAGTCTGTTACCTTCCATTCCCTGGAAAGATGGCTTAATGAGGTGAGGACACAGGATTCCACAGGAGGTCTCACATTCCCCTCCCTCCTGCAGTACCCCCAGCCCCAGCCAATCTCAACTTAGGTTCTTTTGGGTTTCTTTCTTTTCTTTTTCCTATGTCTCATATTGGTTACCAGTAGGGGAACCAGAACCAAATCATTGAACTACAAAGGTTAAGCCAGGGGTTTCAAACTCAAGTGGTTATAGGGACCAAATGGGAACAAAAATGCATATACAGAGCCAAGTGAAAGAGAGCAGGTGGGGGACTTTCACCTCCAAGAAAATGGAGTAGACATATATTTTCCTATTTTTTCTGCCAGGTACAACAAAAAGTCCTGGGCTTTATAGATAAAACAAACAAGAGAATTTGAAAGGTGGAGAGAAGGCTGGCCAGCCAAGGGACCTCTGGACCCAAGGATGTGTGGCACCCTCATTGTTGTCACCATCCTGCTGGCTGACCTCAGACTCCTCATGGCACAAGGTGAATGCCCTGGGTCTTCTTTTTCCCCTCATATATCCCAGACATAAAACTGAAGAAGCAGGCAATTGAGAGACACCAATGGGCACAGACAAAAGAAAGATCCAACAAAACCCTGCTTTCTCTAGTCAAAGAACCAAGAAAGAGGCCGTCTAGAAAGAGAGAAAGCTTTTAGACAACACCACTTTAGCCAAATACCAGAGAAAAAACTGTAGTTCTACCCCACCCACACCACAAAGGCCAGGTAGAGAGCCTAGACTTCCACCCTCAAGAATCTGTAACGAAGCACCTCAACATCCCCATCAAGGTGGTGTCACAACCCCTACCCCCTGCAGTGTCAGTAGAGACCACATGGGGAGTCTAGCCTTTATACCTACCAGGTAAAAAAAGGCACCACACCCACTACCCACTGGTTTGATGTCAGAGAAAGCTACCCCTACTGCGCCATCAGCAGAAACCATTTGGGCAGTTGGCACTCCCACACCAGTTCAGCAGTAACAAGGAGCCACCTTCTTCCTCTGCCCCAGGTGTTGATCAAGGCCAAATGGAGAACCTGGACTTCCACTTCTACCTGATAATATGAGGAAGACCCTCCTCATCCTTCTCCTGCAATGTCAAAACAGAGGGTTTATTTATTATTATTATCATTTATTATTATTATTATTATTATTATTATTATTATTATTATTATTTATGCCTACAGCACCTGGTCTTCCTAAATGGTTTCCCATCCAAGCACTAACCAGGCCCATCCTGCTTAGCTTCTGAGATCAGAAGAGATTGGGTGTGTTCAGGGTGGCATGGCCGTAGACAAAACAGAGGGTTTAAATAAGATCTTGGAACGTAATACAAAACATAATACAAAAATGCCCCGGATTCAACTAAAAATCATTCATCACACTAAGAACCAGGAAGATCTCAAACTGAATTAAAAAAGACGATCAATAGATGCAAACACAGAGATGATACAGTTGTTAGAATTCCCTGACAAAGATCATTTAAAACCAGCCATGATAAAAACAATTACAGGAGTAATTATAAATTCACTTAAAATAAATGAAAAATAGAAAACGTCTGCAAAGAAATAGAAGATATACAGAGCCATATGGCAAGTTTAGAACTGAAAAGTACAATAATTGCAATTTTAAAACTCAATGGATGGGCTCAAGAATGGAAGAGAAGGGACAGAGGAAAGAATCAGTGAGCTCAAGATAAAATAATAGAAATTACCCAATCTGAACAAAAAAAGAGAAAATAAATAGGAAAAAAATGAACAGAGCCTTAGGCATGTGTCAGATCATAACACAAGATCTAACATTTGTGTCTTTAGAGCCTCAGATGGAGAGGAAAAAGAGGGCAGAGCTAGAAAATTACTTCAAGAAATAATGGCTGAAAACTCCCTATACCTGGCAAGAGACATAAACCTACAGATTCAAGAAGCTAAGCAAATCTCAAACATGATAAGCCCAAAGAACTGAACACCAAGGAATATCATACTTAAACTTCAGAAAACAAAAGACTGAGGGGAAAAAAAATCTTAAAAACAGCCAGAAAAAAAATAACATCTTACCTGTAAGGGTAAACAATTAGAAGGACAGCAAGTTTCTTATCAGAAACCATGGAGATCAGAAGGTGGTGGCACAATATTTTTCAAGTACTGAAAGAAAAGAACCTATAATCCCATTTTCAGTGAAGATATCCTTCAGGAATGAAGAAAACAATGAAGGCATTTGCAGATGAAGGAAAATTAAGCGAATTTGTCACAAGCAGAGCAACTCCAAAAGAATAACTAAAGGAAGTTTTCTAAACAGAAGGGAAATGATAGAAAAACGATCCATAGAACATAAGAAAAGAAAAAGAAAAATGGTAAGCAAAAATATGGGTTATACACAAATAGGCAATACAATCTTGAAAAAGAACAAAGTTGGAGGATTCACGTTTCCTGATTTCAAAACTTACTACAAACTTACAGTAATCAAAACACTATGGTACTGGCATAAGACAGACAAATAGACCAATGGAACAAAACCGAGCCTAGAAATAGATTCTCGCATATATGTTAAAATGATTTTCAACAAGGGAGCCAAGAACACTCAATAGGAAAAGGAAGTCTTTTCAACAAATGGTGTTGAGAAACCTGGATATCCATATGCAAGAGAATGAAGTTGGACCCTTACCTAATGTCATATACAAAAATTAATTGAAAGCAGGGACTCAAAGAGATATTGTACACCCATGTTCATAGCAGCATTATGCACAGTAGCTGAACTGTGGAAGCAATCCAAGTGTCCATCAACAGATGAATAGATAAGCAAAATGTGATATATACATATATACAAAATGTGATATATACATATAAAAATGAAGGAAATTCTGACATATGCTACAACATAGATGAAACTTGAAGACGTTATGCTAAGTGAAGTAAGCCAGTTACAAAAAAACAAATACTGTATGATCCCATTATATGAGCCATCTAGAATAGTCACATTCATAAAAACAGAAGGAGGAGAGAGGGAGTTAGGAATTAGTGTTAATGAGTATAGAGTTTCAGATTTGCAAGATGAAAAGGGTTTTGGAGATGGATGGTGGTGATGGTTGCACAACAATTTGAACGTGTTTAATACTACTGAACGAGACACTTAAAAATGGTTAAGACGGTAAATTTTATGTTATGTGCATTTTGCCACAAAAAAAGTAAAACTTTTTAAATTAAAAAAATTAATTACAATATGTTATAAGACAGTAGTACAATGGAACCTCATTCATTTATTCATTCAACAAGTACTTACTGAGTGCTTACTCTCTGCTAGGCACTACAGTATTCTAGTACTAAAAATAAAGTGGTAGAGCAGTCGGACAAGGTCCCTAGGGTATTCAAGTTTACATTCTAGGGGATCACGCTTTTGAATAGAAATAACTAGAAAAGTGTCTTGGGACTTTTACAACCAGATGTCAAAAATGGTATTTTTAAGTGGATAGGATTATAATTTTTCTAATGTTCTTTTCCATTTTGATTTTCCCAGATAAATAGGCATTGTTTTTATACTTAAATAATAGCCAAACTCAACCAATTAAAATATATAAATGATATATTTATATATAGATAAACATATATAAATATATATTACACAATAGGTTTTCCTTCTCTAGAGTTTTCTAAATTATGTTTGACAGTTGAAGCAAAAATTATAATTTTAAAAAATTACTGTCTGATGTGATTCTAAATATACAGAGAGGAAATATTTAAGATAGATTATAAGTGGGAGAGGGTAAAAAACATAAAGGGAGGTAAGGTTTCTATACTTCACTGGAACTAGTGAAAGATGACACCAATAGACTGTGATAAGTTATATACATATAATGTAATATCCAGAACAATTTAAATTGCTATACAAAGTTATGCACTCAAAAATAGGGTTATCCAGAGAAACAGAACTAATAGGATATAGATAGATAGATAGATAGATAGATAGATAGATAGATAGAGATAGAGATATAAATAGATATAGACATAGATAAAGGCAGTTTGGTTTATTATAGGAATTGGCTCACATGGTTATGGAGGCAGGGAAGTCCCACAGTCTGTTATCTGCAAGTTGGAGAACCAGGAAAGCTGGTGGTATAGTTCGGTTTGAATCTAAAGGCCTGAGAACCAGGAGCGTGAATGTCTCAGGGCAGGAAAAGATGGATGTCAGCTCAAGAAGGGAGAGGGGCAATTTGCCCCTCTTTTAGTTCCATTCAGGTCCCCAATAAATTGGATGATGCCCACTGGTGAATAATTTTTTTACTCAATCTACCAATTCAAATACTAATCTCTTCCAGAAACACCCTCACAGACATTCCCAGAAATAATATTTACTTGTTATCTGGGCTGAGTTAAGTTGACGCATAAAATTAACTATCACATCTACTAAATTTTAAACAAGAATTAATACCATTTTTATACAATCTCTTCCAAAAAATAGAAGAGGAAGGAACATTTCTCAATTTATTTGGTTTAACATTACCCTAATACTGAAACCAGACAAATACAATATAAAAATAGAAAATTTTAGACCAATATCTCTCATGAATATAAACTCAGAAATTCTTAACAAAATATTAGCAAATAGAATTCAACAATATATAAATAAGAATTATACACCATGACGAGGTGGGGTTTATTCCAGGCAAGACTGGCTCAATATTCAAAAACCAACTAAAGTAATCTACCTCATGAACAAGCTAAAGAAGAAAAATCGCATAATTATTTCAGTTGTGACATTATACTCAACCGATAATGTTATACACAATGGTGAAATGTGCTCTAAGATCAGGAACAAAGAGAGGATGGCTGCTCTCATCACTCTTATTCAACGAGTGCTAGTATTTCTAGCCAGTGCAATAAGGCAAAAAAAAAGGAAATAGAAGGTATACAGATCCAAAAGAAAGTAATAAATCTATCCCTATCTGCAGATAACATGATTGCCTATGTAGAAAATCCTGAGGGATCTACAAAATCTCCCCAAATAACTGAGATTTTCCTACTATGTATAGTTTTTATAAATGGAATCATACAATGTGTCATCCTTTGCAAATGGTCTCTCTCCCTAACCATAATATTTTTGAGGGGAGGGAGTTGCATAGACTTGGAGGTTTATTTTTCAAAGTATGACTAAGAAATCCATTTAGTGCAATTTCTCAAAGCTCAACTTACAAAGGAATAAATTTAATAAGTAGTTGAAGATACCCTGATTGAACCCCCAGTTTCTGTGAGTAGACATGGAATTATAAAGAGGTGGTTGCTTAGTAACCAAAATAAACAACTACAGAACCTAAGAAACTAAGGAAGGTTTAAGATGCAGAACTTTGCTTCCCCCTTTGAGGATTGTGTTGTGGGAGGCCATTTTGAAGGTATTTCAAACATTGCTGTTTTTAAAGGGTCTGAATAATGGAAGGCAGTCTGGAGTAGTTGAAAAGATCTTGGATTACGTGTCAAAAGGGTCAGTATTGTTTCAGAGGCTAACTAGTCCTGTGACCTCAGTCATATCTCTTCTCTCTGGGCCTCAGTATTGAAATCTTCTCTCGGGAGGTGGTGTGGCAGCGAGGGCTGCCCAAAACCATAATATTTTTGAGGTTCATCAATGTCGTTATATGTATCAGAAGTTTATTCCTTTCTATGGCTAAATAATATTCCAAGTACTAACCAGGCCCGACCCTGCTTAGCTTCAGAGATCAGACGACATCGGGCACGTTCAGGGTGGCATGGCCGTAGACCAGACTGTTTTCAAAAGCAGCTGCAACGTTTTACATTCCTACCACCACATAAGAGGATTCCAATTTCTCCATATTCTCTTTTCGATTCTTATCCTCATGGGTGAGAAATGGTATCTCTGCGTGGTTTTGCTTTGCATTTCTCTAATGACTAATGGTGTAGAACACTTTTTCATGTGCTTTTTGGCTATTTGTATATCTCTTTTGCCTATTCTGAATATCTATTCAGATCCTCTCACGGTTTTCTAATTAGATTATTTGTCTTTTTATTATAGGGTTGTAAGAACCATGGTAGATACAAGCAAAAAGCTGATAGGAGCTGTTTTGCCCAGAGCCAAAGTTCTATTTGCAGAGTCCCTGAAGTTTGGCCCCTGGTCATGAAGCTTTCTATTCTCATCTCCTCACAGCCCTACCCAGCAGGCCCACCTCACTCAGACTCAGGAGCAAGGCACCTCTTCCTGCCCACTCCCCTGACCTGAGCAAATCAAAACAAAGCCTTCTGCACAGGTGAGAAAACTGAGGCTCAGGGTAGAAAAGGACTTGCTCAAAGTCACATGACTGGTGAGAATAGAGACAGGCTCAAATTCAGGTCCGTCTAACTAAACCTCACACTTTCTCCACACAGTTTCTCTGCACATTTTCATGACCCGCCCTGGTTGTTTTCTGGTTTACAATACACTTACATTACCTACATTCTTATCACAACCCTGTGAGATGGGTCATGTAGACATCAGTTTCCTCATTTTACAGTGGAAACTGAGACTAAAAGAGGAGATGTGACTTTCCCCAGCCTCACAGCTAGCAAGAGATAGAGCTCACAGCAACCCACCCGGGCACAACTAGCAGGGGGCCCACTCTCTGGCCAATAAGACCTGACCTCAGTCCCTTACTAAGCCCAACCACACTGCCTGGAGGTTCTGTCTACCTTCTAGCCCAAAGCCACTAACCAGGAAACTAGCAGCCAGCAGTCCACTGAAATGGACCTGGGCTCCACAAACTTCCTTCAAGCAGCCCCCACCCAGCACCAGCTGGGCCCTCTGGCCAGGCACTCCCAGCCCTGCCCAGCCTAGCCCCAATAAGCCCCACCCAAGACCTTTGCCCCTGCAAGAAGTAGGACCCTGGTTTCCATGGGCCTCTGGGCTTGTTTACCTTACTCTTCTATCACCCCAGGGCTTGGACACTTCTGGAAAAGGACACAGGCTACATGCCCGTGATCTGAGACGTGGCAAAAACCAGTAAAACCCCCAGGTCCTGCTCTATGAAGTCTCTTATCTAGCTTGGAAGCACCCTTGGTTCCCACTAGATTACAAAGCCCTCTGATTCAAGTAACAAAGTATTGTCCCATTAACAGTCATTTATGCTGGGAGAGGGGCCCAGATAGGCGGGATTGCAAGAACACAAGAAAGTGATGCCCTTCCTTCATTCAAGTCGTGAAACAACTTTCTCTTGAGTACTCAGCACTGTTCTAGGCACTGTAGATGCCACACTGAATAAAAACCATCAGAAATCCTTGTCCGTTTGGAGATATTCTGGCTGTCCCAGTGGAGATGACATACTGGAGCAGAGAGAGAGAGAATTAAAAATAAGTAAGAGAAATATAGAGTATGGCAGGTGGTGTTAAATGCTAAGGAGAATGTAAAGTAAGAAAAGAGGACAGGGCACTGTAGGGTGAATAGTTGTAATTTTAAAGTGTGGTCAGAGAAGGCCTTGCTGAGAGCAAAAACCTAAAAGGTAGAAGTGAGCCACGTGGATATCTGCAAATGTCCCATTATGCAAACATAGGGGACATGAAGTGGGAGCACGTACATACTGGAGGAATAGCCAGGAGATCCAAGCTCTAGAGTGAGACAAAGAGAGGAGATGGGGGAGGGGGGCTCGGGACAGACCAGGCAGAACCTCCAAGGCCAACCCTTAAGGTCTCTAAGCAGGGTAAGGGATAGCGCAGGTGTGGAAGCAGGTGACGTCTCTGACTTTTGCCTGGGTCATATCTCTTTCACCACCATTTCATTAAGGTGGATCCCATCACTGACTCGGGGCCCAGAGGGAGGGAAGACAGGGTTAGGGTTAGGGTTAGGGTTAGGGTTAGGGTTAGGGTTAGGGTTAGGGAGGTCCTCAATCAGGAGGAGGGAGACTTCTGGGATGGGAAAGCAGCTCAGCTAAAAGGACACAGAGTCACTGCGAGGGATAATTACTGAGGAAGCTGCAGAGGGCCTGGAGGAGAATTTGAGCTCAGCACCGGGTCAGGGGCATCTTCCTGGTGCCTTTGCAGGCAGTCCTGGCTGCTGAGGCCAGACCTCCGAGTCTGGCAACCCCATGGGCCTGAATCAGGCCAGGATCCGGCGCGGCAAGTTTTGCCTCAGAAGCCGAGGGACGGAGGAGCAGGTGCGCAGGTCCTGGGGCAGTCGCCCAGCAGAGAAAACAACCACGGCCACGCCCACCCTGATCCTTCCTGTTACCCCCCGATACCCGGCAGCTGGTAGTGTCCCTTCCCCCGCGCCGACAGTGCCAAAAGTGCCGGAAATGCAGAGGTTGGGAGGACTGTCAAACAGATTGCGACTGGCACCCCATCCCCCACCGGCCCCGGGGAATTAGTTTCAGAGCCGTGGAGGACAAGTAGCGAGGGGAGGTGACTTGACCCGGGCTCCGCCCTCTCTTAGCATCCCCACCCCACCACTGCGCTGTGCGCCACGCCTGGCGGATTTCTTCCTTCCAGGGCGCTCGGTAAAGGTGGGAAGAGGGGCCACGTCACTGTCCCCAGGCCAGGGAGAACGCGGCTCCGCCCCTCCCGCCCCTGCGGGAGCGCTGAGCACTGATCTAAGGCCAACCCGCCCCAACCCAGGGCCAGCTCAGTCCCCGCCGCCCGCCCACAAAGCCGCAGGCAGGTGCAGACGCAGCCACGGCGCGAGCTGACAGAGCGGAGCCGTTAGCAAGCACGGTGCGTCCATCTTTCGGTCCGGGCGTCCATCCGTCCGCTCGCCGCAGCTCCCGCCCAGGCCCAGCGGCCGCGGCCCCTCATCCTCCCCGCACCCAGAGCTGCCCGGCAGAGCCGGCTTTGGCGCGGCAGCCATGTCCATGGGTCTGGAGATCGCTGGCACAACGCTGGCCGTGCTGGGCTGGCTGGGCACTATCCTGTGCTGCGCGCTGCCCATGTGGCGTGTGACGGCCTTCATTGGCAGCAGTATCATCACGGCACAGGTCACCTGGGAAGGTCTGTGGATGAACTGTGTGGTGCAGAGCACTGGCCAGATGCAGTGCAAGGTATACGATTCGTTGCTGGCGCTGCCGCAGGACCTGCAGGCGGCCCGTGCCCTCATCATCGTCGCCATCCTGCTGGCTGCCTTTGGGCTCCTCGTGGCGCTCGTGGGCGCCCAGTGCACCAACTGCGTGCAGGACGACACTGCTAAGGCCAAGATCACCATCGTGGCGGGCGTGCTCTTCCTGCTGGCCGCCCTGCTCACCCTCGTGCCGGTGTCCTGGTCGGCCAACACCATCGTCCAGGATTTCTACAACCCCCTGGTGCCAGATGCCCAGAAGCGCGAGATAGGCGCCGGCCTGTACGTGGGGTGGGCGGCCGCGGCGCTGCAGCTGCTAGGGGGTGCGCTGCTCTGCTGCTCGTGCCCGCCTCGGGAGAAGAAATATGCGCCCGCCAAGATCCTTTACTCCGCACCGCGCTCTGCCGGGCCCGGCACGGGCACCAGCACAGCCTACGACCGCAAGGACTATGTCTGAGCGGCAACAGCACGCAGACCCCACCACCCCTACGCGCTGAAGTGCCCACCAGTCCTGCGTGCCGCCTTGCATCGGAGACCAGCCCGCCCCAGATGTCAGGCAGCCCTCGCACTGGACTAGGAGGGGCCAGCCTGGTAACCCCTTCCCCAGCTGCCACCCCCTTCCCCAGCTGCCACCCCTTCGTGGGCAAGGAGAGGAACAGCGGACCCCAGCCGGGAACCAGCCCGCATAGACAATAAAACCTCCCCCTCTGAAACTTGGAGTAGAGTGGCCACCTACTTGCCCTCCCCGTCGGGCCGCGGCCCCAAAGCCGGCCTTGGGCAAGGGACCTGCAGCCTTGAAAAAGGCCACTTGATATTCTTCAATAAAAGCCTTTCGTTTTGCAGTTTCCGTGCCTCCTTGTCCTGAGTGCCGCCAAGTCTCCACCTCCCCGAAAGTGTCGGCCTTGGCTGGATTATGCTAGGGATGAAGCATAGAGGGACAGAAGTTCGGTAGCCGAGAAAGTGGAGCTGTAAACTCAGCTAGGTGTTCTCTAGGTGGTCATTTGGTATATTCATTGGGGATACAGAAGATTAAGGCCCAATCTAGAGAGTCAGTAGTGGGCACTTCCAGCATGTTGTGGCCAAGAGAGTCATGGAGTGAGTGAGTGTGTGTGTGTGTGTGTGTGTGTGTGTGTGTGTGTGTGTGGTTGGGGGGGTGTCAGGGACTCTCTTCTCCAGGCTATGCCCTTTGGGTTTGTGCTTAGAGCATCGGATTTCTACAGTGCAGCTGCACACCCGAATCTTCCCTGTGCCAGTGAAAGAGCACATTCAATGCTATGATTTCATATTTGGAAAAGAACAAAGAGGACTATTGTTTTTTACCAAAAGTAAAGTTGGGCAGAATCTTCTCACCTGGAGGAGAGATGAGAAAGAGGCCTCATTTTTTTTCCTAGGACTCTCAAGGGA
>NW_006441386.1:6543940-6571917 GCF_000325575.1 Pteropus alecto
AAGGTTTGGAAGCACTGGTGTCTTGGAAAAGGTGCAGGAGGTTCAGGCAGTGGGAAAGGGGGCCTGTGCCCAGGGCCAGGAAAGAGATTCAACATTACTGGATGGATAGCAAGGAGAGAAGAAGTGGCGATGAGGCCCAGGGGCCCAGTCACGGAGAGTCTTGTGGGTGGAATGACAGACTTTGAACCTTTCTCTAGTGTTATAGGGATCATAGAAGGGATCGCCCGGTCAGAGTTATGTTATAAAATAACCTCTCCAGCAGCCCCTTCGCAGCTGGGATTCAAGGAGGCTGATGAAGGTGCAAGACCATCTAAGAGGTTATATAATCATCCGAGTGTGAGACGATGCAAGCCAGAAATAAGGCAGGAACAGGACAGCAGGGCTGGAAGCAGGGCCTGATGGGGGCTGTTAAGCAAGATGAGCAGGACTTGAGAACCATTTGGATACGTGGGGTGAAGGAGAGGAAAGAACTAGGAGAACACCAATTTTTCGCCCTAGGCCACTGATTGGATAGTGGTGCCATTTACCAAAATAGGAGACCAGGTTGCCGGGGGAAGATGATGGGTTCAGTTTTGAGTGTACAGAGCTTGGCAAGCCTATGGGACCTCCGGGCAGAGATGTCCGCGAAGTGGTCGGGTGTGTACAGAAATCTGGAAGTCAGGAGTGGTAAACCGAAACCAGGGAAGTAGATGAGGTCAGTCTAGAAACAAAAGAGAAAAAAAGTTTCAGGAAAGCAGGCACTGGCCATGGTGTCCAAGGCTGCAGAAGTGGTCAGGCAAGATGAGGCCTGAGGGGTAGCAGTGGGATGAAAAGCAGTGAAGTAGTCACTGGTGGCCTTAGCAAGAGGTGTGGGGGCAGACACAGCGGACAGAAAAGTGAGTGGGAGATGAGAAGCAAAAATAGAACATGTAGACCCTGCGTCCAAGAGGTTTGCTTAGCAACTTGACAGGGAGTGAGGGTCATGGGACAGGTGTTTGGGATGGGGGAGACTTGAAATTATTTCAAAGTTATTGTATCTCAAACTTCTTGGCCTGCAGCAAAGCTAAAGCAAAAGGTTCCAGTGGCAACCAGATTTTTTAGTAGAATGCTCCACTTAGCTCCCCCAAAATTCTCTTCCAAAATTCTTAAGGAACCCTGCATGTCACCCTGTATGACCATCCAAAGAGGAAGTAGATTACTATGAGTAGTAAGAATACCCTAGCTTTAGGTCATTCTCTGTGAGATTTAGGAAAGGGTTTGGGATTGCCATTACACTCTCTCCAACTCTTCTAGCCTGGGGGGAAGGAAACAGGGAGAGTGACTGCATATGAAGGTGAGGGGAATGATTGATGAAGATGGGTCCTAGGAAAAGCTAGAGAGGGAATGTAGGCTCAGAGAGGGATATAGGCTCAGAAAAGGCGGAGGGGCTCAGTGGGGAGGGGTCTCAGTCTGGTGAAGGGAGCACAGTGGAGAAAGTCAGTGAGGGGAGGAGACCAAGTGAAAAGGAGGGGACTCAGTGAAGGGAGTCAGCGAAGGGAAGGAGGCTCAGTGAGAGGAAGGGTCGGAGAAGGAGGAGGCTTAGCAGTAGGTGAGGGGGAGGGAATTGAGAAGAGAAATGCTTTCTGGAACTGCCTGGGATGGTATTTGTGGGGTGGACGGAGGGCCAAGGGGGTGCATATGGCTTTACTTTCATAGTTTCTGGCCAGAGAAGCCAGGGTGCCAGACTGGGCCAAGCCAGAACTGAGGGGTACCAGGTGGCTTCTTTGTCCCAGAGAGCCCTGTAGGGAGGAGGAAGATTACTCATTTACCACCAACTTCAAGAGAGCAGGCTGGACAACCTGAGGCCCAGAGCCAGCTAGCCTACCCCAGCACCTCCAAGCCAGACCCAGTCCTCTGGTAAAGTGGGAAGGGCTCTGGGGCCTTGAACCATCCCCTAGCTCTCTGGTCTCTTCCAAGCCCAGGCTCCCCTGGGGCCTCTTGAGGGGGGTGGGGGAGTGGGTAGTGATATCTCCTACTCTATCCTACAACCCTCCAACAGGCACACATACCCTTACTTGGCTTCAGGGTCTGCCCTAACAACTTCTTCTTATCCTTTCTGGAGTTTAGGGTCTAAACAGGGGTGGTAGGATTTTCAACATATAGACCATAAGCCAAGGAGGGTTCCACATGAGGGGGTCCCAGGAAATCTTCAGACAGCTGGAGAAAAGAAAGGTATTTGGTATCAAGGAAAACCCTGGACTGGGAGTCAACTGGTTTCTAGATCTGTTCTTTTTCCTGTGCAACTCTGAGCAATTGCGTCCCCTTCTAGGTCTCAGTTTCCCCATCATTTCAACAAGGGGGTTGAATCAGATGATCCTTATCACCCCCTGCAGAAGAAAATTAGTCAGAACCAAACTGACCAGGAAAACAGGGCAGTTCACTCCTCTGATCCTCAGTTTCCTCATCTACAAAATGGGTATGATAATAGCACTGGGCTGTGTTGAGGATTATCTGACTCATCCTCTGGGTTCCCATACAGCCTATTCTCACTCCATCACAGCACGTACTACACGATGTTGTTTTGTTTCTTTTCAGATTTCCCCACCAGAAGGACATCTCCCAAGGTATGGGGAACTGTGCTGAGTTTCTCTGTCTACAGCACTAACTGCAGGCCAGCGCTAGCTTATGGAATGAAGACATGCCTGTGTATATGAAAAGCACCTAGCACAATGCTAGACACATGGTAGGACCTTAATTAACATAAATATTGTTGATATTTTGGTGTATTCAGCCAGGCAGGAGACTGGGAACATGAGAGAGATGACTAGGTCGGGAGAAGGTCCCAGGATTTCTTCAAAATCCACAGCCCTGAAGCCCCCTGCCAGGCTGTGGGACTCTGTCCCACCCCACCTACCACTGCAGTGCTGCAGCCCTCCCCTGTCTTGCCACACCTGTTCTAGCTCTTCCTGCTATGGAAACCAAAAGCCAAGCGCTTTATCAAACAAACACAGCATTTATTGTGGCTTCCTCAAGGTCTGCGGTAGGTTTGGAAGAACAGACAGTACCTTCCTTCTTCCTCTCCTTCCAGGGCTCCATTAAAGGCCATGTGGGCCAAGATACGTATGCTGTGCAGAGCAGGTAGAGAGTGAGAGCACGGGCTCTGGTGCTGGCTGAGGGAACTTGGATAAGTCACTGGCCACCTCTCACTCTCATTTGTAAGAGATGTGATACTGTCTCTGTACTGTTTGATCCCCATAAGAACCCTGCAAGACAGGCATTATGCGGTGAAGCCACCAAGACTCACAAGCTGATGAGACTGGGCTTTAGGCCCTGCTACCTCCGATTAATTATCAGCCCCTCACCTGTCAACCTTGTTGGTATTTCTGTGTCTACCTCTCTTCTTCCCCACTTGCACTGCCATGATTCCAACCAGGCCACCACCATCTCTGCAACAGCCTTGAGAAGATCTCCTGGCTTCAGGCTCCCCCTCCACAGCCCCAATCCATCTATGCTCCTTTCCAAGCCATTCACCTCAGAATAGCCTAGTGACTATTGGAGTGACACAGGCCTGAATCTGACCATGTCACTCCCCTATTTAAAATCCTTCCAGTCCCCTACTCCCAAATGTCTCTTAGAATCCCACCTAGACTCCATGGCATGCCTTAAGAGGTCCTGCAAGAGCAGAGACATGCTTGTTTCTCAGTTTCTGCTTGCTTTCTCCATGTTGTCCCACTGCCACCAAAGCCCAACCCCACTAGACATCCTTCATTTCATCAATAACCTTGCACTCTCTGGATCCTCAGCACAAGTCGTTCTCTCTTCTTGGAGCAGTTTCCTTACCTTCACCACACCCTCTTGGCAAACTTAGAAGTCATTTCATGTCTCAGCTAAAGGAAGCTTCCTTAAGACCCAGCCTGTTCCCATAGAGTCTTGTACATCCAGGACTATACCATGGCATTCATCAGTCTGTGCCAGAATTACCTCTTAACTTGTCTTTTTCCTGCCCTTAGACCATTAGCTCTTTGGGGGAGGGGCCCTATGTAACCTGTTCACCTTTGGATGTCCCCCGTCTAGCAAAATTTCCAGCACAGAACTGATGTTCAGTAAAGGAGAGACAAGGCCCATGCCCATGGTGCAATTTGGAGAATAAAATGACTGTGTCTTACATGCAATCAAGGAATATCATGTTTTTCTAGAAGCATTCAGAGGTCACAAATATCTGTAACAGTCTGAGAAAACTTTGTAGTGGAATTCCTGAACCAGATCTTGAATAAGTAGGTTTTAGATGGCCAGAGATGAGTAGGAGGCTTTCCAGGCAGGAGTCACTGACTGGGCAAAGGCAAGCAGGCAGACACAAAAATAATACACATGGGTGTGACCAGACGGCCAACCTAGTTGAAGTAGAAAATTTGTACACAGAACAGTAAAAGAAAAGATTGAAAAAATTGAGTAGGGACATGGGTTACAGTTCAATCCATATTTCTCTGCCTAGTATTCCAGGCCCTTCATTGCCTCTTTCCAGACCCAACGCTGGAGCTGGAGCTGTTCCCCTAAGCATAACCTGTGTTCCAGCCTCTGCACCTTTTACTATCCTTGTCTTTCTACCTTCCCTTCTATCCAAGTTGCAGTCATCACTAGGGAATTGGCAATTCATTGGGAATCTAGATAGATTAAAGGTCTAACAACAAAAAAGAAAAAAGAAAAAAACATAACTATAAAAGAACTAGAAGACAATACAGAAAAATATTTTATAAGTTTGAAATGATGAAAACCTCCCTAAACAAGACACAAACTCAAGAGAGTCAAAGCAAAAATGATCAGATTTGACTGCATAAAAAATATAAAATAATGAACAATTTAAAAAGAACTTAAGTCTAAGGCCATGCTACCCTGAACAAGCCCTATCCTGTCTGGTCTCGGAAGCTAAGCAGGTGGGCCTGGTTAGTACTTAGATGGGAGACCACCTAGGAAGACCAGGCGCTGTAAGCGTAAATAAAAAAATAAGGGATTATAAGCTGACAAGGTCCTTGCAATATGTGAGGTCAATTGAGGGTTGCCTTGCATAAAAAATAAAATAAAATGATTAATTAAAATTAAAGAATATAATAAAAAAGAACTTAAGAAAACAATTCCATTTACATGAGCATTGAAATGAATAAAATACTTGGGAAGAAACCTAAACAAGGAGGTGAAAGATCTGTACCCTGAAAACTACAAAACATTACTGAGAGAAATTAAAGAAAACACAAATAAATGGATTGGAAGACTTAAAATTGTTAAGATAGTCATACTACCCAAGTAATCTACAGATTCAATGAAACCCTTATCAAAACCTAATGTAATTTTTTGTAGAAATAGAAAAATTCATCCTGAAATTCATATGGAATCTCAAAAGACCCAAATAATCAAAAAGAACGACAAAGTTGGAGGACCCACACTTCTGGATTTCAAAACATACTACAAAGCTATGCTATTCAAAACAGCATGGTATTAGCGTAAAGACAGACACATAGACCAAAGAAATAGAACAGAGAACCCAGAATTAAACTCTCACATATGGTCACATACAGTCAAATGATTTTCAGCAAAGATGCCAAGAACACACAATGAGGAAAGGGCAGTCATTTCAACAAATAATGTTGAGGAAACTGGATATCCACATGCAAAACAATGAAGTTGGGTTCTTGCCTAACACCATATACAAAAATTAACTCAAAATAGATCAAAGACCTAAACATAAGAGCTAAAACGATAAAACTCTTAGAAGAAAACAAAGCAAAAACTTCATGACATTGGACTTGGCAACAATTTCTTGGATATGACACTAAAAGCACAAGAAACAAAAGAAAAATCAGACAAATTAGACTTCACAAAAATTTTAAACTTTGTGCATCAAAGGACACTATGGGAGAATGAAAAGGCAACCCACAAAATGGTTTTAGAATATATTTGTAAATCATATATCTGATAAAAGTTTAATATCAAGAATAGATGGGGAATTCCTAAAACTCAACACACACACACACACACACACACACAACACACACACACACGCACACACACACACACACATACGCACAGTGATGCAAAAATGGGCAAAGGACTCAAATAGATGTTTCTCTAAAGAAGATATACAAATGTCCTGAAAAGATGCTCAACATTACTAATCATGATGGAAATGAAAATCAAAACCACAATGAGATTCTACTTCATACCCATTAGAATGGCTACTGTCAAAAAAAAAAAAAAGAAAGAAAGAAAAAAGAAAATAACAACTGTTGGCAAGGATGTGGAGAAATTGGAAACCTGGTGGACTATTGGTGGGGATATAAAATGGTACAGCCACTGTACCCTGATACAAAAACCTGATAAAGACAACACAAAAAAAGAAAATTACAAGCCAATATTTCTGACGAATATAGATGCAAAAATTCTAAACAAAATACTAGCAAATTGAATACAACAATACATTTAAAAGTTAATATATCACGATCGAGTGGAGTTCTATCCAGAGACACAAGGATGGTTCAACATATGCAAATCAATCAATGTGATACACCACATTAACAAAATGAAGGATATAAATCATATGATCATATCGATTGATGCAGCAAAAGCAACTGACAAGATATAGCATCTATTTATGATTAAAACATTTCAATAAAATGAGTATAGAAAGAAAATACCTTAACATAGTAAAGGCCATATATGAAAAACCTTCAGTTAATATATTCGATGGTGAAAAACTGAAAGCTTTTCCTCTAAGATTAGGAACAAGACAATTATGCCCACTCTCATCATTGTTATTCAACATAGTACTAGAAGTCTGAGCCAGAGCAAGCAAGAGAAAGAAATAAGGGGCATCTAAATTGGGAATAGAGAAGCAAAATTGTCACTTTTTGCAGATGACAGGATTCTATATGCAGAAAACCCCAAAGAGTCTACCAAAAGACTATTAGAAACAAACAAATTCAGTAAAGTTGCAGGGTATAAAATCAATGTACAAAACTCCATTGTGTTCTCATATATTTACAATAAAATGTCAGAAAAAGAAATGAAGAAAACAATTCTATTTGCAATTGCAACCCCAAAAGACAAAATACCTAGGAATAAATTCAACAAAGGAAGTGATGGACTCATACACTGAAAACTATAAGACATTTTTGAAAGAAACTGAAGAAGACACAAAGAAATGGAAAGAAATTTGATGCTCATGGATTGGAAGATTCAACATAGTTAAAATGGCCCTATCACCTAAAGCAATGAGATTCTACTTCATACCCATTAGAATGGCTACTGTCAAATTTTACAGATTTAATGCAATCCACATTTTTCAAAGAAATAGACCAAAATTATCAAATATGTATGGAACCACAAAGGATCTCAAATAGCTAAAGCAATCCTGAGAAAAAAGAACGAAGTCAGAGGTATCATATCCATGACTTCAAAATATACTACAAAGCTACAGTAATTAAAATTGTATGATATCAGCAAAAAAAACCAGACAGACCAATGGCACGAAACTGAGAGATTAGAAATAAACCCACACATATGTGGTCACCAATTTTTGACAAAGGAGCCAAAAACATACAATGGAGAAAGGAAAGGCTGTTTGATAAGTGGTGTTGGGAAAATTGGAAAGTCACATGCGAAAGCATAAAACTAGACTTCTATTTGACACCATACACAAAAATTAACTCAAAATGGATTAAAGACTTAAATATAAGTTCTGAAACAACAAAACACATAGGGAAAAAAAAAACATAAATACTGAACTTATATACCTTGATCTCAGTAAGGCTTTTATGAAGCTAATCTCAAAGGCAAGGGAAGTAAAAGCAAAATACTACTACTATTCCTACTACTACTACTATTACTACTACTACTACTAATAATAATAACAATAATAATAATAAATAGGACTACATCAAACTAAAAAGCTTTGCACAGCAAAAGAAACCATCAACAAAACAAAAAGGCAACCAACCCAATGGGAGAAGATATTTGCAAACAATATCTCCAATAAAGGGCTAATATCCAAAATATATAAAGAACTCATACAACTCAACAACCAAAAAACAAATAATCCAGTTAAAAAAATGAGCAGAGAACCTGAACAGACACTTTACCCAAGAAGACATACAAAGGCAACAGATATATGAAAAGATGCTCAACTTCACTAGCTGTGAGGGAAATGCAAAACAAAACCAAAATGAGATACCACCTCACCCCTGACAGAATGGCTATTATCAATAAGACAAGAAATAACAAGAACTGGAGAAGATGTGGAGAAGAAGAAACCCTCATCCTGTTGGAAATATAAACTGGTACAACCACTATGGAAAACAGTATGGAGTTTCCTCAAAAAATTAAGAATAAGAGCTATCATATGACCAAGAAATCCCTCTTCTGGGTAGCTACCTAAAATTTTTGAAAAATGTATTTGTAAAGATATGTGTACCCCTATGTTTATTGCAGCATTATTCATGGTAGCCAAGACATGGAAACAACCTAACTGTCCTTCAATAGATGATTGGATAAAGAAGCTGTGGTACATATATACAATGGAATACTACTCAGTCATAAGAAAAGATGAAATACTGTAATTTGTGAAAACATGGATGGATCTTGAAAGTATTATGCTAAGCAAAATAACTCAGACAGAAAAGAACAAGAACCATATGATTTCATTCATATGTGGGATATAAAACCAAAAGCGACAAACAAAAAAACATAGAAACTCACAGACAACAGTACGGTGTTTACCGGAGGGGAAGGGAGATGGAAAGACATTGAAGAGGGCAAAGAGGGTTAAACATATGGTGACGGAAGGAGACTAGACTGTGGATGGTGAGCACACAGTGCAATATATAGATGATGTATTATAGAATCATACACTTGAAACTTACATAATGTATTAACCAATGTCACCCTAATAAATTTAATTTTTAAAAATTGTCCTTGAGTTGATAATCGTCGAAGCTAGGTGGTAGGTACATGGCGGTTCCCGTTCTATCTCCTCTCATGTATGTTTAAAATTTTTCATACTAAAAAGTTAAACAAGAAAAGGTACATTTGTACTGACAGAAAACTATAACTCAGAAATACTTTCCCACCTTTGCACTACAAAACACCACCTCCTCGCTACTGTATCCTTCACATTGACATACAAACATATTTAGGTATTTCTGTTCTTTAAAAAAAAGTTCCTTTGACTTCACATCTCCAAACAGATGCCACCCCATTTCTCTGCTCACCTTCTCGAGTCATCTCACCTCCAATTTCGCTTCTTCCCTGCCCACACACCAATCAGCCACTCTGGTCTGCTCCTGCCCCCATTCCTTCATGACTTCAAGCTGCTCCTGGCAGGGTCCCCAGCAGCTTCCACGTTGCCATGGCCAATGGTCACTTTTCTATCGGGAGCTTATTCACACCTTGCAGCAATTTTTGACATTGTTGACTGTTCCCTCTTCTTCAGGAACATCACTTACTTACACTTTACTTACACAAAGGTGTGGCACCACCCTTACCTGGCCTTCCTCCTCCCTGTATGCCTACTCCTCTGTCTCTCTTCCTGAGTCCCCTCTCCTGAGCCCTCTTCCTCTAATGCACTGTTGTCCCCTTTGATTGTCTTGCCCATTTCCACAGCTTTAACATGCTCCGGCTCTTGGACCTCTCCTCCAAGCTCCCTATTCAAGTGTCCAGCTTTGTCCTTGGATACCCTAGAGGTAGTGGAGGGCAGCAGTTAACACAGTGGCCCCAAGAGCCCAACCACTTGGGATTGGATCCTGGCCCTGTAGCTTCCAAGCTGTGTGATTAATTAACATCTCTGTGACTCATTTTTCTCAGCTATAAAGGAGGGATCATAAATAACACTTGTACCCTTTCACAGCCATTATGAGGATTAAATGAATTAATGGATATAAGTTAATGGGTATAAAACACTTAGAACAATGCATGTTAAGCACTCAATAAATGTTAACTGTAGTCGTTCCTCACTATCCACTGGGGATTGGTTCCAGGACCCTGGCAGATACCAAAATCCAAAGATGCTCAAGTCCTTTATGTAAAATGATATAGTATTTGTGTAGAGGCTACTGCAGGGTATGCCTACATATTACTTCATTCACATGGACTCAGCAAAGTGCTCAGCATGTGACAAATTCAAGTTTTGTTTTTAGAACTTTACGGGATTTTTTTTTTATGTATATATTTTTGATCTACAGTTGATTGAATCCATGCATGTGAAGACTGTGGATACAGAGGGCTGAATATATTATAATATCTCATGGGCATCTCAAACTTAACATGGCTCAAGTGGAACTCTATATTCTCTCTACCACTAGCATCCTATAGAGGAAAAATTTTAAGTGTTCCTCTCCAGCCTTCCGCTTCTCAGTAAATAGCACAACTCTCCACCCATGTGGTCAGTCCAGAAACCTGGCAGTTGTTGATTCCTTCCTTTTCCTCACCACCGTCTTCCTTTCTACCCACCCAATCCTTCATTGAATCTTATTAATTCTAAGTCAAAATATGTCTCAAATCTCTCTCTCTCTACCTCCACAGCCACCTCCCAGTCAACGGTTACCATCACGTCCTAACTAGACAACTGCAATAGCCTCCTAGCTGCTTTTCCTTTCCTTCCTCCATTTCCCCTTTAAGCTGTCCCACCCTCACCTTCACCTATGCAGCCAAACAGTCCTATAAAAATGTAAATCATGTCTCTTCCTGCTCAAACCCTTTACTGACTCTCATTTCTCTCAGAATAAAGACCAAATCTCCTACCAGGCCCCATGCATGAACCAACCCCAGCCCACCTCATATATGCCTTTCTCCCCTTGCTTTCTCGGCTCCAACTTCGTCTAACAAGGAAAAGTCTTGTGCACCTCAGGGCCTTTGCACTTGCTATTCCCTCTACCTAGAATACTTTTTCCCGTGGTGTTCATATGAATACCCTCTTCTTATCCTTCATATTTCACCTTACCCAAGGTCTTTCCTTATCACCCTATTTAATATCTCCCGCACCAATTACTATCAAACACAGCATCTTGTTCCTTGAATTTACTGCAATTTGTACTTACATATTTATTTTTATTTGTTTATGGCCTGTCTTCTCCACTGGAGAGTACAAAAGCTGGGGTTTTTGTTTCCATGTGTGTGTTCCTTGAGGATCAGGGCCATGCAATTGCCATATCCCTGGCTCTATAATTTATACTTGGCATTAGCAGGCGCTCGGTAAATAGTCGTTGAATGAATTATTGGATTGTTGATTTAAAAAGAAAGTCAATTAACGAATGTGTATGGCATTTGGCAGTTATGAAAGTGAGACTTAGACATTCAATGACATTATTTCTTGCATGCTCCATTCTGCCCAGGCACTTGGAGACAAGTTGAACTCTAATCCTCCTGAGGTTGGGACCAGTTCCAGGATATTCAGCAGGGCCAAATTTGCTGGGGGGAGGAGCAAGGAAGGAGGCTCGGGGGAGGAGAAGGTTGGATAGCATCCAGCCCTCAGGCAATAGTGATCACAGCTGAGACATCATCATCCTGTCTCATTGGCCCCTTCGGTCATGTGGTTGACACTGTGTCTGTCTGGGCTGAACTGGGGAATATTCTGCCTGCCTACTAAACCCATGGGCCATTCCTCTCTGGGAACCCCTCCCATTCTTGGCCAAGACACTTGTCTCTGTTGAGGTATTCCCTTCCTCTCAGGGCCTCAGCTTTTAAAACACGTAAACCAGCTTTTCTACTTTTCAGTCAGCCACATATGTACATCCCCAGGGGGCAAGGAACACAGAATCTGGAGCACAGAAAAATAGAAAAATGTAGGAAGAAACAAACTAGATTAACATAGAAATACATTATACGTTTGGAAAAGATCATTTAGAGACTGGAGGGGCCAAAACGAACATTCCCAGTGAGAAGGCAGCAATGCAGGGGAGAGATGGGGCCATGGAGATGGAGAGAAGTGAATGGATATCAGAGCCATCTGGGAGATAAAAATGAACAGAACTATGTGAGGGATTGGATGGGGGTGCGGGAGGTAAGGAAGAAGGAGGTGTTAAGAATGACTCCTAAGATTCTGTATTGGGAGATGGGATGGCTTCACCAGGGCACATGACGTTTCCACTTGTGGAACACCATCCTCCACTGTAACCCCTTCACCTGGCGGACTCCTACTCCTCTTTCAGATCTCCATCCAAGCATCACTTTTTCAGAGCCACCTTATCTGACCCCAGGGCTTGTCGGATTCCTTGGTTTTACATTCTCACTTTCCTTTGCATATTTAAGTGCAAAGGTGTATGACTGACTACATATCCATTAGTATAATCTCCACCAGACTGCCAGGCCTGTGAGTTGACCCTTGCGCCCCCAGTGCCTAGCACACAGTAGGTGCTCAATAAATGAAGGCTCCAAAATGCAGGCAAAGGAAGCTGGAGTGTACCTTCAGGCTTATAAGCGGGGAGTGGAAATTGCTGGTTTCCAAAATACAAGGACTCCCTCCATCACCTCCACTCAAAATGGGAAGATGTCTTCACTCCACCCACTTTAAAAATCTGTGCAATGATGAGACTGTTACTGGGGCTACAGTGACGGTGCACAGGAGACTCGGTAAAAAAAAAAAAAGTTGACAAGCATTGCTGTTAACAGGGCCTGTCAGAGGTTCTGGTGCAGAGAAGTCAAATGGATGAAAGCAAGAGATGATCTATGGACCTGGAGTCAGGCTTGGAAGGGAGTAGGTACTGGTGGGGCCTGGAGGTTGCAGAGAGGCCTCCAGGGGTGTTCTAGACACCACAGTTTGTGGGATGATCATGTGCAATCCCCGCCTCTAACAATGGTCCCAGGGCTTCCCCAGCCTGCTCTGAAGAAAATAAATATTCCACAGAATCTACTGTTGTGTGGTTCATGGATTTGTATTGTTCATGGCTGTGTCTAGAAAGGCACGTAGTAGAGAGGTTCCAAAAGTGTCTGTGGATTGTTGAAGGAAGGACAAATGTTCTCAAAGTACTCAGTGAATCTCCGGGAGGCACAGGGGAATTACCACTCCCACGAGAGAAAGGCTGCTGTGAGGATTAAACAAGATAATGTATGTGAAAATCCTGGCATCTTAATAAACTCAGGTTCAAAATCTGTGAGGAGAGAAACGGAACTATGGGCGGGGGCGGTCGCGGGGAGTGGGAATGAGATGGGAGGAGGCAGGGTGGCAGTCATTTAGGGGTCCCTTGGGGACAGGCCCGTGAGAAACCTCGAGGGGTCTTTCTGGGAGCCCCAGCTCGCCCCAGTATGACTAACACCCCTGCCACACCCGGCTGGGGGGCAGGAATTTGCCCTGATGACCTCTCCAGGCGCACTGCTGTCACCATGGCGACCAACCTCGGAACAAGCTGCCTGATTGTCCCTGCTCAGCGGGGCAGGTGAAACCCTGCCCACGTGACCGATACAGGTCCTGGTGCGGTTACAGGACAGCCGCCTCCTCCCCGCCTTAACCCATTCAACGCCGCTGCCACCAGGGTGCAGTGTCCCAGCCGCCGCAGGCCGCACCCCTTAGGCTGGCCGTCTCCGGCCCTAAGGGTGGAACACTGCACCAGGAGTCACACAGCTCGGGAAGGAATTCGGGCTGGGCCACTCTCCAGCTGAGTGATTGGGAGCTGGGTTACTTCATCCCCGCGTCACCATTTTCACAGCAGTAAAATGAGGATGAGTACACCCTTCCACTTCACAGGGGGATTGGGACCACTGGGAACAGGGACTCAGAAGTGTAGACTCGACCTCCTGCCAGAGGTAGCGAGTTCTTGTTCTGCACCCGTTCCTTTCCCCCGACATCATCTCAGCATATCAGAGGTTCTGAAGGCCTCCTCTCCAGCGGTTTGACAGCCCCCAAAAGGGAGACAGACCCTCACCGACCAACAGCGAGTTCCTAATGAGCTGGGGAGGAGTGGGCAGCCCCAGCTGACTCCTCCCAAACCGGACATCACCAAAGTCCTTCCCTGGTAGCAACAAGTGGAAACCTCAAGCCCACAGTTTTTTTTGTTTTTGTTTTTTGGTTTTTTTTGCTTGTTGACCCTGCCCTAACCAGCCACATGACAAGGCTGGAGCCCAGGACTCAGGAATGTCTCAAGGTTGCTTCTGCCCCTGGATCCGGGGATCTGGTGTTAAGGGTCCTGGGCCAGGCTTGGGTTATGGGGCTAGACAGTAGCCTGAAGAGAAAGTGGGGGACAGTTTGAAATACTACCTTCCTGAATCACCAACATTATGTGAACCCCTTTCCCTTACTTCCACCAACTCTAGAAAAACACTTTGCTTGATCCACTCTTCTCTTCAAAGACCCCTCCCAGGCCTTGGACCAGCCCCAATCCAGGGCTAGGATGTTCTCATCGCTCCCCTAAAGACTGTTCTGGCAATGAATGATCACACCACCTGGCGTGTGTAGAGTCCCCAGTGACCTCAAAGCCTTCCTAATATTAGAACGAAATACCTGCCAGTCCCCAGGCTGACTCAAGATGGGGGCCGTTTTATCAGGCAAAGGCATTTATTGGGCCTTAGAGTTAGGATGCCTCCACTGGTACTGACTCCATCCGCCTGCCCTAAAGAGCAAGAGAAAGGCCAGTATAACCCACACTAGCCCAGGTGTCATCTCCTGGAGGGGGTACAGAGCAGGTCCCCAGCTGAACCTTCACATAAGCCTCAGCTAGTGCCCTAAATCTCCCCATGATCATTCAATAAAACTACAATTGCACTTTGCACTGGATGAGCAAAACATGGCTCTGGTCCTCCAGGAGCCCCCAGCCTGTGGTGAACGCAGAGAAGGTCAGTTCTATAATACTGTATAGTAGACTCCAACAAATGCTTTGAGAACATGGGGTAAAAGAGATTAGTTTCAACTGGAGAAATCTGGGAAGTCTAGAGGAGGAGGTAGCAGTTATCCTGAACTCAGGCAACTGGCTATCTGGAAGGCAGACACAGCATCTCAGCAGAGGGGTGGAGGTTGGGGGTGAAGACCTAAAGGGTAATGTGTAGTGTAGTTCTCAGGGTGCCTCTTTGGGAAGTAAGAGATTGGGGAGCATGGATGAAAACATAGCTAGGATCAGACTGGTGGAGGCTTGAGACTTGGTGATGAAATTTTAACTCTCAACTTTAGGGATGGTGAGTCCCTGAAGGTTTCTGAGCAGAATGCTGTAAAACAGCAGTCCCAAACCTTTTGGGCACCAGGGACGGGTACTCCTATGAGAATTTAATGCCTGATGATCTGAGGTGGAGCCGAGGCGGTGATACTAGCACTTAGGAGCAGCCGCAAATACAGATGAAGCTTCTCTTGCTTGCCCACAGCTTACCTCCTGCTGTGTGGCCAGGTTCCCAAAAGGACCACAGGTCTGCCGCTGGGGTTGGGGGTGGGGGGAACCGCTGCTATAGAAAGAGTAGCTACTCTTGCAACTGCTGAAGGATGGATTGCAGCGGAAGCCCTCTGAGACTCAGACCATACCACCTCAGCCACCACAACCACAGAGTGGGGAGAGAAGATGGTAGCAGGTCAGGGTTCCAAAGGAAGGCTATTTCTCTGCAGGATGTATTGATTTCTAATGGTGGGAGGACTGTTCATTTCTCCACTGGTAAATTAGAGGGGTGGGAGGCGGGGAGTAGATCTGAGCCATTTCAGCTTAAATGCCCCCACCAGTACAAACACCTTGCCAGGGTTTGACCCTGGCCTCCCATCTTGACTCGCATCATGAATGGCACAGCAGAGGTTCTGGTTTGCCTCAGTTTCCCTATCTTTAAAGGGTGGGGATAGCGGATGGCCGAAGATACCCTCTAGAGTCCCTCCCAGCTCTTTTCAGAGTCCATGACTTCTGGATGGGTAAGAGGTGCTCCGTCTGGCCCGTCTAGGCGCCTGACTGTGGAGCACTGAGCACGCCTCTCGGCTGCCCCCGTCCGCGGCACAAACTATGGCACCCACCTAAGGTAGTGTGTGAGGGCAGAGGGGAAGACCAGGTATGGCTGCAGGCACAGGCCAGAGCAAAGAGGGCCTCTTTGGCTTGCCGGAGACCTGCCCCGCGGCTGCCCAGAGCTCACGCCAAAAGCCAAGTTATCCCGCGCGGCTGGAACCGGATTCCCAGACTCGCAGCAAGTATTCTGAGCGGAATGGGATGGGCGGAGCTTCGCAGGGGCGGAGGCAGGGCGTAGCCAGGGCCACTTCCTGGCGGAAGGCGCGGTGCCTACCGGGTAACGTACAGGCGTAAGGGGCGGAGCTGGCGCGAGGACCATTTTTCGGGATTATGTTTGGAAACAAGAGCAAAGGTGGGGAGCTCTGCTGTAGGGGGCGGGGGAAGAGAGCGGGGTACCAGTCAGAACTGAGCAGGGTTCTGAGCAAAGGCGGCAGGCGGAGCATAGGTACAGGACTTACACGCGAGGTGAGCGCTGGGTAGCAGTTTCCAGTTATGCTCTGCTGGGCCCGTACCTGGAGGCTTTCCCAGAGGGGGCTCGGCCTCTCCAGAACTAGCTTCTCCACGGTGCCTGTCGCACACAGCAGCAGCAGCAGCGGTCAAGGCGGCGCCGATCCAAGGTCAGTCAAGGGGACCCGATGGGAGGCTGTCCTTTAATTCTTCCCCTCTGGCCCGACCCCGATTGCCCCACCTCCTGCGCTTGGCTGCTTACACCCCGGTACCCATTCTCCAGCCAGCTCAGAATCTTTCCCCCATCCTTGCTCCTCCCGCCAGACCGGTGCGGCTTTCCTACAAGCTTCTGGACGGGGACGCAGTCCGTCCGGCCCTCGTCTTTCTTCATGGTCTCTTAGGTAGCAAAAACAACTTCAACTCCGTCGCCAAGGCCCTGGCCCAGCACACAGGCCGGAGGGTAAGCTTCCGGGAGAGGAGGGGTCCCGCAGGAGGAGGGGCCTTGCGGGCGGGACCAGGAATGAGGACGAAGCTATGCCAGCTTCTCTGCCCTCACTGCTGGGTCTCCGCTGAGCAGTGACAGGTCTGTCTGAGCAGAGATGAAAGGAGAGATTGACCTTCTAAGGATGGAGCCCGCAGGGCAGACCCAGGCCCTAGATGGACCCCATTCATTCCCTTGGGCTTCCATCTATTCAGTCCATTTCCATCTGCATGCCCCACACTGAGCTACTCTTGGCTGTACAATGCCTAAGGGTGCCAACACCCTCTCTGCCAAAGGGGCCAGCCTCTGTTGTTCACCAGGGATGATGGGGCTTCCCACCTATTACAGCAGCCCATCCTTCTGTGCTTCATCTGTTGGAAATTCTTGGCATCTTCTTTTTCTGGGGTTGCCACCCAGCCAGGCCAGACTCTCAGAGATATGGTCACACTCCTAAGGCCTTCTCCTCTGTGTCATAGCGACCCCAGGTTTTTCATCTGGGCTCCTATGTCTGGGAACCGGGCCCTCTCCCCTTCTTTCAGAATCTCTCCCCAGGCTCTCCACCCCCTACTTTCAGGCCTTCCAGGCCTTTGGCCGTCTACACCTGGAATTTTGATGCCAGTGTTGTCTCCCCTTACCCCATTCCCCAGGTGCTGACAGTAGATGCTCGGAACCATGGTGACAGCTCCCAAAGCCCAGACATGAGCTATGAGGCCATGAGTCAGGACCTACAGGACTTCCTGCCCCAGCTAGGCCTTGTGCCCTGTGTCCTAATTGGCCACAGCATGGGAGGAAAGACAGCCATGCTGCTGGCACTACAGAGGGTGAGTCATCCCTATCCAGCTTCCTCCCATCCAGTATAGACTCTGAGTGCCCAGCAGGCAACTTGGGACTCAAAGGAGCTTTGGATGGCCAAGTTCAGGATCTGGGAACTATGCCTGCAGCCACTGTGCCTGCCCTAAGACTGGTCCCCATTCTGGTTCTCTCCCACAGCCAGAGCTGGTGGAACGTCTGATTGTCGAGGACATGAGCCCCGTGGAATTCATGCCCGACCCGAACCTTCATACCCACATAGCAGCCCTGAGAGCCATAGACATCCCAGACAAGGTGCCCCTCTCCCATGCCCGTAAACTGGCTGATGAACAGCTCAGCCGTGTTGTCCAGGTGATGCCCCCAAGCCCCCAAGTACATGTTGGGACCTGTCAAAGTAAGAGTGGTGGCCCCAGGCCTCACAGGAAGCTCTCCAAACAGGACATTAACATGCGGAAGCTCATGCTCACCAACCTGGTGGAGGCAGACGGGCGCTTGGTATGGAGGCTGAACCTGGATACCGTGGTCCAGCATTTGGACAAGATTTTAGCCTTCCCACCACAAGAAGAACCCTTCCCTGGGCCAACCCTCTTCCTCCGTGGTGAACACTCTAAATACATACAGTAAGCCAAGCTGAGTAGTAGGTGGAGTATGCCTTACTTACCCAGGCATAAGCCTGGGGAGCTTGCCTCAGGGAGGGCTTGGATGTGGTCAGGGGGCTCTTAAGAGCTCAGCAACCCCATGGGGCATGTAGGCTCACGTGGTTCTCCATCTGTCCCTGCTCTGCCTTTAATTGTCTTTTTTTCCTCCC
Organism: Pteropus alecto; assembly: GCF_000325575.1. Classification (NCBI taxonomy): domain Eukaryota; kingdom Metazoa; phylum Chordata; class Mammalia; order Chiroptera; family Pteropodidae; genus Pteropus; species Pteropus alecto. The sequence continues at coordinate 6,562,386 of NW_006441386.1, forward strand.
TATATCTCCAGTCCCAGCCACTACCCTGAGATTAGGAGACTCTTCCCTCAGGCCCAGATACAGACGGTGCCTAACTCTGGCCACTGGATCCACGCCAGCCACCCACAGGAGTTCATGGCTGCCATTCGAGACTTTCTGGTGTGAGAGTTGCTAGCCAAAGAGGGCATGTTTGAAACCCCAGGCTCTGTGGCCTGCTCCACGTTTCTATACAGAAGGACTCGGGCAGGCACTTAGAGGGCATGAGGGTATAATGGTGGTCATATCTCAAGCTTTAATGAATAAAGACTGCTCTCAAGGTCCTGGGCTGAGCTCTCTCACCGCCAGCGCCCCCACCGACCCAGGGAGAATTGGACCCAATGGACTCTGGCTGCTTCAGGTTCCACAGGGGCTCTCAAAGTGCCCCTGGACTCTCTCTGCAGCTGACTCTCGACCTGCTGCCTCACCAGCTGCTGCATGTCCTCCTGAGGGCAGGAGAGCAGGTTAAGGGGCAGACCCTGGGCTCATCTCCCTGTGCCTCCCAGACCCAACTGGCATTCCCACCCTACCTCCCAGGCCTCCACCTCCTGCCTCAGTCTCAGTTTCTCCTCCAGGACTTCTAGCAGCTGGGCCTCCACATCTCGTAATTTGGCTTTGCATGTGTCCAGCTCAGCCTCCACTGCCCGTTTCCTGCAGGTAACAGGGAGAACAGCCTGAGGTCTGGGCCCTGCAGATCCGACGCTGGGCCCTGGGGGTAGGCAAGTGTGGCCACGCTACCTGCCTCGTGACCGAGTGGGTGTTTATGTGGCTTTTCTTCCTCCTCCCTCCCCTCCTCTAGCAGGACAGAGTCCTGAGGGTGGGTCACCCCCTCCCCCCCAACCTCCACAAGCAGCTGCCTCTCACTTGGCAATGGCTTCATCCCGCTCCTGGAGGACTTGGTCCAGCGAGTGCTCTGCCTGGGTGTCCCCCAGTGCTCCAGCCACTTGGGATTCCGGGCTCTGTAGTAGTATGACAGAGGAGGGAACAGTAATCTGGGGCTTGCCTGGATGAGGTACCCCACTCTGGGCCCTTCTGTCCTGGCCCTGGTCCTGATGCTGATATCAGGAAGGGAAGGGTCTGAGACATTCCATACCTGCCCCCCAGTGCCCTAGTCTCATGTGCTTCTGATGGTGGAGCAGGGAGACCTGTGCCATGCTGAAGGGGTGGCAGGTGTCACCCCTACCTAACATAAGGATAAGCAGAGGGGACAGAGTGTTGGATCCCCCAAAGAGGAAAGGAGTTCTCACCCATGCCCAGAAAAGAGAAAAGGTGGGTTCAGAAAGACACTTACCCCACAAGGGCCCCAGTCAGAAAGGGTGGCCTGGTGACAGGGACTCTTGTCAGCCGGGTGGGGCAGTTGGAGGACACAGCCCTTTGCCCTCCTCCTGGCAAGGCACTCCCTGTCAGGCTCCGCCCAGGGCAGGTGGCCAGGCCCCTGCCTCCCCTCCTAGATCCTGGAACCCTCCCTCCAGCTGAGCCCAGAGAGGCTCCTGTGTTCCTCACCCCAAGGAGGCGCTCTACCCACATCAGGAGAAAAATGAGGGACAGAGCAAGGGCTGCTGCAATGCGGAGAGGCGCCTCAACTCCACCAACCTGAAGCGTTGGCATCTTGGTACCTTGAATGGCATTATCCACACTTAAAACTATAACCTCATATTAGCAGAAAACAGAAAGAAAGTTTATTCCTGGAAAATTTCTCCTAACATCTCAAATGTCCATCCTCCCTCGCTATATTGCTCATCCCTCTGATATTTCCACCATTCTGATCCTTCAGCATGGTGGGTCTGCTGTGCTCTGGGGTGGGGGTGGGTTTCTGTGTCCCACACTTCTTTCAATGTAATCATTGAGCATATCAGTGACATCAAATGTGTAAGAGAATTTTCTCCTTTGAGAGGCCTCTTCAGCCAGGTTACGTCTTAGAGATTAGGCCCAAAATACATCTGAGACCCCTCCATGAAACCCCTGGTTGCCTGTGAGTCCCACTCAGCCAAGTGCATCTCTAAAAGCTGGTCACAACAATTTCTTTAGTTGAACACCAGATGAAGAGGTGAGGTTGAGATGTCCCCCCAAATATACCCCTTTGTAGAGATTCAGTATTTCGAGAAGCTGTTCTGTGCCATAATCCAGATGGGACCCCTGCTCTCAGGGACCTCCGGGGCTAGCAGGGGTGAAGCATAGATATAATCAGAAAAAGGATGTTGGGGTCCAGGGATCAGTGGGAGCACAAAGAAGTCCCTTCGTTCCTAGTCAGTCAAAGTTCTGCAGGAGCTTCTCTAAAATGAATCCTACGGGCTGGCAGGAGTCAGCCAGGAGAAGGGCTGACACTCTTGGTAGAAATTTCTTTTAACTTTGTAAACAATTTCAAACTGCTCTTCAGTGTCCAATAAAATATCCTTTTATGGTTAAAAAAAAATCTAATGTGGTATCAAGCAATGTACCCAGTTGTCACATCTCCTTAGTCTCCCTCAATCCAGAACAACTTGCAGCCTTTGCATTTCATGACCTTGACATTTTTGAAGATTACAGGGAAGATATTTTGTAGACCATCCTTCAGTTTTTGTTTGTTCACTCCTTCCTAGCGATTGAACATATTTTGGGAGGAACTATCACAGAAATGATGGATTCTCATATCCAAATCATTTGGAACCACGACTAGTGGTATTTACATCGATCACTTGATCACGATTAATAAGTCTTGGGGAAGAAATGTACTTTGAGACGTTGAAACTTCTTTTTTTTTATCCCACTTTCACTCATAGGTTTCAGCATCCATTAATGTTTTTTGCCCAAATTAAATATTGCTGCAATGGTCAAAACATTTATTTGCTGGCATTCTATTGTAAAGAACTTTCTCTTCACTGCCATTTATGTATTTATATCAGAATGGATTGTGGTTTCCTATTTTATTCAATGCATCATGATCCATTCCTATAATTTATTCCAATGCTCAAACTGTCCCAGTTTTGTCAATGGGTGCCCCTTGCTGACCTCTTGCTGTTTTGATAGTGCCATCATTCTTTGAACTCTGCCTTTCTTTCTGGCTCAACAAGATATTTCAGGATCGTCTTGTCTTTCCCTGTGCCAGCCCTAGAATGAGCCATTTCTGGAAGAATACCTGGTTCTTTTTTTGGTAGAGAATAATATTTAGACACCCACAACTGGGTGTATGTGTTCTCGTTGCAATTAGGGTAAACTCTACTCCCAGGTCCACTCAGTAGACACACATTTGTACACATAAACACACATTTACATCTATGTTTATTTATCCGTGCAATGGTTAATTTTATGTGTCAACTTGACTGGTTAAAAATTATTTCTAGTTAAACATTATTTCTGGGTGTGTCTGTGATGATGAGATTAGCATTTGACTTGGTGGACTGAGTAGAGCAGATGGCCCTCCTCAGTGTGGGTGGGCATCATCCGATCAGTCGAGGGGCTGAATAGAACTAAAAGACAAGGGAAAGGTTGAATTGTCTTTCCCTTCCTAACTGCTTGAGCTGAGATACCGGTCTTCTCCTGCCCTTGAACTTACATCATCGGTGTTCCTGGGTCTCAGGCCTTTGGACTCAGACTGGACCTACACCACTGACTCTAAGTCTGCAGTTTGCAGAGAGCAAATTGTGGGACTTCTCAGGCTCCATAATCCATGAGCCAATTTCTCGTAATAAATCTTTCTATATATTCCACTGGTTCTGGTTTTCTGGAGAACTCTGACTAATACATATGTGGAAAAAGTTTACATTTAGAGCTTAAATTCCAGTCCAGCAGCACAGAGTTCATCCTAGCTTTCTCTTTTCCATATTTTACCCCATTTCTCCAATTATCTTCAATATACTTAATAATTTGGTCAGTCCCCTTCTATATAGCTAATCTCCCAAAACAACCAGGCTCCCACTGACTTAGATGCCCTCCTCACCTGGGCCCGGCTTCTGCAGGGCTACCTTCCCACCCCGCTCCATTGCCTTCCTCATGCATGGCCCTGGCTGCCACTGGACTATCAAACATATCTAAGAGCTTTACGGTCATTCATTTATTCCTCAAATATTTATTGAGCACCTACTATGTTGCAGGAGTGTTTCCGGGTGATAGACATAAAACAGGAAGACAAACAAAATTTCCTGACCTCACAGAGCTCATATTCTAGTGAGGGGAGATAGACAACAAACAAATGAACAAGTATATCAGATGGTAAGAAGTGCTGTGGAGAAAAATTAAGCACAGAGAATGAGGAAAGATCTGGAGACTGCTATTATATATAGTTCTGTGCTACCCTAAGGAGATAACAAATATTAACCCATCACTTAGGTGAAAAACAACCATTCTCATGACTTGAAATAATATGTCAGCAACAGCATTGTTCATGGATCAAAAAGTGCTGTATTTCCAAGCTCAAGTGAAGATGACGTGTCTGAGGAAACTGTGTTAGGGAACTCTAAGGAGATGCTAGGGATGACACATGACATGTGACACAGAGGCAGAAATGCAAGTGAAGGGTTTGAATAAACTTTCACAAACTACAAGAGTAGAAAAGAATTGTTTCAAAATAAAGGCATTCTAAAAAATATGTGATTTTAAATATTTTAAATATATGTAAGGAGTTGCTTCTCTCATCTGTATCTCTAAATGTTCAAATTAGAATTAATGGGCCAAATTAAAAAAAAAACAAAACTTTTCATTGAAAAAAGGGATAACCTTACATTCAGGTGCATGGTGAATCTCCCAAAACAACCAGGCTCCCACTGACTTAGATGCCCTCTTCACCTGGGCCCGGCTTCTGCAGGGCTACCTTCCCACCCCGCTCCATTGCGTAGTGAATTCCATCACAAAGCCATTCCTCAAATATCACACACCGAGCAGCAGGGACTCATTCCCAGCTGCCCACATCTCTCTCCTTCCCAGCTCCCGAGATGGCTGAGACCAGGCCTCAGAGAAGATGGTTACAGGCTGGTGTTGGGCTGGGATGGAGGAGGCCAGAAGGGAGAAGGAGAGCTACCAGGAGGAGGCAGGAGGCTGGGCTTTGTGGTCAAAACAGCTGGGATGTACAGGGCTGGGTGGCTTACAAACTAAGTCACCCAGACCTTATGAACTTGTGGTGTTCACCTCCCTGAACCTCTTCATCCTCACCTGTGAAGTGGACTAGTGGAGGGCCACCCTGATAGGGTCACAGCAAAAGTTAGATGAGGCACCGCACACAATGGCCAGCACTTTGTATAACAATGGGTCAGGACCAGACTTCCCAGGAGAGGAGAAGAGGGAGTAAGCCTGCCTAAAAGCAGCAGAAAAGCAACGACAGCAAAGCCAACAACCCTCCCACGTACACACAAACACACACAAACACATACTCCCCCAGCCATGGAGACTGGGTCAGCTGCCCCTTCCTGCTCTGCACCCGCCATGATTCTGCCCCGAGGACAATCCTGTTCCTGAATCCTACACAAGCTGCCTCCAGATCCCCAAAGCCCTGTACTTCCTATCATCGTCTTGTCACTGTCAAGGTGTTTCTCTCACCAGCCTGAGGGGTTCTGGAGGACAAGCGGGGACTCTCATTCCAAATACACAGATGCCTCAGCTACAACGGCTACCAGGAGGCAACACTGGTCTTGCCCAGCAGGTGGCAGCAGTTGCCAACATCAGGGATTCAGTGAGCAAGAGGCTGATCCAGCCTCCCAGCCTGTGGGATGAAAACCCAAAGGGCTGGCCTCTCCCCCAGTGTTCCTTTATAGGAACACTGCTCATTCTAGGGTGCTGGTGTTTATTACTTCACAAACACACTTTCTGTGCCAGGCTTGGGGAATCAATGAGAACATGACCTGGTTCCTTCTCTTCAGATGTCCCCATCAAATGAGGGGACAGACACCCAACACAGACTATAGCCACACAGGAAAAGTGCTGTAATAGCACCAAGTACTATTCTCCACCTAGCCATCATCTTTTACACCCAAATTCATATGCCCCACCTCTATGAAATGGTCCCTGATCTCAAGGAGTAGTTGGCTTCTCTGGGGTCCCATGGCATCTTGTACAACAGTTTCTAGTTTAGCCTATGCCATGTTTCTGGCTCCTCCATCTCTGCCTATCCCTCACCTGTGAGGAAGCATTACACTTCCCCCTTCAGTCTTAGTTTTATTCTTCCACAGACAGACAGACAGACAATCAGACAGACAGAAACACACACACGCGCGCACACACACACACACACACACGCACACACACACCCTCAACTGGGGCTCATGACTTCTAGCTCTACCCAAAACCAGAATCCTTCTGCCTCCTAAGTCTCCAGCCGGTGTTCCACACCAACTCCTTGTCGAACATCTACATGTCTCCCGGATGTCGGGGCTACACCTCTCAGACTGAACTTCTCACCTGCCCACATCTGCTCCTCCTCCAGGCACCAGTTCTGCTCTCATCTGTACATGGTCAGTCACCAGAGCCTGTTGTTTCTAGTTCATAATATCTGTTATTGTTTTCATGTTTTACAACAAACATTCTTTTTGTAATTGAAATAAAATATAGCAATATTAAATAAATCTCTTGAATGCCTTTGACCTTTTTCTTCAGCCTGAAGGGTCCCACTTTTGTTCAGACAGCCACGGTCTCTGGTCTCTCTTGGACACCACAGCAGCCTTCCAGCTGTTTTCCATGCTGCTACAGAGGGGCCTCTTCCTTTGCTTTAAGAAACTTCTATGTTGGCAATACTCAGCCCGGACCTCTCCTGTGAATTCCAGAGTTATATGGGCAATGGCCTGCTTGCCCGCCCCGTTGGTATGTATAACAGGCAACTCAAATTTAATAGGACCAACTCCGAGTCCTGATTTACCCCCACCCCTCAACCTGTTCCTCCTCCAGTTCTTCCCCTACCTTTGCAAACAGCAACACCATCTTCCTAGGTGTTCTGGTCAAAACTCTTAACTCCAATCATCCTTGAGATCTCTCTTTTCTTAACTGGCTCTACCTTTAAAATGTATCAAGAATACGACCACTTCTTACCACCATACCATCACTGTCACCACCTTTGTCATAGCCACCTCCATTATGGCAACCACTTCCTGAATGATGTTCCTGCTTCCTCTGTGTCCCCTTCAGTCTATTCTCTACCCGGCAGTCAGAGCAATCCTGTTAAAGCCCAAGAGAGATAATGCCCCACCTCTGCTCCAAATCCTCTGTGGCTCCCACCCCACTCACAGACTAAAAGCTAAAGGACACCATCATTTACATGGCCCCTCCCTCAACTTCTCTGACTTCACCTCTGAGCTTTTCCTCACCCACTATGCCCCAAGCACCCTTGCCTTCTTGCTATTTCTCCAACATGCTGCCTGCTTATAGACATTGCACTCGATATTCCCTCTGCCCAGAATGCTCTCCTCCCAGGGACATACATGGTTCACCTCTTCACCTCTTTCAGATATTTACTCAGCTGCCACCTTCTCAGCCCTCCTCAACCATCTAATTTAAAATTGGAATCCCGCCTCCATCGCAGCACCCCCTACTGTTTATTTCTTACTTTATCTTATCCATAGCATATTATCACCATTATGTTATTTATTTATCACCTCTTTCCTCCTCTAGAATGTGGACTCCATGAGGGCAATAACTTTTTTCTTGTTTTCTGCCACATCCCCAACATCTACAGCAACTGGCATGTAGTAAATGCTAATTAATACTTTTTTGATTAAAGGACTAAAAGTTCGATCCTTGATTGCCTACTCTTTGTCTGCACGATAAAGTTTAACATTCAAAGTCTCCCTCATTCGTCTCCCACCCACCTCACATCTGAGCACTACAGCAGGCTCCCGAGAGTCTCCAAATGCTGCCTCACCCAACCGTAGTGTCTTTAGGCAAACTCTTTCCTCTATTCAAAAATCCTGCACCATCCCTTGCTGCAACCCCACTCCTCTAACACCCAGTTTGAACATCCCTGCCTCTGGGAAAGCCACCCTGGATCCCTCACATATCGAAATCATGTCTGTCTCTCCCATTACACTAGGAGCACCTTACAGAACAGTGGCCCCAGAATATGGTGTTTAAGGGAATGTTTGATGAATGAATAAATGATTGAATAAGGGTAAGACCTGTATCAGAAAGGCAGAGTCTAAGGTGAAGGGCATATGTTCATTCTTTATTCATTTTCCATGCTACCATTTAATACGCATTTCAATAAGGGATGCTTGGTCTGACACCAAAGCTGTCTGAGGGCAAGAGCTGTATCTTCCCTTCCTTCTATCTCCCCACAGAGCCAGACACTGGGCTCTGGGGTGTACCCGTGACTCAGCCCACCGAATCATACTGCACACAGGAAAGTACTCTGGACCAGGAGTTAGGCAGCATCTTCCCTGCCACTTGTTCCCTGTAACCCTGAGCAAGTACCTCTAGAAGGTGAGTCTTGGTTTTGCATTTGTCAGATGATGCATTGCCAATACTTGTCCTGTGGGACGCTCAAGGTGGAGGTGTGGACAACTGGAAGGGGTGTGGCTGTCTCTCATACCAGGCCACATCTGAGCTAGTCTTGGGTCAGATTTTCTAGGGAAGAAGTGATGACAAAAACAGTGTCTCCAGCCTGTCTGCCAGCTAGCTAACCTGTGCCCACAGTCTGGGAGAAGTGCCAGGCCTAGACACACTGGGCAGCAGGAAGCTGGCCCAGGTCCAGAGCAACACCTTGGCAGCCCTGGGAAAGGCAAGGGGGAGTGCTTGGCTTGAAGTCAAGAGGGTCTGGGCCAGGGCACAGAAGGGAGAGCTAGGGGTGGTATGTGTGGCTGCTGTCTCAACAAGATGCTGGAAGGGATCAGAAAAGGAGTATCTGCTACTGACTAGCCCCTAACCACCGCCCCTCTACAGTACTGCTAAGATCTTCCCATTTGTGCCAGAGGGAGCTGGACCCCAGCGTCTAGATAGGAAAGAGGATCTTAAGCTTGGGGCTGGGGCTCAAAGTTGGGGAATCAGGGAAGGGATAAGGAGAGGGGGCTATAACTTAGATCTCTCTTCCTCAAAGGTAGAAGGGTTCCTGTACCTTGCTGGGAGAGGAAACTAAAGGAAAAAGGGTGGTCACCCTGCATCAGACCCGTGAACTGAGAAATCCTGAGGAAAGGGGGCGGAGCCTGAGTCTGGGCGAGATGATGGAGTAAAGTAGGAAAGGCAGGAGCTCAGAGGCTGGCACTCTGGAGGTTTTGGGAGGGGGCTGCTGGAGGTTACAAGCAATGAAATCAAGGTGGGGAGGGGGGTCCAACCTCCAGAAAATCCCCAGGGATCTGGGGGGCTCAGGGAGTGAAAATCCAGGGTCCACAATGAAGGATACTGAGCGACTGAGTCAAGGAAGGGTTGAGGCAGGGAAGAGAGCAGGGGCTCTGGAGCCCTAACCCAGGCAGCGATCACGCGTCAAGAACGCAGGGAGCTAGGTCGCAGGGCTAGGACCCAACAGAGGACCTTGTGGTGGATCCAGGAAAGACGCGGGATTCCCAGAACCCGGAGCGAGGCCGGGGCCTGGCGGGGCGGGGCGGGGCCGGCGCTGGGCGGGGCCGGG
>NW_006441386.1:6572033-6573966 GCF_000325575.1 Pteropus alecto
ACGAGGCTGCAGCCGGCGCCGCGGCCACTCCCGAGAGCATGAAGGACCGAACCCAGGAGCTCCGCACGGTGAGTCCGGCCCCTGCGTGCCGCCGCTCTCCGCTCGCTCAGCGCGCGGGCCACTCCCCGTCCGGCTCCGGCAGTCACCCAAGCAGTAGACCCTCTGTGCCCAGCCGGGGCGGGAGGGGATGGGGTGGAGCCGGAGACCCCAACCTTCCAACGGGTCCCACCCTTCGGACCCTTCGGGGTCACGGGCTGGCGTGAGCTCGGACCCTTTGGCCCGTGTGCTGGCGTCTGGAGTCAGGGGTCCTGGATAAACTTTTTGTCGCTCCCTTGTTTTGGGGGTTGGAGGGGTATCAATCGGATATCGATGGCAGGACGGAAGCCTAACCTCTCCCCGTCCGCGAAGCAGGTCCGGTCTCTGTTCCCACACCGTGCCAAATCACCGACCCTCCTTTCCCCGCTCTGGTATTGACAGACGGCGGGGACCGCGGTGGGAAGGGGCCGGGGGCGATCCCCTACCCAGAGACCCTCTGCGGGGAGCGCTGCGGGAACCGTGCGGTCGGGTGGGGCCGGTCTCCTCCGGTGGGCGCTGGCTCACGCGGCGCCCCGCCGCCCCCATCACCTCCCATCACCTGTAGCTCCCATCACCTGTGGCTCCCCACCCTGTCACGATTGGGAGCCGCTGCCCGCCCGGGTGCGGGAGGGCTCAGACCCGCCCCCCGGTCCATCTTCCTGGCTTCGGGGAAGCCTGGGGCGGCGTTTCCAGACCCTTCCAGTGTTCTCTGGTCCGATTCGGACCAGAACCTATTTTTCCACCTGTGTCTCGGAGGCCCCCGGGGCGTGGCTCCTGGGGCGGGGTTTGGAGGGAGTAGGAGGATGCGCTAAGGTTCTGAATCACAGTCCACTCTCTCCCAGCCCTGGCTGAGACCCCTGCCGCCTGCTCCTCATGCACAGCCCCGCCCACTCCCCTGGCCTCTGCTATTCAGTCCGAGGTTCACACCTCTGCTCTTAGGGATGGCAAGTCTGGAGCCTGCGGTGGGGCAGTGAAGGAAATTAAGCCTACCTGTGGGGAGGGGGCCCATTGGGGCTCTAGACCAGGTTGAGTTTCTTCTGATCCCCTGGCTGACCACCCTGTTGGCAGGCCCTGTCTGCTGATCTCTGGGAGATCCCAGTGGCTCCCCAGAACCGTACCCCTGTTGTCCAGCTTGGAGCTAGAGACCTAGGTCCCCTCACATGGAAAATTTCAAGTATCCTTTGAGCTTTTGATATTCATTGCCCAGAGGCTCCCTGTATTTGTGCCTGGGTCTCCTCCATTATACCAGTCTTTTTCCCCAGGTGGCCTGGGCTTGGGACCTGTGTCCTCCTGCCTCCATTTCTCCCTTGCTCTGGCTGCCAGCCCCTACCTTACCATCAGACCTGTCTTTTTTCTGGCTGAGTGCCCAGCCCCCAGAGTAAACCTCAGGAGGTTTCAAAGGAAGAAGATGGTCCCTCATGTCGTATGTAGTGTCTAAATATTTCCCTGCCAGTCCTTGCGGTTGCCCTCAAGTTTCCTGTGCTCTGTTGAGTCATAAAGAGTGTTATCTTTGCAGTGAATGGCCATGTGGTGTGTTTGCTGATGTTTGGGTATCTCCTGGGTCAGATGAGATTATATGTGGGAACCAGTGGTCAGAGAGAACACAGTCCTCTACATCTGACAGACCCTCTGGCTCAACCTCCTTCATCCCCTCTGCTGAAGGGGAAACTGAGGCACCAAAGAGCAAGTAGCTTGCCTGGTAGATCAAGAGGGATGGTAGAAAGGGGCTTTCCCTAGTCCAAAGAGAGGCATACTTAGGCCTGGCTGGGACTGGGGAACCCCTAGGAAAGCTTGGGTTGTAGGGAACTTGAACCCAGGTCTGTTGCTCTGGTGTGTGTCTCTATGACTGTCGCCCCCG
>NW_006441386.1:6573986-6581249 GCF_000325575.1 Pteropus alecto
CCCACCCCCACCCTGCCTCCCTCCCCACATACTAACCAAGTTGGGCCCTTAGATGGTAAGGCCTGGTTTCTCTGAATCAACTGAGGCTTCCTCTCTAGATGCCACCCCTCAGGCATTCAGAGCCCATTAAAGCTGCTGTCCTCATTTTTGGTGGTCCTGCCCATTAGGTGTTTCTAGTAGCCTTGGGGGTAGGATAGAGTGGTGACAAGAACCCACACTAGCGGGGAGGAACAGTTAGCCATTCCCATAAGTTTCCCTCTGGGCCTCAAATTCCCATCTATAAAGTAGAAATAGGAAAACCTAGAACCCAGATTCTCAGGGCAGGAAGGGTGGTCATAGGACTTCTGACTCTGACTCCATATTTGGAGGATACCTGGAACCTCCAAGGATCAGAAGTTTCAGACCAGAACCCCAGGAACCAAGAGTCCAGTACTGGCTGGGATGGACAGAGGTGATGCTTAAGACAGTAACTTGCATCACCCCCACCCTTCCCTCCTTCCCCCTCTTCTTCCTTCCTCCTCCTTCCTCACCCAACGCCACCACATTTGGAAGGAATGCAGGGAAGGGAGCTTATTTATAAAAGTCACACTTGGGGAAGGAGCTGGCACGTTTGCTTAGCACTCTGCAGGCCAGGCCCAGGCCTCCGGCCTTCTCTAGCTCCCTCCTGCCCAGAGAGTTGGGGCCAGCATGGGGGCCCCCGCCTTATAGGCAGCCCTCAAAGATCAGAAGGGCAATCAAAGGCCTAAGTGGGGCAAACACTAGTCCAGAGTCACACAAGTAGAAGACTTTAGGGGCAAGGTATTCCAGGCAGCCCTGCTGGCATGCAGTTGCCTATTTCTCCCAATTCAGAGGGAAACCAGGCCTCCCTGGTTTTCTTGTTGTTGTTGTTGTTTTTTCTTTTTTTCTTTTTCTGAAAAATTCTTGGACCCATCCCAACCCTTCCTGGGCCCAGAACAGTGTTTATATACATGCTAGGCTGTGTGGGACACATGAGACCTGCTGCAGGAGCCAGAGGACAGAGAGAGGAGGGATAGTCATGGTGGGCAGATCCTGGAAAAGGTCTTCCTGGAAGAAGAGGACTTGAGATGGCCCAAGAGGAGTTTGATTTGAAAGGAAGGAGAGAGGTAGTCCAAAAGGAGGGACCAGGGTGAGCAAAAGCAGAGAAGTGGGAATGTCCAACCAAGAGAGAATGGTGAGTGGTCCTAACACCTGGTCTAGAGCAGAGCCCAGTCCACTGGGGCAGCCAGGGCAGTTCTCCCCTTTGCCCACCAGTTCCCTTTTTTTTTTTTTTTCTCACTGCTGGGAAGAGACTGGAGGTCCTGGGGCACACCAGGCAGGTTTGTGCCTTCTCTCTATGCTCATTTCATCTGTACAATGGAGCCAGCAGGATCTGCCTTGCAGAGTAAAAGAAACAGGGGTGTAAGAATAGGCTTAGGGTGGCATCTGCCTCCCTCCCTCTTTCCAGTTACTTCTTCCCAGAAGGAACAATGGATTTGGGCACATTTTCATCTGAGGTGCAGCCGGAACAGTCTTCAAGGACTACCTAGTTAAACCGCTTAGCTTACAAGTTGGAAAACAGGTCCAGAAAGTGCTAGGGGTTTATCCAAGGTCACATAACATCTAGGGGCAGAGCTCAGCCCTTTTTCACTACCTGAAGTTGCCACCCTGAGCTGCTCTGGGGCTCTGCTAAGAGGCAGACCTTGTTCAGAGCAGGAATTTGTTGGAGGAGGGAGTACAAAGGATGGTGAGAAGGTGAAGGGATCATACTGGAGAGCCCTCTTTCCTGGAGACCCACTTGGCCTCTCACACACCCCTGACTCAGCTCTGGGCCTCTCTAGTGATATTGACTTTGATTAGTCATTAAAAAGAAGGGAAAAAAATAGCCCATAAGGCAGACAACAGCAATTCCTGCTCAGCAGAAATGAATCAACCCTGCTGGCTGGCCTGCTGCCATCCCTGGGGACAGGCCTGGAGGCTGCCTGGCCTCTGAGCCTCTTGGAGGAATCAAACTCTTGTTTCCAGGAAGTTATCCTGGAATCCTAGAGCCTCTGCTAGGAGAGACCACCAGGGCTGCCTGGCTTCCACTAGGGGAAGCTTAGGGCTTTGTGCTAGTGGTTCTAGCTGGTTCTAGCAGGATCTTCTGTTACTGAAGGTTGCTGTTGTGGGGACAGCACCCTTTCCCACGTCTCTTGGCCTTTATTCATGGTTGCTCAGGCCAGAGGTGGTGAAGCTGGAGCTGAGACAGCCAGCCGGTCAGAGAGGAGTGACACCAGACCAGCAGGTCTCAATCCTAGGAGGTTATTAACTTAGCCTCACCACCTCCACCCCCATAAATTCTGGTTTGATTTCTCTGGGGTAGGACCCTGGGAGCTGTTTTCTTCATATCCTCCCAAGGGATGCCGTTGCTAGACCAGGCTTGAGAACCACTGAAGGATGAACAGAAAACACCAGGACAAATCAGATGTTGGTTAGATGTGAGAGGGAGAAGAAGATGCCTTCTGGCTTCTGACTTGAGGGGCCCTTGGGGATGAGGGGGTCTGAGCAGGGGAGTTCAGAGGAGGGGTTTCAGGAGAAAGAGGTGGAGCCTAGTTTTGGCCAGGTGGCAGGCCAGGTGCCCAAATGGTGTCTGGGTGGGTTGATCCAGAAAAACGTTTGAACCTTCAAGCTTATAATTGTCCCATGGCTCCAGCTGCCACCTCCATTTGGAAGCCTCCCAAGTCCCCAACTCCAGTCCCTCCATCTCTCTTTTCAGAGATGTGAGTGCCACTCAGAGAGGGTTGGTGGATTCCCAAGGGGCCCTAATCATTCAGCAGGTATCGGGGTACCCACTTTGTGCATGTGCACGGTGTCCAACCTGGCCAGCCCAGGATATTAGAAAGACACTAGTTCCAAGTTCCTTTTTGGTCAGGAGTGTGTCTGGGTTGCGGGCATGGGAGGTAGGGAGGCTGGCATCCTACATTCATGTCATTTATTCAGTGTCCAATGAGAACTGATGAGGGGTCTGAGTTAATCTGGAGGACATCTCTAGAAAGGTGCCACAGGACTCTGGCCTAGCTGTGGATGAGGATGCAGGAGACAGTAGAGTCATGAGCTATCAGCTTTTAACAAACTAGAACAAGGATCAGAAATGAAACAAAAAAGTTCCTTCACTTGACCCAGAATCTAACCAAGAAGACGGTGGAAAAGGACTTGGGGTTTTCCTTGGCAGGAAGTGCTATAGGATCCCTTATGTGATCTCTGGCTGCATTAAAGAGGCAGAATATGTAGAAAGAAGGAGGGGATGGGTCAGCTCTTTGGCACTACTCAGACCACAGTCAGCAGCAGATTTAGTTTGTATCCTGTACTACAGGGGAAGACAGGCCAAACTGAACAAGTCTGGGGTAGGCACTACAATTTAAGGGACCCAGGAAGGATCTGAAGGGGATGGAATGGTCAATTTGAGAAAAATCCAGGGAGGATGTGTATGCTAACTTCAGATCTCTGGCAAAGCCAGCCCAGGGGAGAGAGCATCAACAGGTTCTTTATGGCCTGGGGCCAAACTACAGGAAAGGGAATGATTTTCCAACAATGGAGGCTGCCTGAGATGGCAGAGCTGCCTGGGAAAGCTAGTGAGCTCACCATCACAAGAAGCATGCAAACTGAGGCTGGAAGCTGTGGCTAAGGTGACACCTTAGGGCCTGAGAGTCTGTGGCTGTGGATCCAGTAGGGATGTGAATAGGGTGTGAGAGGAAGCCTCCTTCCAGAAGCCTTGCCCCAAGGAGCTGGGGAAGGCTTCCAGAAGGAAGTGGCATCTAAGGATGAAGAGCGTTATCAGTGTTATGGAATCAGCATCTCGGGCAAAAGGAACTGCATGGGGAAAGCAGAGAGGACAGTAGATGGATCGTAGGGGCAGGGAGCCCATTAAAGGTGGGGTGTGCCAGGATCAGATTTCAGGCTGGGGCAGAGAGGTAAAGAGGAGGGTGGGGTGAAAAGTCCTAAGACGGAAGAAGTAGAACTTGGTAAGAAAGGGTTCCCTTGGAGCATCCCCTCAAGGTTTTGCATGGAGGCATGATAGTTTGACCAAAGCGGTGAGGTTAGGCCCTAAACCCTCTAATTGGCTTTGAGGCCATTCTGAGTGCCCCAACCTGGGTGCCCCAGTCAGACCCTGGCCCCAGGTGTCCTTTTCTTTAGCTCTACCTTCATAGATGGAGAGCCAGGAGGAGGACATGGGCATCTCTCATGTCAACCTTTTGTTGGAAGAACTACCCGAGTCCAGCCTTCAGTCCTCTGGGGTGGCTGTGAAGGTAGCAGGTCAGAGCTGGCTGGACACCTGGATAAGATATGACCTTGTTTTACAGACGGGCAAGCTGAGGCCCAAAGAAGGTCACCAACTCAGATCCCAAGGGTCTCTTGCAATGACTCTCGTCTCTGGTGATTCAGGTGCCCTTGTCTTTGGCCCTAGCTGATCACTGTTCTTTCTGGGAAGGGAGCTGGAAGATTCGCCACCTCCTTCTGCAAGCCCACTCCTGTTTCTGAGCACCAGAAGGACAGAAAGGGCAGGGCGCTGAATGGCAGGAGCTCCTGGGGCACTTGCCAACCTGTCAGGCTGCCAAGGAAGGGGAACTGGGCTCCTCCAGGCTGCACTCTGCCTCAGTTTCCCTAGAGAGTGCTCCTCAGTTCCTAGGCATGGTCTAAAAGTGTGGGAATGGCTCTAGATTCCCTGTGTCTATAGGTGGGCTTGGTGGTGGAAGGGGTACCACCTGGTAGCAGCCACAGGCACTTGTGGGAACCAGCATTTATTTTAGCTGCTGGGGGAGGAGGTGTGATCTCTTGATGAGAGGGGCCCCTCAGAGCCATCTCCATAAAGTTTCTAGCCAAACCCTACTTTGGTGGAGTGGTGGGACTCCCTAGAGCCCTAGGGGCACAGCCCTTTAAAGAACATGCTATGCTTCCCCACCCTTCCTCAGCCCTCCCTGTAGCCAGATGTTCACTGTCCCCATTTTGTAGAGCAAACACACCCACAGATAAGTCCCTCAGCCAGTCAGTGTCTATGTTAGTCCCTCAGCTTTCCCATCACCTCAACCTCCACCTGCCTCCATCCTGGTCCTTGATGTGAAAGAGCATGGAGATGAGAGCCAGTGCCCAGCCAGCTAGTGCCTTCTCCCCATAGGGCATTGAGAAATGAAGAAGTGTGACTGAACCTAAGAACTCCAGTCTAAGGGGTGATGGTCCTGCCCTGGCTTTAACTCTGGAGAGGGACGCTGACCTTGCCAGCAAAGTGGGCTGACCCTGGCTGAGTCAAGGTGTTGGGTGGACAGTAATGAACATGGCCAGCATGCAGGGAAGTCAGAGGTATAATTACCCCCACTCCATGATGCAGGTGGCTTTTGTATGGCCTATACCTGTGGCTGAGGCCTAGGCAGGCTCCAAGCCAAGTGGCAACATGACTGGCCTCTTGTGCCTACTGGGCCCAGCTCTGGGCCAGAAAAGAAAGGGAGTCAATGTCCTATGTCAAGACTGACCAGGAGAGAGGTTCCTGAGAAGGCGGAGTGGGCAAAGCCGGCACCTGGCAGAGCCCTGCACAGGCAGTCTCTCTCAGCTTGTCTGGGATGCTGTGGGGCCCTTCCAAGAAAGGGAGCTTGGGAACTCCTGGCCTAGAGGGGACACGATCTTGGCCTCCAGATGGCCTATCTCAGGCAAGGTCTGTGAATTGGGGTTATTGGCCAGGGGACCAAGCCCTGAGGTTTTCTTGCCCAGCCAGTGGCAGGGCCTCCCAGGTGGCACCCTAGAGTGGAGGAGGTACAAGGAAGACCACGGTCCTTTGGGGGAAGGGGCAGGCAGCTGGGCAGGGAAAAGAGTCCCTGGATGGAGATGGAGACTAAGCCCCATTACCAACTTAAAAGGCAAGGCCTCTCTCCTTATGCTGGGTCACCAGGGATCTTCCAGGTCTCACTGTGGCTGGGAGCTGAGGGCACAGCCAGGCCTTATTCCTGCCAAAAAGACAGAGGGAATGGTCAGGGCCCTGGAGCTGCAGCCTGCGAGCCTGCTACATATGGATGCTAGGCAGTTTGGGTTCTCAGGTCCTGTGGGACTCAGTGGTCCTACCACAGGTCCGCTCATGTGTGCATACCTCTGCAGGCCAAGGACAGCGATGATGATGATGATGTCACTGTTACTGTGGACCGAGACCGCTTCATGGATGAGTTCTTTGAACAGGTGGGAGCCAGCACACTTCATCTCTCCCCATACACTGGCAGGCCTTGGGTGACCATGTCTCACTTCTGAGCCAGGCTCAGGGTTCTTACACACCTGTGCCTGGCTCAGCAGCCCTTGGGCACCAATTAACCTATTTTGAGGTTGGATAGACTGCAGATCAAAGGGGAACAAAGTGTGGGATTGGACTGGCCCACTTCTCACCACCGCAGTCTAGAATGAACTTGGAGCAGCCACTCCCACCATTACCACTTGGCCCAGCCTAGCCCAAAGCCTGACCTCTGGTGCCACTCTGAGCAAGCCATGGGCCCAGGAAGCCCTGTCCCTGGATTTTCTCCTGACCATCCTACTTCGGTCTACAGGTGGAGGAAATCCGCAGCTTCATTGACAAGATCTCGGAGAATGTGGAGGAGGTGAAGCGGAAGCACAGTGCCATCCTGGCCTCCCCCAACCCTGATGAGAGTGAGTATGTAGGTGTGAGGGGCACGTTTCAAGGCCTCCAGGAAGGTGCTGCTGCCTGAGAGTGGCACCTTTCATTGCTGTTGGCTGAGGGGCACCTGGGCCTGGCCAGGTTGGAGAAGGCTCCATGGGAACCTTAGGAAACACAGCTGCCCTAGGCCCAGGGTGGTAGGGTTCAATGCCCAGTATCACCCTCTGGACCCACATCTTCTGAAAGCATGATGGGAGGGGTAGCCCTCCTGAGGCCTGGGCAGGGTCAGCCTGCCCTCCCTCCCCTGGTAAGCTGGCTTTTTTCTGAGGCCACTGGGCTAGCTAGAGCCCTAGGGTTCTGGGAGGGAGCTGCCTCTGATGAATAGGAGGTCTCTCAGCCCAGGCCCTCCCTTTCCTCGGCTTCCTGGGGAGCAGATGGCAGCTCTCAGGCATCAGTGATGTAGGAGGGCAAGCCGTCCAAGCAGGCAGAGCTTCTGGAAAGAGCTGGCAGCCCTGACACCTGGCCACTGGTTCCCTGGAGCCGGACATTCTCAGGGCTCCATCTGCACAAGGAGCCTGTGGGTGTCTACATTCCACTCTGTCCCCAGGCAGGTCTCCCTGACCTGGCTGTCACAATTCCTG
>NW_006441386.1:6581272-6611583 GCF_000325575.1 Pteropus alecto
ATGCAGGCCCGAGGTCCCCTCCCTTGGAGGGGGCTTACCCTCAGCCCCAGGGAGGCAGTGACAGGGCCCGGAGCTCACAGCCTGCCACCCACGGCACCTAGGACTTCCTTTCAGTATCATCTCTAGCACTACCTCCCTGTCTATGGCCCCTCACTCCCGGGCCCATAGGCATCTTCAAGCATCCAGGAAAAAATCTCTTCACACCCCCAAAGTGTGTTTGAACCCGAGGCCAATGCCACACCAACCGCTCAGAGCCAGGCTCTTATAAGGCAAAATGAGTCAGCTGGGAGCCAGAGTAACTGTCCGAGGAAGGGGTAGAAAGAAGGGGACCACCCCAAGCAGGGCATACATCCAGTGCAGTCATCATGCTTCACTCCTCTTCCCAGAGGCTTGTCTGGAATGGCAACACGTGACATGGTTTGTCTGTGTGCCCATCTATATCTGGGTCAGTGTGTGTCCTCGGTGGGTAACTCCTGGTGAGCAGGAAGGTGACTGCAGGGCAGGAACTATAAAGAGCCTCTTACCTGCTGGAAGGTGGGGTGGCATGGGGCAGCAGAGCTGCCTAGCTTCTCCCCTCAGCTTCTTTGTGCCACCTTCAGCACTTCTCCCCATGTCATATAGTCAGTAGTGACCAGTTCAGAATTGCCACCTGTGAGCGGAGCAGTCAGGAGCTCACTGGTGTGGGCTGAGTAAAGGTAACGCTTCTAGGGCAGAGATGAGCAGAGTTAAGGAGGAATCACAGGGAAAGATGGCAGTAAGTGGGGGGCTTTCCTGGGCTGAGGCTTGCTCTGCCTCCTCTGGGGGCTGCCATCCGGCTGGGCTATTTTGGGTCTGAACTAAAAAGGGTGAGACGTCAGAGCAGCTGGTAACCAAGTTTTCCTTTGTTCATACAAATGAGGCATTCTCCTCCACCCCTTGAAGCCCTCCACTCCACCTCACTTGGGAGTGGCCCCACCTGATCATCTACTGTAAACACCCCTCCCCAGTCCCCTACAGAAGCAACCCCAGCACTGGAGGCAAGCAGAGGGCAGATGAGAAAGGTTGCAGCCAGGAGCTCAGTTGTGTTTTCTCCAGAGGGTGGAGTCCTGGGGGCTGCCCTGAGGCTGGGGCCCATTGCTCCACCAAGCACCCCAGAAGGAAACAGCCACATTGCTCCACTTTGCCAGGTAACCCCGCACAGGGAATGGGGCAAGCTAAGCACCCCCATAGCCTCTGCAAGCTTCAGGGAGATAGTTCTAGTTGGAACAAGGTCCAGCTTCACCCTCTCATAGGCCCAGCTGCCTGCTACCTCCAGGGCCAACTGTACTCCAGGGGGCCCACCTCTTTGAAGCTCTTCTCTATCAGCTCTCACTCAGGCCAGGTGCCTCCTGCCCTCATCCACCCACTGGGCACTTAGTAGTTGGCATCCACTGAGCTCAGCACCTGGGGAAAAGGGCTTTGTGAGTAGATAAAGGTCTGCCCCACCCAGGGTGCTTGACGTGGAGACGCTTCCGTCTCCATGGCCCCTGGCCCTGTCAGCCCACTGGCTGGATGCTTACCACCAGGTAATGCTAGGTGAGCCTGCACCCCCCACCTTCGACTCAAGCAAGTATCAAGTAAATGCTCCCCAGTGCCAACTCTAGCATCACCAGCTGCTCTACAATTATTTCTGCCTTAAATTTAGACCCATCTGTTATCTGCAGGGGGTGGGGAAGCCAGTGAAAGAAAAAGGGAGGCTCCTTGGAAGGCAATACAAGAGGGTGTGAAGCTGCAGCTGGTATGGCCCTGGCCCAGGATTGGAGGGGCAGGCAGAGCCTTAGCCAGGGAAGAAGGGAGACCCACGACGCAGGGTCTTCCCAGAGCACCCCATCAATGGGCCTCAATATCAGCATTGGGGAATCCAGGGTATCAACCCCTACCCTTCTGCTTCCCCAGAGACGAAGGAGGAGCTGGAGGAGCTCATGTCTGACATAAAGAAGACAGCAAACAAAGTGCGCTCCAAGTTGAAGAGTGAGTCTGGGCTCTAGTCTTGTCTAGAGTGGGAGGCACCAGAGGCCTGCTTCCTCCATGTAGCTCACGGGGTTTCACCAGCTCTGAGGGGGTACATTGGATCTTGCTTTCCTTTATGAGACTGCCATCATTTGCCATTCACTCAGCAGCTACTTGGCAGGCCTATTTGTGCCAGGCTTTGGGCTGGGCCTTGGGACAGATGCCTGAGGCTTCATCTTGGGGAGTGCTCTACTCTGGGCACTGTCCCCCACTTTACCTAAAGAGGGTTAGAGGAGTGGCCAGAACTGCTCGGTCCCAGACAGAAACCCGCATGTGCTTTGTGAGCACAGACATACACATCCAGAATGCAGACCTAGGAGCCACTTGCCCCACATGTTGCAGCCCCTGGCCCTCACCACTCAGGGCATGGCACCTTGTTGGGTATACAGCCTTTCTGAGCAGGAGAGAGACCAGGTGGGCTTGAGCCACCAGGCCTAGCATATAGCACATGCTCACATGCACACAGCTTGGTGTGTGCCTGAGGCCTCACAAGTAGGTGTGCGTATGTGCACACACCTATACATGCATCATGCTTGGAAAAGCCCTTGTTGCCCCTCTTCCATCAGTGCCTGGCTTTCCCTCTTGCTGTTTCTGGTGTGACCTCATAGGCCACACGAGTCCCCTAGTGGGAGGGTCCTGAGCCAGATCCTGGGTGTGTGGGTTGGGGGTCAGTGGTGAATGGAGGCAGATTATGGCTTAGCAGCCATCTATTCCCCTAGGCATCGAGCAAAGCATTGAGCAGGAAGAAGGCCTGAATCGCTCATCTGCTGACCTAAGGATCCGGAAGACGCAGGTGTGGGCTGGGACTCTGGGGCAGGCAGCTGGTGTCTGAGGCTCTGGGACCCTGTGGGGCTGGGCCTGACACCTGCACCCCTATCTCGGATCCCCAGCACTCTACGCTGTCCCGGAAGTTTGTGGAGGTCATGTCTGAGTACAACGCAACACAGTCTGACTATCGGGAGCGCTGCAAGGGCCGCATCCAGAGGCAGCTGGAGATCAGTAAGCTGAGGGGGTGGAGCTGGGGCTGAGGGTCAGAGCCAGGCCCCGGCTGAACTCCCTGGGGAGGGCTGTGCTCAGTGTGACCCCTGCTTGCAGCTGGCAGGACCACAACCAGTGAGGAGCTGGAAGACATGCTGGAGAGTGGGAACCCGGCCATCTTTGCCTCTGGAGTGAGTGTGGACACCACCCCTCCCACAGGGTGCCCTCATACCATGACCCTGGTGTATGAGCTAAATGCTTGATCTGGACCGTTTTGGACACAGCTTCCTAGTGAAGCAGGTTTTAGAGAAGGCCAGATCCCAAAGAGGGAGAGAGACCAGGTCGAGGTCATATAAATGTTAGTGGCAAAGGTCTCCTGGTTTCTCCCAGTTGGGTCCACTTCCTTGCTACCCCTACCCATTTCCACTGGCTAGGGCCTCCTCCCACCATCCTCAGGACCTTTTTCCCCTCCTGGAGGACACAGTGCCCTTGGCTGTCCCTACATTCAAGTGAAGCTCTGTGCTCTGTCAGGCAAGGGACTTCCTGAAGTAGATGGCACACAAGTAGGGAGGCAGTTTAAGGACATGGGTTCCAGGAGGAGAGAGGGGACAAGCAGCTACATTCAGTGCAGGAAGAACAGGAGGAGAAGGGATGGGAGAAAGGCAGTTCAAGGCCTGGATCCACTGGGCAGTCTCTTGGGTTCTGTACAATGCTGGTAATAAGTACTACTTAGCAGTTACCAAGTACAGGTAGGCAGTGTTATAGGTAGGAAATCGAGTCTCAGAGAAGTTAGGTAATAGCTAGTAAGAGCCGAACAGAAAGTGGAGGGAGGGCTGCGGCTGAGGCATTCTACTCAGGCCACTGCCCATGCCAGCTGTGTTCGCATTTGGCCTCTTGCTGTCCTGGTCCCCATCCCCGTCCCCTCAAGGCACCTGGGTCTCAGCCCACTGCTCCCATCTCCTAGATCATCATGGACTCCAGTATCTCGAAGCAGGCCCTGAGCGAAATTGAGACGCGGCACAGTGAGATCATCAAGCTGGAGAACAGCATCCGTGAACTGCACGACATGTTCATGGACATGGCCATGCTTGTGGAGAGCCAGGTGAGTGCCCAGGGCCCTACTGCTCCCCACCACCAGCCCACAGCAACACCCAGGGCTGCACTAACCCCAACCATTTCTGCCCGACATGCTGCCCTACCTGGGAGGGACCGAGTCTTCAGGTAATTAACCACCTGTTAAAACTGCCCCCAAGGACTCACCCACCTTGAAGGACCCTCTCTAGGCAATGCATGGCTTTGCTTTGCCCTCCAGGACTCAGGCCCTGCATGGCCCAACCCACCTTGTCCTGACTCATCCACAGCTGTCTTGTCATGTGGGCACTGTGGTTGGTCATTTCCTAGGAGCTGGAAGTATAGCAGTGACCAGGACAGTTAAAGGCCTGCTTCCTGGAGCTAATGTCTGTTGGGTGAAAGGGCAACATAAGTAAAGACAACTGGAATATTCTCCAGTTGTGCAAGGTGCTCAGGAGGTATTAGAAGGTGGCATTGTGATAGAGCGGCAGTTCTCAAACTTGAAAGTGCCCAAGAATCACTTGGAGGACTTGTTTTCTTGTAAATTTCCCTGTTCGGATCCCCATTCCCAGAGATTAGTAGGTTGGGGTGGGAGCCCATGAATTAGCATTTCTAACATGCTCAAGGGTGATGCTGATGCTCCTAGTCTAAGAGCCATACTTGGAGTACTACTGTGATAGTCACTGAGGCGGCCACTTTGGATGGAATATTTAGGGAAGGCCTGAGGGAGTGGTGTTTGAGCTCTGGAGACTTCTCAGGGGAAAAGTGAAGAGTTGGCCCAGGCAGAGGGACCAATAATATCATGGTCCTTATTTGAGGAGGAGAAAGGAGAGGCAGTTGGAGATGAGGTAGACGGGGGCCTTGGCAGGTATTAGGCACCTAGAGTCTTTTCTAGATTGGAGGGTCTGAAGTATAAGAGTGGCGTGACCCGAGTTGGGAAGCACAGAGGCCATGAAAAGGCCATTGTTGCTATCGAGTGAAAGACTATGGTGACATGGACACCCATGGGAGCAGTGAACTTAGAGCTGTCAGTTGTCAGCATGCCACTGCTGGGAGTCTTGGGCAGTGTCATGGTCGGAGTGGCCTCTGCAGGCTGCATGGGACCAGATTGCAGTGCCCAAGAGTGCTGTGGAGCTGGGCAGGGAGGGTCTTAAGGTTGAAGACAGAAGACAGCTGGACAGAACCATCATGCCTGAGGAGGATGGAATGAGGGGCTCACCATGGTCACCTATGAGCTATGGCCGACTCTAGCCCACTCCTTCATCTGTCCCTGCCTTCATCTGCCCAGCACTGTCTTCTGTCTGGCACCAATGGTCAGGGTCCCAGCTGAGCATTCTCTGCATGATCCCCACACCCTTGGCTGAGACTGCATGGCCAGTTCCCTCCCAAGATGGCTGCTCTATGGGGTGAGGCGGGAGCTGCCCAGAATGCCTGGCATAGATGAGAAACTGTACCCCATCCTCCTCACACCCCACTTTGTTCTGACCTCAGGATGCTTTCCCGAAGTCCTTCCCAAAGCCCATCCTGACCCTAAGCGGGGCCATCTGGAACTCGGGCGCCCCTGGCTCTGCAGGGGGAAATGATTGACAGGATCGAGTACAATGTGGAGCACTCAGTGGACTATGTGGAGAGGGCTGTGTCTGACACCAAGAAGGCAGTCAAGTACCAAAGCAAGGCACGCCGGGTAAGAATCCCTAACTCTACCCAAACTTACCCCCACCCCACCCACCTGAGTGGTTACAGATCTCTCCCCACTCTGCCTCTATCCCACCTCTGTGCTGAGCACAGCCTCACCCAAGTCTCCCAGGCCTTCAGTGCCTCATTATAACAACCCCCCCAAACCAGTTTCAGGCCATCACCTTCCCTTCCCATTCGGCAGCCCCCTCTCCAGTCCCCTCTCCAACAGCCCAAGCCCCTCAAAGCTCTGCCCAGAGGCCCAGTCTCCCTCCCAGCTCCAGCCACTCCCACACTGAGGCCTTTCTTTCCTGCTTCTCTGGTGCAGAAGAAGATCATGATCATCATCTGCTGTGTGATCCTGGGCATTGTCATTGCCTCCATCTTTGGAGGCATTTTTGGATAGAAATCACCTTACTTGCCACTCCACTCTGGATGGTCCACCCTGAGGAGGCCCCCTTGGCTGCTGCCATCCTCTGGCTTGGAGCCCCCACCTTCTCACTCCATAATGCTCCTTTCACTGCCATGGGAACCTCCATACCCACCCTGCCCTGAGCCATTGTGTGCATGATCTTTGTAACAGTGTGCGTCTGTACAGAAGAGACAGGGGAGCTAGGCTGGGAAAAAGCCAGCAGGATGAGGATGGGTCAGCAAGGGACAAACCCGGGCCCTGGCCACCTCACCCTTCCCAAGCAGGGCTGCCCAAGATAGCCATGCTTCCCTTCCCCTGCTTTCAGTAATTCCACTCTTGACCTGTGGTCTACCCTCTCTGGGAATCAAGGCTCTTTGTACTCCAACTTTGCCTCCTACTGACCCACCCATCTGCCCTGTTCTCTCCAGCTGTCCCCCTAAGCCCAGCCCCCTGAGGGGTAGGGACCAGCTGGCCACATGGTGCTGCTTTTCAGGTTAGGGGAAGGATAGCCCTGAGAGACAGCCCAGCTCTAAGCCTCTAATAGCTGATCACTGCCAGGGAGGCTCAGGGTACCGTGGCCAAGTGGCTCCTGGCCATGTCAAGACCAGGCTCCCTCCCCTACCTAGGGACGGAGTCCAACAGGTCTTCAGCTGCCTCAACCTCCCTTCCCACATTCCTACAGTCCCAGGAGCAATCCCTTTGGGCTGTGCCTGACTCCAGGTTAAAATTCTGGAAGAGAGGCTGACTAGTAGTACCTGGTCTTCAGCCACCCTTGGAGCTACGGAGGCAGAGCAGGCCCCAGTCAGGTCAAGCCTGCAGCCTGGGCCAGCCATTCTCCCCAGCAGGCCTTAGCGGGGTCCTCAAGCCATTGTGTTGCATGTTTGGTCCCTGCTCTCTTGTGCTCCAGCAAGTCAGATGCCACTTCAGGCCTGCAATCACATCCTGCCCTTGCTGTTTCACATTGATGTGCCACGAGTGTCAGGTGTCTTGGATGCAGTATTCAGCAGCCAGCCAGGGAGGGAGTACCTCCCTCCCCACCATCCTGGGGCTTCTCAAGTCAAACGTATCACCATTTCAAGACCCCTCTTCCTTGTTGATAGGCAAGGAGTGTGCATGCAAGTGCATGCAATAGGGGATGGGGCCATGTCCAAGCCCACCTTCCCTCAGCTTTGCTCCTGCCCAGTGACTGTGACCACTGTCCGTATTGCCTTTAACAGCGACTTCCTTTCCCTCCTTGACCCCTTCACCAAAGGTCTCGGTACAACCAGCTGCCCATTTTGTGAAATTTTTATGTAGATTAAACATTTGTATCTGTACTATGCCTCCGTTCTAAGTTTCTTACAATGTCATGGCCTTAGAACTTGAGGGTGAATGTGTTTAGCACTAAGGGGAAGGGGCTCAGAGGCAAAGGATTCTAATCTCCTCTTTCAGCCTTCGACTTCCAGACCCCTCTGGCCCTTCCACCACAGCCTGAATGTCTCAACTCCTGATCAAATCCTGATGTCTGTTCTATACACTGGGTTCAGATCTCAGACTTTCTCAGAAGTTGCAAGTACCCAGAGGGCCCATCTTATCAGTCTACTAGACCAGTGGTCCCCAACCTTTTTGGCACCAGGGACTGGTGCTCCTATGAGAATGTAATGCCTGATGATCTGAGGTGGAACTGAGATGGTAATGCTAGACCTGGGGAGTGGCTGCATGTATAGATGAAACTTTGCTTGCTGGCCTGTCCCTCACCTCCTGCTGTGTGGCCCAGTTCCTAACAGGCCACACGGCCCCAGGGGTTGGGAATCCCTGTGCTAGACAGTTCCCCACACCCCCCCAGTGTTGGCAGGGCCTGCCTTCTGACCACTAGTGATCAGACAGAAGACAGGCCAAGACAAGCAAGTGCTGGGTTAGTCGGCAACTGCCAATGCAGCTCAGAGATAAAAGTCAACCCAGACCACTGGGCTGGACAATGCCTTCAGACCAGAGGGAAACCAGACACTGGGCAGAGGCCTCAGGCCAACAGGTACCACAGATACATTTCACCCTGCCCATCCTTCCCAACTTTGCCTAGTGTTTTAAGAAACCCTAAATTAAAGCAATCTACCTAGGTTCCTTATAGGTTAAAAAAGTACTTTCATACATTTAAGTTTTTTAAATCTAATTCATATCTGTGCAATCAAGTAGTAACCCGCACCAACACAGGAACTTAGAAATGTGTTTAGGATCAGAGCTGGAAAATATCAGAGTTCCACAAAAAGTGGTTTATTGCTTTTAGAACAAAATAAGATGCTCTCAGAACTTCGTTTAATGAAAACACTTAGAACTTTTTAAAACTTTTCTAAAACAATTTTGTCAGCTAATGAAGTAGGCACTTCAATATAGAAAACTTTCCAGAGGCAACTGCCTTGGCTGAATGGCACAGCTCACAATGTGTGGACCCCAAGCTGTCCCACTGGATGCAGCTAACTGCTTAGAAGCGGGGCTTGCGATTGCGTCCAGTGTACTGAGTGTCAGGTCTGACTTCCCTGTGGTGAGAAAATAACAAATAGGAAGAAGAGTCAGAAAAAACAAAGAACTCCTGGGACTCCTTCAAATGCAGGTGAGCCTTGGTGAGCCTTTAGTGGCACAGACAGAACCCCCACCCCAGTAGCCTGTCCCCAGCCCAAGTACTCACTTGCCCTGACGTCTGCAGCGATCTTTCTTCTCCAGTACCCACTCACGGCTCTTCTTCACCACCCCCCGCCTTGCAATCTTGTATGGGACCCTGTGCAGGAGAAACAGAAGTGAGCCGATGGATGGGAGGGCCTGGCTGGCACCCAAGTCAATCCAGGCAGGGAAAAATGGTGAGCTTCCCTGATGCCATTATACAACGTAAGTCCTGCTTCTGCACACCTTCATCCTGATAACGTCCACTGGGGTCAAAGCAGTTTTAATAGGAAGGCAGGAGGTGTGAGCCCCACTCACAGGCATCTTTGCGGTAGGTGACCACTTATTGGGTCTGCATACATCCTGCCTATGGGGCTAACAGAAAGGGGACAAGGCTACTTTTGGGGTAACCTAGGCCAGGGTTGGCTCTTAAGAACTTAGCAGTATCCATGGAAAGCCAGAGGCCCCAGGCCCACTGCTGTCACTTAAGGCCCTAGTCTGGTTGTAGGGTCAGCATACCCATCAAGTAGGGGCTCCCAGCAACTACGAATGTCTGAGGTAGGAAAACAGGACTGCCCAGCTCATGGCAGCCCTGACAATAATCCTCAAGGACTGATCTTGGCCTCCAGCCCTGGCTGAGGAGAAAAGAGACCCCCGCACAGCCCCATGGGAGAGAGGCACTGAGAACGGGAAGCCTGGGCTCCCAAACCACATCCCCACCTGGCAGTTAAGATCAAACTGTTTCCAGCATAACACCACACAGGGCTGCTTTCCATTTGAGTGACCATTTCCTGAGCAGCTGCACGCACAGCCAATAGATGTTCTACAATGGCTATGAACCAGCTTGCCCTTGAACAGCACGTGGCTGGGCTGTAGCAGACCACCTACAATCGGCAAAGTTTGTGGAAAGAGGCCCAGGAGCTGCTAAGGGAGTGATGGGAAAGGAAAAGCAGAGTGTGGAAAACGAGAGTGCCACGAGATAAGCTGGTCTCTCTACAGGCAGATGATGGAGGCAGCATTCCAGAGAACAAGCAATATGTGAAAATGAGACACTGAAAAAAATGAAGGAAAAGGTCAGGGAACAGAAGAGTCCTGTGTGCCTGAGTCACAGGTATGAGAAGGGGAAGCGTCCAAGTGAGAGTCTGAGGGTCTGTGAAGGATTGAGTAATTCATCTCCTGCAAATTTCCTCCCTGCTGAGGACCAGTAGAAGCCGGACTGCATGACAAACCCTTTCTGCTACTATTTCTGATCTGTTCTAACAAGTCAGAATCATTAAAAAAAAAAATCTCAGAATCTCACTTGGCTGGGCCAGTTCACAGAGGTGTAAACACTGGTGAAGAGTGTGCCCTCCCTTCAGTAAACAGTGGGTAATCGGTGACATTTTATACCAAAGGAATGACACAACATGGTCTAGACTTTAGGGTATTGAGGGGCAGTGGTTCATGAAGGAAACTTAAGAGGGTCCACAACTAGGGGGCCAAGTGTAAAGCAGGAAGCAGCTACAAACTAGGATCTAGGTATGCACGACTAATCCCCATGAGTCTATAAAAATGACAAGCTGTACGGTATAGTAAACGGGGCAGGATGTGAGCCACAGAAGGAACAATGGAAAAGAGTCATCAAGGGAAATAAAAGGGAGCAAGTGAAGATGGTGTGGCCCAGAAGAGACCACAAGTGCCAGAAAAGAAGTGGTGGTCAGCAATGGCAAATGCCAGAGGTGGACTGAGCCTTTTAAGAGAGTGGTTTAGGAGAGGCTGGGTGTAGGCTGGGTGGCAAGAATTAAAAAATGCACAGGTGAAACAAAATTAATGCAGAAAGAAATGTAGGTTAGAGATAAACTAGGTAAAGGTTTAAAAAACTTTTCGATTCAACTATTTAAGTGGCCTGAATGTAATTTGATGGAAGTGATAGTTATCGGAGAAGCTCAATGATCCTCCCCTCCCCAAATCTGAAGACTTGAATAGTAAGAGCCTGCAGAACTGGGGGAGACAAGGTCTGTGCTGAGTCCTATACAAACATGCGCTCAACACACTTCCCAAGTGGATGACATTATCACCACTGTTTAAATAGATGAGAAATGGATGCTCAGGTCACACAACTTACCCAAGTTTACAGTTAGGACATGTCGTCTGTAGACACCGGTGTGAGGACAAGAGGGATCCTAAGATGGATGGAGGGAGTTAAACAACATGTACTTCCGTGAAGTAGGAGATGGGACCACTCACTGGGAGCAACTGATGGGTGTCTCACAACAGGAAACATCTAGAAGAGTCCCTAAGTCTCCATGAGGAATAGGCTAAGGAAGCTAAGACAGATGACTACTGAGGGTCAAGTGGTCAGACACCATGATACTGTAGTGGATATGAGGAATACTCATGATTTTCACTACTGGTGGGCCTTCCAAACTCATTCATTCTCTGCCCATTTTTCCTCTTAAAAAAGTCTTCAAAGTCCTGAGACCTTCCACTCATATCCATTAGAACTAAGAGAAAACCTCCTCCTTCACTATCTTATAAACAATTATTTATTCAACAAACATTGAATACCTTTCACTAACAAGATACTCTTCTGATGTCAGGAATATAAAACCAGTTCCCACCAAGTTTTCATTCTAGTTGGGGATACAAATAACCAAGTAAACAAATACACGATTCACAGTAGTTAAAGATGTCAAAGAAAATAAAGAATAAACAGGAACACGGCAAGATATTTTTTTAAAAAAATCAAAGAAAAAGGAAAGAATCCGTCTTGCTGCAGCGCAGAAAAGAAAATGGAGAGAAGCAAAGACTAAAAGCAAGGAGACAAGAGAGGCAGCTTTCAGTAATATAGGAAAGAATGGTGGTGACTTAAGACAAGGTGGGAATGAGGAAAGGGTTGGAAGTGGTACACTGAAGCGAAGGGTGCAGGACTTGCCGATGGACTGACTGGATATGAGATGTAAGGAAGACAGGAATGATTGAGAATGGTAAAGAATGGAGAAAAGCAGTTTAGGGGTAAAAACCAAGAGCTCAGTTTTGCTCAAGACATCTGTGGGAATTTCAGGTATGGATACTTAGAGGGCAGTTTGGAACTCAGAGGTAGGATTGAGACCAAGGATATAAATCTGGGAGTTAAGAACCAATAGTTGGTATTTAAGGCAGCACGGAGAGAGAAGGGGTCCAGGCTGGACCCCAGAGTGCTCTAGAGGAGGGGGCCAGCAGAGTGGACTGAGAAGGAACAGTGAGGCTAAGAGAAAACCAAGATAGTGAGTGGGAAGCCAAGTGAGGAAAGTCTTAAGCGAGTTATTGGCTGTATCAGCTGAGCCTACTGAGAAAGCAAGTTAAGAACAGAGTAGGAAAAAAAAGACTGAGAAATGACCATAGATTTGGCACAAAAGGGTGGTGGTGGCCTTGGCAAAAGCAATTTGAAATGAGTAAGCATGAGCCAAGAAAGAGGACTGAGAGAATGGTAGGGGAGGAAACAAGAAGCAAGTAGGAGTTTTGTGATAGGAAAGAAGATAAACAGGGTGGTAGCTAGGAGGTGTTATGGGGTTAACTGAGGATCTTTTTGAAAATGGGAGAAATTGTGCAGCACACTTGTATGCTTATGGGAATGGCCCAGGAAAATAGAGATAAAGGAAAGGAAGAGCCAAAGGAGCCAAGAGAGGATGGGCTCCAGACAGGGGTGGAAGAGGCAGCCTCAGGGAAGGACAGGCAGAACAGATACAGTCTCAAGGGGTTCCCTGGTTCCATTACCACCTTGATGTCACCACTACATATGAACCCGAGACTTGGTGAAAGCAGAGA
This sequence comes from Pteropus alecto, assembly GCF_000325575.1. NCBI lineage: Eukaryota > Metazoa > Chordata > Mammalia > Chiroptera > Pteropodidae > Pteropus > Pteropus alecto. Next base: position 6,593,856 of record NW_006441386.1, read on the forward strand.
GAAATGGAGTAGTCTTGCCACCTCCACTTTCCTCTGCCATGTCTAGTAAACTCAGCAGCAACAACCCCCTGCACCTTAAGCAGGGCTGAACAATTGCTTTACCTCTCATTTGTGAATGTAGATTCCCTGGCCTCTTCCTCTTCGTCATTTTCGTTCAGGCCCTGCAGGAACCAAAGTGCTCTTAGATCACTCTGGAGATCTCTTAACCCACCTACCATACATACCCCAGAAGGCCTGAGCCCTTCCAACTGGTACTAGGTTCAGCCCCACAAGACGGGAACCCAAAAGACATGGGGCTGCAAATCAGGGTCCCTCACCTTTGGCAGAAAGGTTGATGGTCCAGAAAACAAACAGAGGTAAAACCTGAAACAAGAAAGTGCAAGGTGAGGGCTGGACTCACAAAAGCCTTGCAAGGCAAGGCAAGTCCTCACCCTCCCTTCCATAAACAGGTGCAGAAAGTCAGGGCCTCCTACATGCATCCTGGGGACCCAATCCAACACTACTGTCAACACCACCACCCTCTCTCCAACATCATAGGCAGCACACTGGCCCCCAAGCACTCACTTCTTTGCTTTGGCACTGTTGGGGTAGTCCACCACCACACCACCAGTGAAGCCAGCCTTGATGGCCTGGGTTGTGATCAGCTCCAACTGCGGAGAGAACAGCGATGAGTCATGCAGGGAGGATGGTGGAGCAGGGTGCTCCCCCTCGGTCCCCTAAAGAAGCCAGTCTAGTCCCATGATGGACTCTGCCTAGGAGAACTAAAGGTCTTCTTTATCAGACTTCCCAATTCTGAGTCCCCAAAAGCCACACAGAGGAAAGTGCAGGCGAGATGCAGCATACACCTCCCTTGGGAGAATACAGAACAAGCAATTCTCATTTTTTTAGTCCAGGGACCCATCTCCCCACTCAAATATCAGGAAATGAATCGCCACCAATTGGGAAGCAGACTCATTCATTGCATTAGTCAGGAACAGCTCACCCGTCTTTCAGAGTCTACCTCCTACCTCCTCATACCCCACTCCTCCTTCCTATGGCATTACACTCCACAGAACAGACAACTACTGATATCCTCACCCCCAGTAATCAGTAATATTACTAACATCCTAACAACATTACCTGTGATACCATCTTATCTGTCAAGAGAAGAAAAACACCCTACTGTTTCTGCAGACACCATCATTCCTCTTTAGGACATTAGGTTATAAAACATGCCTTCAGGGGCCACAGGGACCACTCTCAGGTACTAATTCCCTCATCTCCCCACCAACCAGCATAAATTTCCTTGTTCTGTCACTTCCCAACAGCAGGAGTTTACCTGTTCTGGATCCCTCCCCATTCCCTGCATCTCCAGTAGCCAAGAGGCTCACCTGCTCTGAGTTCTCAGGGTACAGCTGCAGAACAGCACGGGCTCCACGGACCTACAAGAAACAGAAACATCGCTATCTTACAAATATCCCATGGGGTCAGGACCCAGATAATCCTCCCTTCCTTATTCACTAAGTATTTACTGAGTTCCCACTGTATGCAAGAAACTGTTCTTAGGGATGGGTCTACAGCTGTTAACAAAAGAGATAGCCTTCTGAACTTCAGTCGTGGGGAAAGCAGCTAATTTACAGTAGTGATTAAGTGCCAAAAAAATAAGTACATTAGGACAAAGAATGGTGAATGACTGAAGACTGTTTACTTTTGGTTCAAAGACGGCCATTCTCAGAGGAATGCTTAAGCAGAGACCTGAATATAGTGGAGAGCTGATTATTTAAACCTATACAGGAAATACGTCTCAACAGAGAGGCAAACACAAAGGCCCTCAGAACTTTGGGATTAACCCCAATGCATGAACAGGAGAGAAACCACACCACATAATGCACAGGACCAGCCAGCCATCTGCAGGAACAACCTACCCTAAGAAAGCTAGGGGTAAGGTGGGGAGAACGAGACCAAGAAACACCTGGATCTTTCAAAAAAAAAAATTGAAGAACTCATTTTTAGAACTTAGAATCTCAAACTATCAACTAATCCTGGTAAAAAATAGAAATCAATACCACCAGTTAATAAAGTTAATAAAGGCTCTCTTGGTAGTAACCACCTTGCTCCCCATCTGAGCATCAGCAGTGGGAGGCAGTGATGAGACATGGGCACTCTGGAAGGTGTGCTCTGTGTGGCCTGGACACAATGTCTCATTCCTTACTGTGGAGCCTATATCTCCAAACCAACTTCTGATGAAAATTTCAGCATAAGGGACCCAGGAATTATAATCTATCTCAGATTCTGACATCGGCATCTTCCACGTATCAGCCTACTGAGCTTTCTGTTTGGGCTGAGGTCCTGGACAGAAGCAACCACAGTAAGGTCCCATTACCATATGCAATTCAATCTGAATGGCCTTGCCATGGGATGCCTCTACTTCACTGCTCTACCCACAGGGCAAGGGAGAGACAGGCAGCCAGCCCAGATTGGAAGATCTCATACTCACCAGCACAGAATAAAGAGAAGAAAAAAAGCGGTACAGGCGCTTGGCAGGGATGTCAGATTTCTTGTTAGCATTACAGAGCCACTGCACAGCAGAAATGCTATAAAAAAAAAAAAGTAACCCAGTCAGGAAAGGGACCAGCAACATTGCTCACCCCTGCCCCTTCAGGACTCAAACAGCATATATCCTTGATCTCCAGGTAAAACCCTTCTGCCCATCGCTCCCTTTCTTGGCATATGCTGGTCCATTCCAGGTCACTATTCTACAACACTGGACCAAACAAGGCATACAAAAGGTCAGCATTAACTTCCTTGCAGTCAGTCCAAAGGAACAGCTTCTCAACGTGTTTCTAAATGCATCTCAAGTTCAAAGTTACTCGCCACATCAAGGCACTCTCTGCCACCCACACCTTCATTCCTTTCCTCCAAATCAAGGGAAACATGCTTTATAGTTTTTACACAAAGCCATGTGTTCACTCTCCTCTGAAATCAGTCCCTTCATTTGGTTTAAGTGTCTCCACAATCTTCAAATTTAAAACCTTGAGCAGCTACTATGTCCTCCTTTCTTACATTCACTTTCTCAGTGCTGTGTGCACACATCCACAGAACTCCAAACCCCAGTGGTTTGTTCCACTGCCTCTCCCAGCTTTTACTTCCGTCTACCACTCTCCAAAGCCAGAATTTATACTGTCTCAATTGTTTCCATAACAAGATAACTTATCTCTTCTCTCTACTGATAAATAACCTTCCTAAAACACAAATCTGATCTTGTCACTCCCCAGCTTGTCAACTACTGAATAAAGCCCAAACTTCTTAGGATAGTGTAAAGTCTTTTAGGACCCAACCCCACACAATCTCAACTTCCATGAAATCTCTCATTTGTTCCTATAAATGAGACTCCTTTCTTCAACCACTTTCATGACTTTTGCTCACACTACTCCTTCACTCAAGGCACCCTCTCCTGACTATCCAAATTCCTCCCAGCTTTTAAGGCCCCTCTTCCTTTTTCAAAGCTTTCTTGTGCTTTCTTGCTTTTCTTCACAACTCCGATGCGTCCCATGACTTCCTAGTGCACACCCCACACTCAGCCTGTTTAATCTATCCATGTTTAATAGTACCTAATAAACCATGGAGAATCTTAAAAATAGGGACTGTATTTACACAAAATTCATAGCACCTTGTAAAACATGTTACATATAACAAATGTTTAAAAAAAAAAAAAAGGTAGCCATACCATCTTGCTTAAAAAATAAAAATGACCATTTACTACTAAAACATACAGATCATACCATTGGCCTTTGGTTTTCTGCAGCCTAGAACACCTCATCGAATCGTTACTAAAAACCAATTGCTATACTTGAAATGTCTTCTTTCTCCAATCTTGTTCCCAGATGCAAGTTAATCCCTTACTCTAGAATAAACCTTCAAATTCAATTTCTACTCTCCCAGATCCCTACTCTGAATCCCTACAGCTCAATCTAAAATCACAGGTCTCCCCCAGATAATGATTAAACTATGGTTTCCTCCTCTCCTATTCCGTACCTCCACTCTAGAGACAAAACACTACACAAAATACTGAACAGAACTTACCACAGGAAACAAAGAATTTCATGTTTCTAACAGTAGCTTCAAAGGTCTAAGATTTGTTACCAAAGTACCATGCGCACACTCAAAACTTGACCCTGTTGCCCAAGAAAGGACTCCAGTTTCTGCCACTCTCCACTACAGAATTCTTCCTAAATGCAACAAAATGGCTGCTGGGGCCCACAAGATGGCTCCTAGTGGCTCAGAAGACCACTCCTCCCCTACCACACATACTCAAAGCAGAGAGAATCTATACCAATGGTTCCTGAACTTGGCAGTGCAAGATAATCACAGGATGTTTTCAAAAACAAACAAACAAAAAATACATGTTTTGGGGCCTTACTCTGACCTTATAAATCTAAAAACCCCATGGGATACTATTAAGTATCCCCTATGACTCTGCTGCACAGCCAGGTATGGGAAACACTGGCCTACAGGGCTAAAAACAGAACATGAAGATTCTTACCTGATACATCCATCAAAGGAGCCTGGTTTAAAAGGGATGCCCTGTCCCATGTCCCCTAGAAGCAGGTCTCCCTCTGTATCTCGGTCCAAGGCTGCATCTACATTGGAGAAGAGTGTTGTGAGGGAAACAAACAATATATAGAGCTGCTCTATACTACATCTCACTGTTAAATAGGACGTACTTACCCAGCATGGCAGGGCTGATGTCAATGCCCACCCAATAGTGCCCCTCATCCGAGAGGTAATCTCCACTCAGCCCTGTACCGCAACTGGAAGATACAATCAAATAGGAACTCGACAGTGTGAGTAACAAAGATGCCCCACCACCTGAACAATCTAAACTGAGCCCTAGGATCTCACCCAATATCCAACAGGTAACAGGGCTGATCTTCAGGCAGATAAAGGAGCTCCAACGCTCGCCCAGCCATCTTGGTCTGGATATCAATCATCCGAGAGCTATGAAGGCAGAAACACAAGCGAGTAATAAAAGTTCGGGCTAAAACCACACCCAGACCAAAAAAAGCCAAAAGAGAAAAAGGAACAAGATTCTCTTCCCTGGTCAACAAACTCAACTAAAACTATGTAAAACTATTATGTCCACATAATACATCAACATGTTATTTGTTGTGACACAAATTATAACTGTACCAGGTGCAAAGCTAACGTGAAAGGAACAAATCACTTAGCTAATGACCAACCATTAGGAATTTTCAAATCTATCAGGTTTTGTTGTTGTATTAAGAACATGTTTCTTGGGAGAATTACTCTCATATTAGCATCAACAAAGCACAACAAAAATCTATAGCAGTGCTGTCCATGAGGAATATAATGCAAGCCACACATGACTTTCTAGTAGCCAATTAAAATGAAATTAAATATGTAAATTAACTGTAATAGTTAACCCAACCCAATGTATCTAATATACTTTAGTTAACCCAATGCGCTCAAATTACCTCAATGTTTCAACACATAATTGACGTAAAAAATGATAAATAAAATATTTTACATTTTCAACCTACATAATTCAAACTAGACATGTTTCAAGAAATGGTTGATAGCTACTGGTTACTATATTGAACAGAATATGCCTATAATAGATCTGGCTTTCCAAAGTATCTGGAGAATTTTCAACAGGGTAGTGTTTCAGAAAGAATAGGTCTGGAAGTTTCTGCTCTAGCCTTCACCTATTATGCGACTTTATATAATAAATAACTACTCTCTGTGAAATTCATATACTACACCAACAATTATCACGAGGATTTAATGAGATAATATAGATAGGAACACAAAAGAAGCATTCTATGAATGTTATTTCCCTCCCCACAATAGCACTAATCCCTCAAACGTACCCATTGCCTATTTTATCACATGCTTGATACAAGTTGTCACATTAAACTTTGCAAACAACCTGAAGAAAGTACCTTCGCTCCTCCATTTTAATGCCGAGGTAACTTGAGGCTCAAACGGTTCGGAGATTTAACTAAAGTTGACTTTGCCAGTATAAAAAATGAGATCACCCCAAGTCCCTACCTCCACCCTCCCCTCAAATTCTGCGTGCTTTCCAAGCAATGCCCCATATCAGGGAAACTTGCCGGTTCCCGACCGCCGACGCCGCGCAACATACAAGCTCCCTTACTTGCGCGTGTATTTCCGGGCTTCACTCTTGTCGTAATGCTGAGAGAAAAAGAAAGAGAAGATGGTAGTTGGGGGAGATATCAAAACGCAGAAACCCTAGAAAAGGAAGGGGGGCGGTGCCCGTGAGCCACGGGCCTCACCAGCTCTGGGGGTCCGCGGAGCTCTGGTCTGCGTCGACGACACGCCATCCTCACGCCTGCGCTACACAACTAGCGCGGGCCGCCCCCAGAGCCAGGCTTTTATGTCATCGGCCCCGCGCCTTCTTCGTAATACGCATGCTCTACCCCTCTCCCCGCCTCCTTTTTTACTCGATTGGCTACAGGACCGACGTGCCGAGAAAAACGCACGCCTCCCATTGGCCAGTTTATTTTAGCACCGCCCGCCAGATCCATTCAAGATGGCAGCCAAGAGCGATCTAAGGTGGCCGCGGCTGTTATTGTGGAGGTTGTGGCAGGCCGGAGGATCTCCACAAAACTGGGTATCGGGCCTGGGCCTAAAAGCGAGGACTTACTCCCGGGGCGACGGCCCGTACTCGCGCACGGCGCTCTATGAGCTGCTCGGCGTCCCCTCCACAGCCACGCAGGCGCAAATCAAGGCGGCCTACTACCGGCAGAGCTTTCTCTACCACCCAGACCGCAACTCGGGGAGCGCCGAGGCTGCCGAGCGCTTTACGCTCATCTCCCAGGCATACGTAGTGCTGGGCAGTGCCACCCTGCGCCGCAAGTACGACCGCGGCCTCCTCAGCGAAGCAGACCTGCGCGGACCTGGCGTCCGGCCTTCCAGGACGCCCGCAGCGGACCCCAGTGCGCCCCGCGCCCCGCCGCCTGCCTCTTGGACCCACCGCCGTGGTCAAGCCGCGCCGGGCGCCAACCGCACCATGTTCGACTTTGACGCCTTCTACCAGGCGCACTATGGAGAGCAGCTAGAGCGCGAACGGCGCCAGAGGGCCCGGCGTGAGGCCCTTCGCAAGCAGCAAGAGGACCGGGCTAAGAAGGGCTTCCGCTGGGACGAGACCCGAGACACGACTTTCATCATCTTTCTCCTCACAGTCTTCATCATTTTGGGCTTTCGTTTTTAATCGTAGAGAGAAGGGAATGGAAGCAGCCCCTAGTCAATCCCCAGAAAAAGGCCTTTCCTGTCATGAACACTTCGCCTTCCAGAGTCTACCTCCGCTGGGGTCTGAAAGAACCGCTTTCCGCCCCCTCTTCTTTCCTTCCGGCCCAGCTTAGCTGTTGACCTGCACGTCCCTCTCCCTATGTCCAGAAAAGGAGGCTTTTCGATGCCCAAGAAAGAGGTCTCAAAACGAAGAGCCGTGAAAGTCCGAGAGAAGGGTTTTCTGGAGTTCTTTGAGTGCCTGCTTCCAGAGGTTGCCTTACTGATGTCAATTTCTGGAACACTTGCCCTGGCTTTATTGTAAAGCTCTGAGCAAGAATTGCTTGATCCTACCTCATGTTCGTACCTTGGGGCTCCTCTGTAACCTTGAAACGTGCAATGTGACCAATTGTTGGCTGCCAAAGGAAAAATTCTGAACTTATACAAACCTTGTCTTTCTGTGAGTGCCCCAAGCCACAGGTGAGACCTGATGTAAGCTAACCATGTGATATGTAGAAACCTTGCCATTCTGTAGTCAGCAAACCTCACTCTCCCTTCTGTTGGTGGCATGTGTAAGTGGGAAAGCAAGGTCATTGAGCATAAGGAATGAGTGTTCCTTTGCCCATACTTATCTAATGTATAATCTTGGAGAAGTTACTCCGTGGGAATGACAACAGAAAGCAAATGATTTGCTCTCTTGAGATCTGCCACACTTTATTATCCATAGTTCTAATGGGCTCAGTGACTAAAACATGATGGTAGTAAAGTTTGTCTTTGGGACAGTGTGCCTTGTCACCTGGTCATCCCTTTACCAGCTAGCCTCATTGCTAACTGTGCAGCCCATCCCCTCCCAGAAATAGAGCAACAAACGGAGTTTGAGTCATCTGAGTGTGACCCATTCTATTTAGCTTACAGTGCTTACTGCAGGCTCCACAAGCCAAATCCTTGAAACATGGCTGCTCGAAGCTGGGAAATTTTGAGAGTTTGGAGTTGGTGAGACTACTGAAGGACTGAAGGCATGTGGTGGGAACGGTTCCCTGTTCAGACAAAGCTGAAGCTTTTTTTCTTTTTCTAATTTATGCTAAGCAGTTGGTCAGTCATCACTTGGCTAGAGCAGTAGTAGTCAGGCTCTCTTAACCCTGAGTTAGCCCTTATGTACATGGGGTGGGGGGTGGGGGGCTATGAGATTGTAGGTGCTCTGCTAAAGCTGTGTGATAGGAAAACCTTTGCAAGCGATCTACCACAAGGGTTGCGGGCCTAAATCTAAAATCTAACCAAAGCCAGTGGGGCTCTGGTATATTACTACCAATTCCTGCACTCATATTCTTGCATGAAATCCTTGTATAAATTGGGATAAACCTACAGCTAGTTCATCTTGGTGTCTTGAAAATCATTCAATTCTCTCTAGCCTTGGAGGTGGGGGGCAAGCTCTTATCATGGCTTTGTAGTGACTATATGATTCCGTAGTAAAAATTTGAGCCCACCCTGGTTCAGACTAGCTATGCTCAGTCAGCCTTGATTTAAGAAGGGGGGATGCACATGTACTTTGAAAAAGAACATTTAATGTTAATATGTTTCATATTTGAAAAATGAGGGACAGTCTGTTCTTTTTGAAATACAAACTACAGGAAATGAAGCATAGGAAAATGTACAGAAACTAGTGATTCTCAACCAAAGGATAAACCCACAGCTAGTTCAGGTTGGTCTCTTGGAAACCATTCGATTCTAATATTGGAGGTGAGAGGCAAGCTCTTAGTCATGGTTTTGCAGTGACCACAGGATTCAGCAGCAAATAGTTGAGCCCACCCTGGTTCAGGCCAGCTGTGCTCAGTGGGGGGGAGCAGAGGGAGAGAGTATGTACTTTGAAAAAGAACATTTAATGTTACTATGTTTCATATTTGAAAAAAAATAGAGAAGGTCTGTTCTTTTTTAAATTACAAACTAAGAAGCATAGTAAAATGTGCAGAAACTAGTGATTCTCAACCAAGCAGTTAGGGCATAACAGTGTCCTTGGAGGCAAAAGTCTCGCAGATTTCTATCAAAAGGGTTTGGGGTTCTTTTGGGTTTTTCTTGTAAAAGCACTGGTGATCTATAATAGCTGGGATCTTTTTGCTCCTTGACATAGACCTTTCAAGTTTGTTTTCTCTATGTGAAGATTATAGCCAAGAACGTTTACTGGGGCCCCAGAACATGGAAATAGAAAGTTCCAGAAGGTTTCTGGTGTATGGGGCGGGGGAGGGGGGCGGTATCCAGACTATGTGAAACTTCTGGAACATTCCAGAACATTCCATATAACTCTAAGCAGGGTAGTAAGTAAAATTTATTAACCATCTAAATCAGCTTCTTAGGCCTAGAACTAGGCCCACTGTAATAGTGCCATTCTCCCTGCCTCAGGTGTTTGTTTATTGTTTTTTTTTTTTTAGCTAGATCTGAACTCTCAGACACCCCCACTCCCAACCTTCTCTATACTGGAGTCTGGTCTTTTTATGTAAGGGGAGGCATGTAGGAGACTTTCTGTAGGACTGCCCACTCCCCCCCAACTGGTCCCCATGGTAACATATCTTCCTTCCAACCCTGGGGAGGAGAGGCTGAACCTGGCCATGGACATTAGTCCCTGCCTTCTAGCAGCTGTTCCCCAATTCTTGATGGTGGAAGAAGGCTCAGACACACTCAACTTTAGTCCCTTTCAACAGATAGACAGGAGGGGTCCAGCCTGCCCCATGCTGTGCTCATTGGGGTAGGGATAGGTGTGCAAGTACAATACAAGGCTGAATGAGCAGCACACACAGGTCCTAAATGAGGAGGCATAGACAAGACAGGAACAAAGTTGTATGTGTCTAGGCAATTGTCTTTGGACTTGACCAGGACTTTATTTCTCCTGAGCCAAACTTCTTTTCCCTCTGTTGCCCTTTATTGCTGAGTGAAATCCTGTACAGATCCCAGCGCTGAGAGAGTAGGATTTCCTGCTTCCTTCTGAAGAGGCATTTTGGTCATAGGATGTACCTTGTTCACTGTATTGTTTCCAGCTTGAGACAAATAAGAGTAGCCTACTTTAGGCCAATGAGTTGTCCATCTGGTCATTACTGACTGCACGCGTGTGTGTCTGTGTATACACATACACCTCTGATACTGAGGCACAGACACCAAAGGGTAGAGCCCAGAGAGTGGCCACCATATTCCCTTTTAGGAAAATAATGAGGGTTGAGGGGCTATGTCTTAGACCTTTGGGCTTCCTGGAAGGTCACCAGATCTCATGAAGAGAAGCTGAGAGAAGAGACAGCTGGTAAGTAGTGGTACTACTTAAATTCACTCTCTTGTATTCAGGGAACTAGAAAAGTGGGCTCTCTCTTGGCCTTTGCCTCCTCTCAGTTCCTCAGCCCTGTGATGAGATCACGCCAGACTGCCACTTGACGATGATCAGGATCATAGAAGAAGGCCTGCCTTGCTTGTTCTCAGGCTTAGCTTATAGCCCTGTCCTCCATAGGGTTTGTGCAAAGCAACTGAGGATCCCTTTGTTATTGTGTTAGAATGATAGACCTGAGTCTGGACCTTGTGAACTTGCATATGCTGAGAATGCTCAGTGCTCTCATCCCCAAGAAGCCAGTGCAGAGAGTTCACCTTCACCATATATCTTGAAGTCATAGTATCACTATGGATCTAGCCATCACACCACTCTCCTAAGGCTGTCCAAACTGGGGGTCCTGTCACTAATCTTGAAGTAGGTTGGCCCTCCCATCCTCCCTTTGCCTCTTCAGTGTTCACACTCTCAGTGCTAGGAGGGGACTGCTACTAGACAAAAGAAGCAAGACCAATATTTGTGGTTCATATGGTATTTGTGGCTGGCACAGTGTCTTAAAATAACTTTAGCCATCCATGGCCATGCCACCCTGAACAGGCTTGATCTCGTCTGATCTCAGAAGCTAAGCAAGGTCGGGTCTGGTTAGTACTTGGATGGGAGACCATCTAGGAATACCAGGTGCTGTAAGCGTAAAAAATAAAATAACTTTAGCCAACATAACTTGGGAGACTTTGCGTAAAAATCTAGATTTGTTTTCTCTCAAAAAAATAAAATGTTACGCCATTGTGTTCATAACTGAGATACTGCCTAGAAAAAGCTGTAACATTTGCCTTTTAGATAGGCTGTTTCTCCCCATTTTGCTATACTTCCAGCAGTAGAGAAGTATAAAATTCCATGTTTATTGAGAGGAAAATTTTTGAAAAAGGACCATGCATTTCCAGAAAAATGTGAGAAGGTGTATTTCTTTGTGGAAATGGACTGCTTTGTGCCACTGTGATCTTCCTGGCCCCTAAAGGTATTTGAGTTTGCAGATCCCTAGGATACATCATACATAAGAACCTATACTTTGTGCAGGAAGGCAGAGTGTAAATCTTATTTACCTGTGGGACAAGAAGAATCTTTGGAGAGGTCTATAGCAATGGCAAGGTCCTAGACAAAGCCAGAGGTCCTCTGATACAGAAACACCAATTCCTTCAATCAATCTGTTGTGTAAATGCTTGTATAAATTGGGATAAATCCACAGCTAGTCTAACTTGGTCTCTTGGAAACCATCTAATTCTCTCTATCCCTGGAGGTTAGGGGCAAGTTCTTAGCGGTAGCTTTGCAGTGGCCACACAATTCAGTAGTAAAGATTTGAGCCCACTCTGGTTCAGGCCAACTTAGGTCAGTAAGCATTGATTGGCAAAAAAAAAAATAATAATAATGTTGTTATGTTTTATATTTGGAAAACAAGGGGAGAAGTTTAGGAAAATAGAAGTGATTCCTAAACAAGGGAGTTTAAGACTTTCTCAAGGGGCATGAACTCCTTGTTTCTATCAAGAAAGGATGGGAATTTTGTTATTTGGGCAACTTTTTGTTTTTGGCTTGTAAGAGCACTGGTGGTCTATAATAGGTGGGACCTTTCTTAGGGGCTCCTTGATTTAGACCCTTCAGTTCTCTCACAGAGGATTACAGCCAGGAACATTCCCTGGAGCCCCAGAACCTGGGAACAGGAAGTTCCAGAAGGTTTCAAGCAGGAAGAGAGTCCTGCCTGGAATCTTCCAGAACATTCTACATACCTTCAAGCAGAGGGGTTAATGAAGTTTTTAACCATCCAATTCTAATCCTTTCCCATGGCCACTCCACTTTGGTGGTATCTATATCCACCTGCCTTGGTCTTTTTCAAGCTGGAGCAGAACCCTGAGGGGCCTTAGACCCTACCCCTCTAAAACTGAATCTGAGCTCTGAGGGAAGGTGAGGTGTATGGAAGGACTTTTCAAAGACCCCATCCAGTTTCATGATAGCACTTTTCACCCCTCCATGTCCCTCCATTGCTTGGGTTTTTCCTTTCTCTTCTTAACCTACACTAGGGGGGGGAGGTTGAACTTCACCTTCCAGGGGCTCCTCTCCAATTCATGATAGTTGAGGAAGGCTCAAATATGCCCAACCTTAGCCCCTTTTCTTCTTTCAGTTATAAACAAAAAAACTGCCTGAAATCATGGATCAGGAATAGGAAGCCAGAGTAAGAAGGGCCCAGCCTGCCCCAGGCTGTGCTTAGAATTTGGGTGGTCTCCCAGAACTGTCTTCTGTCACCTCAGGCAAGCACCCTGTAGTTCCAGTGTCCCTCAGCCTCCAGCAGCTCAAGTGCTTGCTGTGAGCAGAGGAGAACCAAGGCCAATGTGGGATGGAGGTTCTCAAATAGGCACTATCAGTGTGCCACCATGTGGTAAATATCTGGATTTGAAGGGCTCTCAAAAGCTCAAATGGGCCAGTCTCTCTAGCTATTGCCTAAATCTCTAAAGATGCCATCAAGCAGTCACTCAGGCACTGCTCACGCATCGTTAGTGATGGCGACTATCTACCTCCAATAGCAACCCTGGCTTAAAGAGCCTCATACTGAGCCAAAATCTGGCTCCCTGTGGTTTCCATCCATTGATCTTGGCTCTGACCTCTAGCTCTACACAGAGCAGTCCTTTAGAGATTCAAAGGCTAAACATCACACATGTATCTCAAATAGATTCTTCAACTGTTCCACATGGGACTTAATCCCAATCCTCTTTCTTATTACTCCAAAGGTGCTGTTTTGGGGGATCCCCCTTACAATGTAAAATTTCAGTGAAAAGTTGAGCCAACCCAACACTTCCCTCCTTCTAGATGGTTCTGTTCCTATTAACATGGACCAAGATCACATTAACTTTCACAACAGTCTGTCTGTCCCCTCTTATTTGCAAGACCTTCCATGCCTCCCTGCCAAACTTCATCTCATCAGATTTGACCTAAGCTGATTCGGGGCATGTTGTTCCTGCTCTCCCATCTTCTTGTCCCACCACACTCAGCCAAGCTGGCCACGTTGTGCTTACCCTAGCTGAAGATGGATACCTTCAGTGCTACAGAACCCCCTCCATCACTTGTCCCACCACACTCAGCCAAGCTGGCCACGTTGTGCTTACCCTAGCTGAAGATGGATACCTTCAGTGCTACAGAACCCCCTCCATCATTCAGTGGGGGTAGTCATTTGGCAGGCCAGAGAAGGAGCGGGTACCATCCTGACTGGGCTTATAAGTGACCCAGGAAAAGAAGGTGTGTACAGGTGAGGCAACTAGAGAACAGTGAAGAAGCTGAGTGTGCTTCTGGCTAGAAGTGCTGGGAGTTAGGAAAGACTCCCATGGTTTGGTAATCAGAGGCTTCATGGAAGAGGCAGGAGAAGGGCTTTGGATGGGCAGAGAGGAAAGGAGGGCATCTCAAGAGTAAGAAGCACAGTAGCTGAGATGCAGAGGCTGCAATAGCAGAGTGGCCAGTTTAGGGAGCAGAGAAGAGTCGTGCAGCATCGTCATCCTTATCATCACATTTATTGACGGCCCCTGGGAGGCGGGGCTGGGGACAGAACATACAAAGACAAGGACCTGCCCTCAAAAAGGTTCCATTCTAAGGAGACAGGACAGAAAAATACAGAATGATCTTTCCTGGGGATGGCCTACTCTCACTTGTACAGGTCCAGAAGCCCCTGGCCAACCTCGCCCCAGAGTATTGAGCATGAGTGGGGCACATTATAGCCCCAGGGCCATGATGTCCCTGACCCTGCAGCTAGGGCCTGACTACCTGGCTCCTAGGCAGTGGGCCCCAGGACTAGGGGAAAGGTAGGCTCAGGACATGATGGAAAACACTCCTGTCAGCCTTGGCATTGTGCAAGCCCAGTGGAGTGGCAGGGTGTAATAGGCCCCCCAGGCAAGACCCCTTGGGGGAAATGGGCACCTTCCCAGGTTCCCATGAGTCCTTTCACTGGGGCTTGCCCATCACCCAGGAGGCCCCAACAGGGAACAAAAAAAGGCAGAGTTTCCTCAGCGCCAGAGGCATAACACCCTGCCCACCCCACCCCCAGCCCTCTCTGGGCATCTTCCAGGTGACCCTCCTCCCCAGCTCAGCCTCCAGGGCCAGGGCCTACCTGAGGCCAGGGGAAGGGGCCTGCCCCTCCCCCCACCCAGGCAGTTGGGGAGGAGGAGGAGCCACGCATCAAGTTTATCTGGGCCCTCCACTGGGGGGCCATACCCTAGATCCTACCGGTGGGGGGGCTCTGGCTGCGAGGGCCGAGGGCTCAGAAGGGGGGCTGGGCCAAGGGGGCACCCGGGGGAGCCCTTCAACGGGGGCACTGGGCGGGAGTCCAAGGGGGGCAGGCTCCGGGGCACTGCTGGTGGCCCCCGAGCAGCCCCAGTGGGCAGGACAGCTGCAGCAGGAAAAGGTTTGGGGGGATCCGCAGCAGCAGTGGGGGCTGGCTGGGCAGACCGCTCTCGGCGCCGCAGCAGCTCCTGCAGCTTCTCAGCCTGGGTCCGCCTCAGGTGGGCCAGGGCACGACCTCGCTGGAAGGCGGGCAGGAAAGCCTCCAGGCTCTGCTCCCCCAGCAGCAGCTGCTCCATCTGCTCCTGGGACAGGATGAAGGGACAGTTTGGGAGGAGCACAACCAAAGACCAAGGACTGGTCCTCTCCCTCTCACCCTGAATCCCTTCCAACGGTGACCACAGCTGGGGGACGGACCACCTGAGTTCCAGCCTGGGTCTGCCCCTGACTTGCTGAGTGACTGCAGACAAATGTCCTCTACTCTCAAGCTTCAATTTCCTTACTATCACCAGACCTGCTGGGTCAGAGATGAGGCAGAAAAGAGATGGGGGGGTCACTTGAAATAGACTTAGGTGTCTCTCGTCAAGGCCAGGGCTCCTCCTCCTCCACCTCCATTGACTCACTGAGCACAGTGCTCCCAAACCAGCAATGTTTGTCCCAGCTCCTCTATAGACCCAGCCTACACTGCTCTGAGACATTCACAGGGGAGACTCGGAAGGAGGTTGGGGTGTCACAGGTGGAGAGAGGAAGGCCTGCTGTCCATTGAGGACAGCAATTCAGTGGGCTCTCCTGGGGGCCTGGCACTCAGGACAGACTTCCTGGAGGAGGGACCCTCAAGCCTGCAAGCTAAGAATGAAGGAAGGGTAATGATAGGATGGGTCTTTCTCACTGTCCCCAGACCCAGCCACCTCTCCCCTCACCTCAGCCTCCTGCTCAGCCTCTTCCAGCTCAGCCTGCAGCCAGCCCAGTGCACAGTGGGGGCTCCAGCGATGCATGCTCTCCTCTGAGGGCCACAGAGGGACAGAGTGAATAGCCCCTGCCCTCAGGGCCTATCACCCGGGAAAGACAGGCCAGAGCCCCAGGGCCCAATCCTGACTCTCACTGACCCTGTGTGTGATCCTGTGCTTCCCTTCCCCTCTCTGGGGCCTCAGTTTCCTCATCGGTACAATCAATGTCCATGGGGTCAGTTTGTGCACCTCCCCCCAAGATCCTGCCCCCAGTCCTAGTACAAAAGAAGAAGCAGGGGCTTTGTCTCCTAGAACACCCCATGTCCTTGGGTATTGGGCTCCCTTTTCTCCCACTGCCTAGGGCCCCCCTCTGGCTTCTCCAACCCAGCTCTGTTCACCAACTGCTCACTTTCCCAACTCAGTTTTCCAGGAGTAGCACCCCTTGAACTTGCCCAGAAAATAGGTCTGCCCAAGTCCCATCCTTCAAAGCCTAGCACTTCCCAAGGCATACCAGCCAGATTGCCAACTGCCCCCCACCCCAGATGGTTCTCCCAGCTTTCCCCTCACCCAGTCGCTGCAGCTTGTCCGCACAGCTCTCAGCCACCTCTTGAAGCTCCTGGTATTTGATGGCCAGGGCAGCCCGGCCCATCTCCAGGCGGGGCCGCAATGCCAGGTTCTCCTTGGCTAGCACGTAGTTGGAGGCCAGGCATGCCTCTCGCTCCAGCTGCAGGCCCTGGAACTGCCACCAGAGAAGAGCCAAGAGGCGCACTCAGGGAGTCTGCGTGGGCAACAGTGCCCATGGGCAAAGCCAAAGGCACCCCAGTCTCAGGATGGTGAGCCAACAGGTGGAGGGACTGACTGCAAGAAGCCCAGACAGGACTTTGCCTTAAGCTCTCTCTCTGGGCCTCAGTTTTCTCTTCCACAAAAGTGAGCTAAAAACAGCTACTTTATAGGGCTGTGGTGAGACTTGAAGTAAGGAAAACTATGAAAGCTTCTACAAATGTTAGTTAATTTTTAATTTTTCAATTAATATGTCTGCTTAGGTCCCTGAGGAGTCCCCCTCCCTCCTCTGTCCCATTTTCCATGCATGGGCAGCTTCCCTCTCATTCCAGGCCTTTGTCTGCTTCCTCCTCAGGTGTTTGTGCCAAAAATGCTCCCATCCCTGCTCTGACTCTGAGTGGTCTTCGCCCTGTCCCTGCATAGTACCCCCTCAAGGCACCCTTTCTTCCCCTCACACCCCTCCTTTTGCCCTGCAGTGGAATCCCCACACCCCCAAGCAATACACACCCCTTTTTCCTCCCTAATCCCTTAGCACCTACTCCCAGCTTTTCTTCTCTTGCAGAAAGCAGACCCCGCTTTCTTTCCTAGCCCTAGAGAATGCTTTTTCCTTCTTTCTAGGAGAGCCTGGCCTCGTCTCCCAGCCCCTGGAAAACACACTACCCTCCATCGGTCCCCTATAGGATGCACATGCCCCTCTTGCCTGCCTCCCCTCAACACACACTTTCCTTTTCTGCCCCCCGTCCCCCCCGCCCCCCCAGCCAACCAGCCTGGGCCTGTCTCCTGTGATATATACAACTTTCTCCTATGGTGGCCTACAGAATACACACCTCAGCTTTCAGTATCCCTCCCCAAAGAAAGACACAAAGCCCTCTCTTGCACCCCCAGAATGCGGACACTCCCCCAACGGTACCTCCAGGTGTCAAATAGGCCCCTAGTTCTCTCTATAGAAGGCGCCTCCCCTCTCTGGCCCTACAGAACGTGGGTGTGTGAGCCAGGGAGCCCCTACAACACAGCCACCCCTGTCCCTGGAACACACCTCCCCAGAGCATCTGCTGTAGGACACGCCTCGCGGCATCCCGGGGGTGCACGGGCGCCTCCCTGGGTCTCCGGCGCCCCACCCGCCCCAGGCCGGCTCCGGGCGCCC
>NW_006441386.1:6612201-6622551 GCF_000325575.1 Pteropus alecto
GCGGCGGGGTTGTGGGGGCGGGGGGGCGGGTGGCGAGTTGTACCCCTCCCCACCCCAGCAGAGCAGCGCCCCGCGGGACCACGCTTCCCGCAGATCAGCCCGCAAACCCATCCTCCCACCGCCATCCGGATATCTGAGGTCGCCCCTCTCCGCATCCTTTCGGCCATCATTTACCACGCCCCCAGTCACAGACTCTCCCACCCCAGGCGTTTACAATTTGCAGGGCTATTTCACATTTCCTCCTTGGATTCGCACAGCAATTTTCTGAATTTGCCTGGGCACCAGGAGCTTCTGCTCTGCAGCTAACTTAGACAAGTGAGTCACCTCCCCAATCCTCAGTTTTCTCTTCTGTAAAATGGGGTGGTGATATACACTGTGAGGATTAGAGATAGTTAATGTTGAGTGCCTTATCTGTAATAATGAATACCTAATATATTGCTGTTATTTAAGGAGACGGATTCACAGAGATGATGTCACCTCTCCAAAGTCACATTACAGGTGGATGATAGGCAATCTTAATTCTTCTCCTCTGTGCAGGCTCCACAGAGCACATGATGCCTGTCTATGCTGGGCGCTGGGCCAGGCCCTGTGGAGGCACTGTTTCTGCCCTCAGGGACTTCACGGTTTTAAGCAAATGGAGTCACATTCTCACTCAGCTTAACTCTAGAACAAGACAGAATGTCAGGTGTCACCACATGATGGCTTCCTATGTGAGTCCCATTGATGCCAGAAGATGTTATGTGCCTTATCTTCATAGCTAGGCTTGGAGAGTGCCATTGTCAGGAAACAGATCTCAGAGATTAAGTCAATTGACTAAAATCAAACGGTCATGAGTGAGCTTGTTCCACTTCATCTCACTGCCAAGAAAGTACAGAGGTGGAACCAGGGGCAATCAGAAAGAGGTGACATTTGAGCTGGGTTTCAAAGGATGAATAGGAGTTCTGAAGTTGAATGAGAAAATAATGAAACCAAAGAGAAGACCATTAGCCAAGGCACAGGGCCTGAAAGAGCCCAACAAGGACTCCTCCAGCCAGTGCACACTGGGCAGATGTCTGAGAAAGAGAGACAAAATCGATGGAGTGGGCCAGGACAGGCTTGTTGATAGACTATAAAGCCAACACTTCTTCCACATTTTTATAACTGAAATTTGGTTTTCCCCTTCAAGATTCAACTGGAATATCACCACCTCCAGGAGACCCTCTCCACCTACCCAGGCTCTGTTTTGTGCCCCACTCCTTTGGGCTCCCACAGTCCCTGCTCTCTCTCCACCATGGTCCTGAGCATTAGCAAGAGCCTCTCGACAACTCCCAATTTTCTGGCTATGATCTCCCTGGTTCTGCTCTGCCTCCTCGTGACCCATAATTTCCTCTAAGTTTCCACAGGTCTCCTACACCAGAGGTCCCCAACCCCTGGGCCATGGACTGGTACCTGTCTGTGCCTGTTAGGAACTGGCTGCACAGCAGGAGGTGAGCGGCGGGCAAGTAAAGCTTCATCTGTATTTGTAGCCGCTCCCCAGTGCTAGCATCACTGCCTCACTCCACCTCAGATCATTAGGCATTAGGTTTTCATAGGAGCACCAGTCCCTGGTGCCAAAATGTTGGGGACCGCTGTCCTATACAATTTTCTTACAAGGCCCTTCTTTGGCCCTTCCCACTCTGGGCTCCAGGACTTCTTCACTCTAAGAGGCGCTGATAAGACCTGTTGAGAGGCCACTGCCTCAGCTTGTCCCCTCTTTCTCACTAATCCCTTTTTGTTTAGCCGAGTGGACACCCTGTCGAATGCCCCATAACAATGTCCTCGGTAAACCTTCCCCACAATTCTCAGACCCCAAACCTACTCCTGCCTGTCTCAGTAGATAATTCCACTGTCCATTATAGAGAGAAGCTTCTGCCATTTTCTGCCTCACTTCTTTGGATTTTCTCTGTATCTGTCTCAGTGCCCTTCTTCCTCACCCACTTCCAAGAAAGGCAGCTTCTCCTCATTGCAAAGCGAATCTAGGTAACTTCTCTATGGGTCTCACCTTTACCTGCCTCCTCCAAGATGCCTTGCCCCACTCCATTAGTTATATCTTTCTCAGCCTTTAAACACACCTCGATATTTTGAAAGTAACCTGTTATCGACTGAATGTTCATGTCCCCCCAAAATTCATATGTTGAAGCCCTACCCTCCAATATGATGGTATTCGAAAGTGGGGCCTTTGGGAGGTCATTAGATTTAGATGAGGTCATGAGATTGGGTCCCCCATGTTGGCATTAGTGTCTTTGTAAGAAGAGAAAGAGAGTAGAGTTCTTTCTCCATGTGAGGGCACAGCAAGAAAGCAGCTGTCTGCAAGCCAGGAAGAGGGCTCTTACTAGAAACTAAATCTACTGGCACTTTGATCGACTACATTCTTACTTCCAGGACACCTCTTTTTCACATTTGACACCATTGACCACTGTCTCTTTCTTGACTATATAGCAGTCAGAGCCCAGATATTTCATAGCCATCAGGTTGACAAAAACTAAAAAGTTGAGTAATAGGAAGTGTTGGTGAAAATATGAGTGACAGGAATGCTTATGCACTGCTAGTAGAGAGGGAATCAATTTACTTTGGAGAATAGTTTGACAAACTCGTAATTCAAAGATGCTCAGGCACACTACCCAATTGTTCCCTCTTTGGTAGACAGAATAATGGCCCCCAAAGATATTCACATCCTAATCCTGGAAGCTGTGAATATGTTACCTTCCATGGCAAAAGAAATGTTGCATTAAGTCAAGGTTCTTGAGATGGAGAGATAGATTATCAATCCAATGTAATCACAAGTATCCTTATAAGAGAGAGTCAGGAGAGTCAGAATCAGAGGAGATGTGACAGCAGAAGCAGAGGGTCAGAGACAGAGAAACTTTGAAGACACTATTTGCTTGCTTTGAAGATGTAGGAAGGGGCCACAGCCCAAGGAATGTAGGCAACCTCTAGAATCTGGAAAAGGCAAGGAAATGAATTCTCCCCTAGAGACTCCAGAGAGAGCATGCCTCTGCCAACACCTCAATTTCAGCCCAGTGAAACTCATTCAAACTTCTGACTTCTAGAGCTGTAAGATAATAAACTTGTGTTGTTTTAAGCCACTAGTGTTGTAATAATTTGTTACAGCAGCCATAGGAAACCAATACAAACTCCTAGGAATTTTGGCTCTCTTAGACTAAAAGGCAAGAACAGGAATGTTTATAGCAGCTCGACTTGTATGTAATAATGGAAATGAGCAGAGAACGGCTACACATGTCAACTTGAATAAATCTCACAAACAATGCTGTGTGAAAAAAGGCAGCCTCAGAAGAGCACATTCAGTAAAATATTGTTTATATGAAGTTTAGAGACATGCAAAACTATACTCCATATCGTTTGGGGATACATACAAAGTAAAAGTATGGGATCTGAAAGTACCAAATTCAGGAGCGTAGCTGTCTGGCAGAAAAGGGATGGAATCACAGAAGAGACAGAGGGGACTTCGATGGCATTGAGAGTTTGATTTCTTAAGCTGAGTGGAGGGACACTGGTGTACACTGTATTATTCTTTATAGTTTTGGTAAGTCTGAAAACTTTTATATAAAATTAAGAATTTTTTAGGGTCTATTTTTAGACCTTAGCTTTAAAGTCAGACAGACCTGGGCCCCATTCTGAGCTCTGCCACTTCCTATGTGACCAAGAGCAAATCCTTTAATTATATCATCTGTAAAATGAGAAGCTGAAGGATTAGATGACTTTATATAAGCATCTAGAATGATGACTGGCACTTAGTCAGTGCTCCAAAAACAGCAGCTGCAATGAGTTTATCTTTCTGGAAACATTCCCTTGGTTTATAACTCACAGAGAACGTACTATCTTCCAGGAACTTCCAGGAGATAACTGTGCAAAGGGAACGCTTCGCCTCCATGGTTCTCCTCCCTGCTTCAGTCTTTAAATTCACTTTTCTCCAAGGATCTGATCCCCAATCCCTTAAAAAAAAAAAAACCAAAACTTTATTAAGATATAATTCACATGCCATACAATTCAACCATTTAAATTGCACAAGCGTCCCTCTCAGGGCCTTTACTCTGTCTCTCTCGCTGTCCTTGTCTCTCTCTGTTGTCGAGGTCCTTCTCGGTGCCTTTACTCTGTTTCTCTCTGTCTCTCATTGTCCCTCTCACTCTCTGTCTCTGAGAGGAGACCACGCTCTGCCTGTGGAGTGTTACCCCTTTTCTAATAAACTTTCCTTTTGACTATAAAAAATAAAAAATAAATAATAAATTGTACAAGCATGCAATGGTTTGTGGTATATTCAGAGCAACCATTGGCACAATCAATTTTAGAACATTTTTTGATCACCCAAAAAGAAACTCTGCACCCATTAGCAGTCACTCTCCATTTCCCCTAATTCCACCCCCACCCCCACCTCCAGCCCTAGGCAACCACTAACCTACTTTCTATCTCTACAGATTTGCCTATTCTGGACATTTCATACCAATGGAATCCTATAATATGTGGCCTTTTGTGACTGGCTTCTGTCATTTAACATAATATTTTCAAAATTCATTCATGTTGTAACATTTATTAGTATTTGATCTCTTTTGATTTTTTGGCAGTAAAATATATACATAACATAAAATTTACCATTTTTCAAGTGTACAGTTCTGTGACATCAAGCACATTCTCATTGTTGTGCAACCATCACAACCATCCATCTCCAGAACTCTTTTTATCTTCCCAAACTGAAACTCTGTACCTATTAAACAATAACTCCTTATTCTCCTCTCTCCAAGCCCCTGGCACCTACCATTCTGCTTTCTGTCTCTATGAATTTAACTACTCTAGGTACCTCACATAAGTGGAATTATACAGTATCTGTCCTTTTGTGACTGGCTTAGTTCACTTAGCTGAATGTCCTCAAGCTTCATCCATGTCGTAGCATGTGTCAGAATTTCCTTCCTTTTTAAGGCTGAATAATACTCCATCATATATATATAGACCACAATTTGTTTATTCATTCATAGGTTGATGAACATTGGGGTTGTTTCCATTGTTTGACTATTATAAATAATGTCGCTATGAACATTCACATACAACTTTTGTGTGACATATGTTTTTTTCTCTTAGTTATATACCTAACAGTGGATATTTGATAATTTTATGTTTAATCTTTTTTAAGGAAAGACCCAGCTATTTTCCAAAGTAGCTGCACCATCTTGCAATGTATGAGAATTCCTATTTCTTCACCACCACTAGTTATGGTCTGTCTTTTTATTATCACTACTCTAGTGGGTGTACTCTAGTGGGTGTGACCTCATATCTCATAATTTTGATTTGAACTTCTGTAATGACTAATGATGTTGAGCATCTTTGCATCTGCTATCAGTCATTTTTATATCTTCTTTAGAGAAATGTATATTCAGATAATTTGCTCATTTTTCAATTAGGTATTTGTCTTTTAATTGTTGAGTTGCTAAGAGTTCTTTTTTTTTTTTTTTTATGTTTTAGGCAAGGCAATCCTTGGTTGACCTCACAGATTGCAAGGGTCTTGTCAGCTTACAATCCCTTATTTTTTTTAATTTATTTTTTATGCCTACAGCACCCGGTCTTCCTAGGTGGTCTCCCATCCAAGTACTAACCAGGCCCGACCCTGCTTAGCTTCCAAGATCAGATGGGATCGGACTTGTTCAGGGTAGCATGGCCGTGGACAAGAGTTCTTTATATATTCTGGAATCTAGTCTTTTATCAGATGTCTGACTTGTAATTTTATCTCATTCTGTAGGGGTTTTTTTTTTGTGATGGTGTCCTTTGAAGTACAAAAGTTTTTATTTTGATGAAGTCCGATTTATCTATTTTTATTTTGTTGCTTGTGCTGTAACATCACATCTAAGAACTCATTTCCCAACTCAAGATCATGAAGATTTATCTTTATGTTTTCTCTTAAGAGTTTTTATAGTTTTAGCTCTTCCATTTAGATTATCGATCTATTTTTGAGGTGATTTTCGTATATGGTATGTAGTAGGGATTCACCTTTTTCATATTGCTATCCAGTTTTCCCAGCACGCAAAGACACCCCCATTTTAAAATCTAGACCTCAGGTACACAGATGTAGATTAATCCTAATTCTTGTTGTTATTTTTTAAATACATTCTCATCTTTGGTCATATATGGCCTGCTTTTATTTCATTTATTTGTGGACTTATTAATATTTAATGAGCACCCAAAATAATTATTTTGATATTCATCCATGCTGTTGCATTTATGAACAGGTTGTTCCTTTTCATTGTTCCTTTCCAAATATCACTACTTATTTTATCCCTTCATCTGTCGATGGACACTTCGGTTGTTTCCAGTTTTAGGCTTTTACAAATAAAGCTACTATGAGCATTTGTGTGCAAGTCTTTGTATGGATATATCGTTTCATTTCTCTTGACTAAACACCTAGGAGTGAAATGGCTAGGTCAGACAACACCTGCATGTTTAACATTTTAATAAACTGCCAGTTTTCCAAATTGTTTTAACATTCCCATCGCAGTGTATGAGTTCAGTTGCTCCATATCCTTACCAACACTTTATATGGTCAGTCTTTTTTTTATTTTTCATTTCATCTTTTTCATTTTCACGTGTAGTTCCCTTGTTTGTTAAAATGGTTTTATTATGTAGGCACATGCATCTAAACAATATATTATTTGTAGCTATTTTTGGAATTCATAGAAAGTGAAGGCTCTGACTTCAGCCATCTTGCCTTTCTGTTGAGGGACAGCTTTCTACCACATTATGATCATGTTCACCCCAGCATGGAGCTAGGCACACAGGAGGCATCAACCCTGGCTGAAAAAATAAGCAGCTGGACATCCTCAGCTGCCTCAGATCTCTGTCATTTGCCTCATTAGAGGCTCGGACCTTACCTGCCATCCTGAGGACAACAGCCCGCTGGATGTCACCCAGTAGTGCCACTTCAATGCGGTATCTCCCAACTCTGCCCACCTTTAGTTTCCCCTGTACTCCCTTATTTGGTTTAGGGGTCAGCGACTTGCCAGGTGCTGAGGTTCAAACCAGAAAAACCTCCTGAAGCCTCCACTTTTCTTACCCCTAAACCTTCTCTCTGTTTCCAAATCCTCTTCACGCAATTCCGCTGACATTTACAAGCATGTTTTCTTGTTTAAGGTCTTGTACTGGGGCTAGATCCAGAGTTGAAGGAAACCCAAGCCCTTTGGAAAAGCACACAAAGAAATCACGGTGACAATAGGTCCCTTCACTCCACAAGTCCTCCATCCACCTCCCCAGTGTGTCTCACAGTCCTCACTCAGCTCAGGCAGTTGGGCCACTCCCGGGCTAAGGCACCACCCCATGAGGCCCTGGGCTCTCCCCTGCAGTACTTCTCCCTTGCTGTTCCCACCTTGGCCTAACACTCTCTCACCCTGTCCTCCGCCAGATGGGGTCTACATTTCTTTG
Source organism: Pteropus alecto (assembly GCF_000325575.1). Classification (NCBI taxonomy): domain Eukaryota; kingdom Metazoa; phylum Chordata; class Mammalia; order Chiroptera; family Pteropodidae; genus Pteropus; species Pteropus alecto. The sequence continues at coordinate 6,619,639 of NW_006441386.1, forward strand.
TCTGATGCCTGTGCTCCTACCTGATTCTTTCCCTTTTTTCTTTTCCCTGATCTGATACTTAGCCTATAGGATTCCCTGCAGTCAAGCCAGATGCCTGATTACTCAACTCTCCAACTTTCTGCTGCATTTCCACACCTCTTCTGCTTTTCCCCAAGATGTCCTTCTACCTAGAAAGCCCTTCCTCCCAATGCCTTGTCCTGAAACTGTTGAAGAACTTACCTATTCTTCTTGACCTAGCACAACCTCCTTCTCCACAAGCAGAATCAGTCCTTCCTTCCCAGCACACTCTGTCACAGCCCTGATCCCAGCCTGGCTTGTACTAGAATTATTAAAGACTCACCTGTCCCCTGCTGTTAGACTAGAGGTCCCCTGAAAGCAAGAACAACATTTATATCATCTTTCCAGTCCTAGTCCCTAATACAGGATCTATTACACAGCAGGTGCAGGGCCAGGACACCTGGGCTCAAATTCCAGCTCTGCCACCTACCTGTATGAACCTCAGAAAAATTACCCAACTTCTCTGTGCCTCTGTTTCTTCATCTGTAAAATGGGGAGAACCGCCCCCCCCACAATCTGGTCATCAAAGGGATTTGATTAATTAATCTACATAAAGGAGTAGAGATTTGTTGAGTCGAAATGAGACCTTGCCCTCACTCTAGAGAATCTTCTTATGAAGGGGTAGATACTTTCTATTGATCTTCCAGAGATTTCCTCAAATGAGGGGACCCTCGTGCCTCCTCAGCTGCCATTAAGGAAGGCAGATCCATCTCCCAGAGGCTGTCTAATCCACCTCTCTTTTTTATCAGCATCAGAGTAATCACAAAACTCTTGTATGAGGCTTTCCAGAACTGGATTGCTTCAAAGAACTTCTCTCTGCGTTTCTCTGATGCGAAGGTCCTATGACCATAGCCATCCCCTTCATACTTTTTCCCATCTTCACCTTATTCTGCAAGGGATGCAAATACCTCCAGACCACTTCCAGGTCAGCCTGAGGTTTTTCACAGGGTGTAGCTGGAGGTAAGAGGGGCTCTGGAGAGAGAACATCTTATCCAAACTTCTCTGCCTCTCCTTTTTTGCATATGAGTAGAGTCAATCCAGGATGCTGAGTAAAATTTGAATTTTAGATGACATTGCGAGTAATCTTTTAGTATAGTTATGTCCCAAATATTACATGATATATACTTTAAAATATTAATTGTTTATCTGAAATTCAAATTTATCTGGGCATTCTAGATTTTTATTTGCTAAATCTGACAACCCTACGCATAGGGAAACTGAGGCCCATGGGAGTTAATACTTTGCCCAGTTGCAGAGTCAGTTAGTGACAGGACCAGGGCTATATCCCAGGGTTGCCCCCTGCCCTAGCTCAAACCCTACTCTCCTTACACACACACACACACACACACACACACACACACACACGCACACACACACTGCATGATTTCATTCTCTGGGTCCTGGCTCTGACTGTGAATAGGTGTCCAAGTTAGCAGGACTGAGGCCCAATAGCAAGAGACCATGTGAAAGGAAGCTCATGGAGGAGAGGGCAGAGTGAAAAGAGAAAGTCCAAGCTGACCTACCAGGAATGCTAACTGAGTGTGAGAGGTTTGGAAAGAACAGGGGGTGTCCTCATCTTCTCCCCAGGGCAGTGTGAATTTAGGCTGGGGGATGAGCAGGATTCTGAATAACGCAGGGCCTCTCTGAGTCCAGCCCAATCCTCCAACACTTTCATGTCACAGGCCCCTGCATTCTACTTTCTGCCCTCATCGGGGGACTCCGGTGTCATCCTTGGCAGGGTTCCCTCAAAATCCACTGCCCTCTTCCAGCTCCAAAAAGAAGGAAGGAAATTCATGGTACCAGTAGGAACCAGTTCATCATCTGGAACATCAAACATCAACCTGTCCTTCCTTCAATTCACCCCAGACTGCCCACTCCTGGCCTTGTTCTGCCTGAGCCCTTCTCCCTCTGCCCCATGACATCCCTTGGAACTGGCAGGTGAGCCAAGGCTCTGAATCCCCCCTTCTCAGGTGGAGCTCACTCAGCAAGGCCTCTGAAGACTTGCATGTGTCCTTGCTGGACTCTAGGAAGTCTTACTCCTTCCTCTCTCTGGGCTGCTACCTGATGGATGTGAGGACCCAGAACCACGATGGCAGGAGAAGAGGTCAGTGGGCTCCAAGAGACAGGAGAGGGTGAGGGAGGGAAGGTCAGGAAAGTGGTGGGGGTTCAGGGAGGCGGACAGAGGCTTAAGGTAAGGAGTGCAGGGCCGGAGAATGCTTCAGGGAGAGGAAGGAAGCTGAAGCGGAGAGAAGGACTAGGGGCGGAGAAAAGAGGTCAGTAAGAGGGTTTCCAAGAGGGAATGGGAGTTCAGGGAGGGTAGAGATCTGTAGAAACAGAGAGCTCAGTAAGGACAGTGGGTGTGAGCAAGGGGAAGGCCGTGCTCAGGGAATGGAAAATCAGGGAGGGGGATTACAAAGAGGCAGAAGGCTTAGAAGGGAATACAGAGCTGGTGCCTAGGAAATGAATGGGGTTCAGTGAGCCGGCTAGAAATTCAAGAGAGAGAGGGAATTTGGGGACTAGAATGAAATTCGAAGAGGGGCTGGTGTTAGGGAGGTAATTGAGGCAGCTCCGCTCTGTGCCTGTCCGCTACCGCTTGGGCCCAGCCCCATACCTATGGCTCCTCCCTTCTCGAACCCAGCCGGCGTCTTGGGTGCCGGGCGCCAAGCCCCTGGGGAGAGGAGGAGGGGGTTAAAGGTGAGCAGGCAGGAGCGTGGGTCCCAGAAAGGGATTGGCAGGCGCCTGGGCCCATGCCCTGGGCCATGGCTGCCTCACGGGCCACAAGCCGGGTGAGCGGCTGCTGCCCACGTGCTATGGAGAGAAGGAGGTACCGGATCAAGGGGCAAAGGACACCCTGAG
>NW_006441386.1:6622639-6637226 GCF_000325575.1 Pteropus alecto
CACCCGCTGCTAAAAGCCAGGCCAGCGGTGCAGCGCAGAGCACAGAGCCCTCTGCCGCCTGCGCCAAGTAGACGCCGAGAGCTTCCGCTACCCCGAAGCATCCCACGGGGACGCTGTCTGGGGACCTTGTGGCCCTGGCTGGGACCCACCCCACCGGAAGATCCCGCGGAATCCAGGTGAGGGGCGTGGAAAGGATCAGGTGGATGCAGGTGCCTAGCCTAAGGGGAGTCGGAGCTTCCCCTCTGCGGGACCTCAGTCTCCCTTCCACCTGTCAAATGGGGAGGAGCACTTTTATGACTCTACTGGGCCGAAGGGGTTAATACTCTTGTGGACCCGCCCCCCTCACTCAGGCTCTGCTATCAAGGGTTGAGAAGCAAACTCCTACCTCAGAAAGGGCTCAGGATCAAGAATACAAGATTTCTTCCTGTCCGACCTTCCAGGAGCAGAGGGTGAGGTACACACAGGTTCCTGCTGCCTCCTGGGTCCCTCTGGCTGGGCTGGGGTTGAATCATGGTCTAAGGGGCTCTCTGTGAAGTTGGGTGTGGGCCCAGGGAAGCAGGAGGTTGGTGGAGGGGTGGAGGGAGCGGTAGGCTGGCAAATGTATTGAAAAGAACCAATAGAGAAGCTGGTTCCAGGTAGGCCCTCTGATCATGGTGGGACAGGGAAGCCATGTAGATTCATAACAACCAGACTTCAGCCAACAGTAGGGGCTAGAGAAGTGGCTAAGGGCATCCCACTGGTCTGGCTCAGGAAGGCCATGGCTTCCTTCTGGCTCCCAGGTACCCCACCCCAACATGTGTCTCCTGAGGCCACCCTGGTGGGCAAGGAGGCCATGGTCAGGCCTGGGCTGGGCTTAGGAGCTTTAGTTTGTTGTCTGTGTCTGACTGTGTGACCTTGGGCACATTATGTCCTTTCTCTGGGCCTGGCTCTCTCTCTGTGACATGGTGAGGCTTGTCCCTGGGCCACAGGTGTGGGAATAAAATGGGACACCAACATGCTTTGGAGGACAGGGTAGCCCACTCCAAACAAGGCCCCTCTGGTTCTTCACCAGGGAGCTGATGCTACCGGGTCAGCTCATTTAGGTGGTGGGGGGGCCCAGGATCTATCCAGGCCTCCATCTTGCCCAAGTTTTCCTCTTACTCTCAGCATCTTGCCTGTCCCATCTCCTGCCCAGGTCCCAGATCGAGCTGAAGGCTCAGAATAGGGGCTTGGGAACCTCAAGCTGGGAAGTGAGCAGTGAGGTCAGGGCCACCCCAGGGAGGCTCAGCTCCTCAGCCTCAGGGCAGGGGCAACTTCTGGAGGTGGTAGAACTCAGAGCTATGGCAACCAGGAGGTCCGTCTCCTCAGAGGATGAGCATTCTGACTGTATTTCCCCTTCGTGCCCGCTAAGGACACAATCTACCCTAGGCCAGGGCTCAGTTTGGAATCGTGCTTTGGGCCCAGATGAGAGAGCTGTTGAGAGTAGGGGTCAGGGTCCCACCTGGGGTCTTGGAACGCTGTGAATGAAGTCATCTGGCTTATATGTGGGCGGCATTGGTGGAGGTGGCATTTGTAAACTGAGGTGGAGGGCATAAGGAGCTTTGACAAACTACAGAATGGGAGGGAAGTTGAGGTTCCCAGGGACCACACCAGCCCAGATGCTCACACTCCCTTCAGGCTGATGCCCTCCTTGGGGCCTCCCTCTGAGGCTGCTTTTGACCCTGCTGTTGGTCCTGTGGTGGGTAAAGTCAGGTTCAGACCTGTGTTGGAGCTGTCAGGCCCAACTGCCAGGAGAGGCCCTTGCCAGCCCAACTCTCACACCTTGGTCAGGATCAAAGAAGGGGTTTGGCTCAAATATGAGGCAGAGGAGGGAGGAAAGAGGGGGCTCTCTTGGGCTCAGGGTAGCTGGGAAGGGGGAGGAAAGAAGTGAAATTTGCTGTGCACCTACTGTGTGTCAGGCATTGTGCAGAGATTTTATATTACAGTTTCTTTCTTCCTGATAACCTGAGAAGGAAAGGATATTCTCTCCACTTTACAGGTGAGGAAACGGAGGCCCAGATTGATTAAGGCACTGGGACAAGGTCACGTAGCCTGGAAATGGCAGGGCTATGATTCAAATCCAGGCAACTTGATTTTAAACCCCTGGTTTCTGCTCCCACTACTGCCTCTGACTCGCCCCCCCAGGTGACCCTGTCTCTTCCAGGATTCACTGTGCTCATGTATACCTGGGTGTAAGTAGGCTTCCCTGAACTGTCGGACAGCAGCTGTGGGTGACCATGTGTTCTGCATTCATGGAGCAGCACACAAGAAGGGTGTACCCCTGGGTGCCCATGGGTGTCCACATGACCTGTGCTTACCTACTGCACCTCTCCACCTGCCTTTCCAGCTCCTGAGCTTCAAGGGGCAAGATAGCTCACATTTGCTTTCCTCTTTGAGGTGGGGCAAACTGACCTTGTGTAAGGGGCCTCCAACATGGCAGAAAGGAACAGAACATTCCCAAGGCAGGGCCTGGCACTGATAAAAAGGAGATGCATCTCTCTCACTGGCCTTGAGATACAGGGCATGCTAACTAGTGGGTGGGTGGGCAAGCTACAGTCAGGTCTATGATTCCGAATGAGAAATATGCCTCCCCGGGGCCCCTTTTCCATGTCAGTCCAGGAAACTGATACCCTGATGGGGCCAGTATGGGACAAGAACTGGTATGACTCCCAGAGCTACCCAGCAGGGGAGAGGCTTGGGGATTCTGGGCAGGGCAGAGATGACCGTCACCCACCCACAGCTGATTTGAAAAGCCTTTGTCCATCCCCGAGTCCTCTGGTAGAGATTGTTTCTTCATTGTCTGTGACCTACAGCCCCTGTTCTTTTTCTAATGCCATACTCAGGGGTGTTGGCTAGGAAGGAAGGAAAAAAGAAAGAGTAAAGGGTGGGAGAGGGAGAAAGGGAAGAAAGAAAGAAACCCACGCTTGTCACGTGCCTCCCACTGGCTCTCACAACAACCTCGTAAGGTAAATGTAACATGGCGTGACTACCCATTTTAAACAGGAGAAAATCAATACTCAAAGCCCATGACAGCAACCCCTCCTTGTATAGAGGTTACACTAAGAGAGGCGCCCAAGCTCACACAGCACGGGCAGGATTGAGCACCACAGTCCATGGTTTGCCTCTCATGACTCTGTGCCCTGTCTAGGGAGCCCTGGACAGCAGAGGCATTGTCTGACTCCAATGCTCCCCAGGCAGGCAGGGGTTTACGGGGGTCAGGGGTCCCCCAGTCTTGACTATCATTCTACCCTCCGCCCTCACAAGGCACCCTCCATTCTACTCTCCTGGGTCTGAATGAATAACCAGGCACAGACCCCACCCACATGCATGGAGATGTCCAGGAATGGCATCTAGGCACAAAGAAGGAGGCTGTGCTTCTGGGCACACCTGCTCTATAGCCCTTCATTCCCTCATCTGGAGAATGTGTAGATAACACAGTGGGACCTGCTCCACTCTTTTGGCTTTCTCTTGTAGGACTCTAGAGGTATAGCATGGAGGGCCCAGAGCTGGGAGGTAGGGGACCTGGCTTGATCACTGACATGACATGCTGGGTGGTCTGAGGCAAGCCCCTTATCCAAACAGCCCCAGTTTCCCCTCTGAATAACAAGAGGCCTGTTGCCCTTGCTGACTTCCACCACTTGTTCTAGTCCGGACAAGCCGAACTTCCCAGGTCGTGGATATGAGTTCCGAGCCATCAATGAGGTCCTAATTCTCACATTCTCTCTTGGGGAGTGTAGGGAGATAGTCTTGCCAGTCCTTCGTTGACTCAACATGTATCACAAAGTGCCTATTCTGTGCCAGCTGCCTTCTCCACCCTGCTCTTTAGCTCAGTCTTGGGTGGGTTCACCTGACATGTGATATTTGGGTGAGGAGGCTTAAGGGGCAGATCAGCTTTCAGTTCCTCCAAGCAGCCCAGTGGAAGGACACACTTGGGCTCTGCCATCAGACCCAGCTGGGTTTAAATCCAGGCTACACTACTCATAAACTGAATGACCTAGAATGACTGTCCTACTCTCTCTACCATATCTTTACTGTGTGGTAGAAATAAACAAACAACTCTCTGAGCCAAGTGTGTGCTGCAAAGTAGAGACCATCAGTCCTATGTGACAGGTGGTTCTGTGGTTAATTAGACACGACAGTCAACATATTGGTCCTGGAAGCCCACTGGGATGCCTGGTTGTGGTACAATGGGGGAACACACACACACACACACACAGAATCTTTATTCCTGGTTCCTGGCACATAGCTCCGTAAACCCTTGGAATCTCCAATGTGATAAGAGTGTCTTTTTATGTTAATGAGATGACTGGTGGTGGGGTGCTCCTAATAGTTTTCGGGTGGGTTCTGGTCATGAGGAGGATCAAGGCGTTAGAGAGTTGAAACTTTCAGCCCCACCCCCCACCTCTGAGGTGGATCCAGGGGCTGGAGAGTAAGTTCAATCTCAATGACCAATGATTTAACAAATCATGCACACGTAATGAAAACTCCATAAAAACCCCGAAAAAAGGAGTTTGGACAGCTTCTGTGTTGGTGAGCACATTGAGATGCTGGGAGTGTGATATACCTGGAGAGGGCATGGAAACTCCATTCATCCCCATACTTGCTTTTACGATAAACTGGTAAATGTAAGTAAAGTGCTTTCCCAAGTTCTGTGAGCCTTCCTAGAAGATTATCAAACCTGAGGCAGGGTTTGAGGGATCCAGTGGGTCAGAAGCAGATGACAACCTGGACTTGTGCTTGGAGTCTGAAGTGGAGGCAGTCTTGTGGAACTGAGTCCTTAACTTGTGGGATCTTGATGCTAACTCCAGGTAGTTAGTATCAAAACTGAATTGAATTGGAGGACACCCAGCTGGCGTCGGAGAATTGGAGAATGGTGTTGGAAAAGACATCATGCACTTGATGTCAGAGTGTTCTGAGTAAAAATTGTCCACTGGTAAATGGTGGCCATTGACATCTTTACAGACTGACAGATTTTTGCATAACGGCTCTTCTTAATGAAACACCAACTTCAGCCTGACCCCCAACCCTTGCACGGCATCACATTGGAAGCACGACATACCAAGAGGCTGGTCAGCTTCTGCCCATGTTACAAAGAGAGCAGCTGAGGCTCAGAGAGGATGAATGAGTGCCTACTGAGCCAGTCTCCTGAGCCTTTTGCCCTAAAGAGAAAGCACCCCCATGGGGTCCTTGGGCCTGCAGAATGAGAATGAGTGTCAGACAAGCTGGGGTGGGAGACTATACATCCACCTTCCCCTAGTGTCTGTCTGGTCAGCCAAACAGGGAGGCTTTTGTGGTATTTGGACAACTTTGATCTCTGGACTTTAGGTTCCCCAGAAAGAGAGGAGGAGGTTCCCATGCCATCATCTACGCCACTATCTCGTCTTATTTTTTTACTTTTTTGGAGGTTTTTCCCCCCTGGTTTCAAAAGCAGTATGCAGGTATTATACAACTTTAAATTGATAAAAATTAACAAAATGGATGTTTCTGTTACCCGTTCCTTCATAAGACCACCAATGTCTGGTTTGGTCAGATATTAATTCACTTAATTTTCATAAAACTGAGAAGTGGATACTATTATCCTTATCTACACATGAGGTTGTTAACAGCTACATAGTATTCCACTGTAAGGATTTATCAAAATGTATTCAACCATTCTTCTGTTTCTCAGTATTATAAACAGTGCTACGAAGAACATCTTTATATATCTTTGCACATTTAATGTAAATATTTTATAGGAAAAATTCCTGCAATTGAACTTGATATGTCAAAGAGTCCCAACAATTTTGGTGTGATAGATTTTCCAATGGTCCTCCAAAAATACAATCCCATGTTCCCTGTCTACCAACAGAGTAGGGGAAAGGCCTATTGCCCCACCATGTCATTCCTGCCTCTTCTTGGCCTGGGATGGAATTTTAAGCCTGCCCAGGAAGCAGCCAAGCACTGGAGAAGGGGAAGTTTCTGGACAGATAATCCTGCTGGTCATGCCACACACCACTGTTTTCATCTCCCCAGCTAGCCCTGCATACCACCCATCCCACCCCCACCCCACCATGTGGGACACCCTAGGACCCTATGAAAATGACTTCCCTCTCCTTTCTACTATTTAACTGTACTAGTCAAAATGTACAGACAGGGTCAGGAATTAGAAGCTTAGATTATTTACTCTGTGACCTCAAGCAAGTGATTTATCTTTTATCTTTTCTGAGACTGTTCCCTCATTACTGACGTGGAATAAACATAATTCTGATTCACCTAGCCTTCCTGAGGGTCAGAGGAGAGAGTGTCTGAAAGCGCTGTGGTTCCTGCCAAGGGCCAGGCAGAGACCAGTGGTTTTGTTGGCTAAACTTTGGGTGGGCTTTGAGTACACAGATGGATGAGCCAATGCCCTAGCCTCAGGAAGCTCACAGCTGGCTAATGCGGGGAGGGAGATGCAGAAGGAGGAGAGTAGAAAAGAAGATAGAGAAGGATAGAGGTGGGCTAGGCCTAAAACTAGCCCCATTGCCTCTTTTCAAACAGGGATCCTCGGGCTTGGCTTGCTTCTTCTAGGACCATTTGGGTAAGCCCAGGCTGACCCTTAGGCTGCTCTCCTCAGGAAGTCTTCTTGTCTTTCCTCAGTGCCCTTAGAACCCACAGACACTCTAGGACAGGCCCTGGACACTAGCTCCCACGCTGTCTGCTGTTCTTTCTCCAGCTGCTTCTTTCCTCCTCTCCTGGGCCCTCCCACCCCACCCCGCAGCTCAGCCTAGCTTGGGGCAGGAGCTCATGGAAGACTACCAGATGTGGTATTAGCCATGGGTTCAAATCTCAGCCCCGCTACCTACCATATGTGAGAACCTAGGCCAGTTATGCCATAAAATGGAGACAATAGTTCTTGCCCTGCCCTGCTCTCAGGGAAATGAGATTATGACCATGAAGCCACTTTGGCAAAGGGTGTATGAGTGTAAGCTGTGTTGGCGACCAATGCTTCTCAAACTTCCTACATCCCAAAATAAATGGGCAACGGACTTATTTTTATTTTTAATCTGCCATATGTATATAATTATGCAAAATACAATAAAAATAAATTACTAGAAAAATTAAATTAAAAAAGTAAACTGTAAGCCCAGTTTTTTTGTATTATATCTAACAGTTACCAGATTACTCTATTAAACTGATGTAAATGTTTCTAAACACTCTCAATTTATGTATTTATTTTTGTCATGAACTGGTAAGGGAATCCAGTGTTTCTCGGGCCACTAGTATAGATGCCTCAGAGCCCACTGGAGCACATGGGCTGATGGCACCCTGCTCTCGCCCCAGCCAGTTGAATGACTTGCCACTCTGGTTCTCCAGCCCTGCCTTTGTCCCTGCTGCTCCCTCCCAGAACACCTTCTCCCCACATGCCTGATCCCTGCTTTGTCTTTTGAGGCCCAACTCAAGCATACCCTCTTCCAGAGAGACTTCTCTGACTCCCAGGCTACATGCCAGTCCTCCTTCCACTGAACTTCCACATTCCTCAGCACTATTCATGTCCCTCTCTGAGTCAGTGGTGGGCACGCTCACTCTCCCATGCTGAGTTGTGTGGAGGTAGGCAGAAGCAATGTTATAAGTATCTGAGCATCCCTGTTCCCCCAACCCCTGGCTCATCTGAGGGCCTAATACCAGCAGGCAGTTAATATGTGTGCTGGTTGGACAGATGAGTGGGTATTTGTGGGAGGAGAGGGGATGGATGAAGAGATGGAAGGTTAGATAGATGTATAGATGGAAAGCTGGATGGACGGATGCAGATTTGACTGATAGGAGATGGATGGATGAATGGACAGATGGAAGAAGAGATGGATGTATGGGTTACAGATTATGAATGAATAGACAGATAGATGAATAAACAAATAGGTGGACGAACTGACTATTAGGGGATGAATGGATGAATAGGTAATGACTAGATGAACAGATAGATGGATAGACGAATGGATAGGTGGACAGATAGCTGGAAAGTCACTTGAGCTCCACTCTGTTGTGCTTTCTCCTCTGCCTCTCTTCCTTAACCCTGCTCCTCAACTCACATTAAGATCAGATCAGTGGTTCTCAATTAGGATCAGAGATAGTCTACATAGGGCTTTTTTTTGACTTGGCATTTTCATAATTTAAAATGTACAAACGATATGAATTGCTACTTGTAGTATCACTAAACAAAAATATAGAAGCAGAAAGTCTATAAATGTAAGGTATGCTTCTTGCAAAGGAAAGTGGTTTTTTTTCATTCCCAATATGTTAAGATCCATATTTTTAATAGGACAATTAATTAAATCCAACTAATTCAATCCAACTTCCTTACTTTAATGTGATCATATTTATCAATTTTTCCTTCATGATTTATTCACCCATTTCGCTGATGCAAAAACTGAGACCTAGACAAAGAAAATGACTTCCCAACTTACTGCCTGTTAGAAATACAGCTAAAACTCCTCTTTTTCTCTCCTATCCACCTCTCCATCTTCACTCCTTGACTCTCAAGAATCCCCACCACCCACCCACCCCCACCAGCCAAGGCAGGATTCAGGGAGCCTTCCTGATTTCGTATGTGTATGCATATGCAAATTCAGTTTCTCTTCTAAAAAAAGTTTAGGTCTAATGTACACATAAAAAGTGCACACATCATAAGTATCCAGCTCAATGAATATGCACTGTGAACACACTCAAGTAACTCGAACCCAGATAAAGGAACAAAATGTTAACAGCACCCCAGAAAGCCCCTTCTTGATCTCTTTTAGTCACCAAGGCTGAACACAACCCCGACTCCTAACAGCATAGATTAGCTTTATACAAATGAAATCATATGGCGTATACCCTTTTGCTCAACATGTCAGTGAAATTCTTCCATGTGGTTGCATTTGATTGTGGACTGTTCACTCTCATTGCTGTGTTCATATTCATAGTGTGACTGTACTGCAATGTATTTATCCACTCCCCTGTTAATAGACATTTGATTGTTCCTCATATGAGTTAATTAGAATAGTGCTGCTCTGAATAGTCTTGTACATGTCTTTTGGTGCACGTACGCACACATTTCCATGGAATTCCTAGGTCAGAAAGTATGTGGATGTTCAGCTGTAGTAGATATTGATGAGTAGTTTTCCAAAGTGATTGTGCCAAGTTACATTGTCAGTGGCAGTGGATGAGGTTCTGCTCTCTCCATACCCCCACAAACAATCAATCCTTTGAATTTGAGAAGGTAGGCGCTTGTGGGGCGGGCTGGCAGCAGGTTGCCTGCATCTGAATGTCAGTTCTCTTTTTACCTTGTGACCTTCAGCAAAGCCAGTTTCTTTTTCAAATGGGTTGAAAATCATGGAGCTGTTATGGAGATTCCATAGACCATAAGGTTAGGCCATAAACGTTAGCTATTTATCGTTAATTCTCACAACAACCCACTGAATCACATTCTCTCTCAGAGCCTCAATTTTCCTTCTATAAAATGGTGACAATTATACACAATACTAATGCCCACATACACACACAGTGGAGAGGATTACCAACAAATGGAATTGTATATTAAAGTGCCTAATTTTTTAATGAGATATAATATGCATATTATAAAATTCACCACTTTTCAATGGCTCTTAGTATATTTACAGAGTTGTGCAACCGTCAGTACTATCTAATTCCAGAACATTTTCACTACCTAAAAGAAACTCCATATCCATTTCTCCACACCCAGCTACTCCCAACCCCCAGCAACTGCTAGTCTACTTTCTGTCTCTGTGGATCTTAAAAGTACTGAATCAGCTTTTCTATATTTTTTAACTTTTGCAAAAGCGAAATACCTTGCACTGGGACAGGATCATAATATACACTTAATAAATGTTATCTGTGTGTGTATAGAAGGATAGATAGATGAATAGAGCACACTTAGTAGGTAGATATAATGTAAACTCATTCGTTCAACAAATACTCAATTGCGCATTTACACTTGAGAGAAAAATGGTCTATAAGATGTTACTTGCTTTCAGGGAATTTGCCATCTAGTGGGAAAGAGAGGCATGTGCACCACTCACGGTGATCGCAGAGCAGATAAACTGAGAGTTGTATCTGAATGAGCATTGTGGGAAGTCAGGGAAAATGTCAGAGATGGAGGTGGCACTTCTAGGATGCGTGAGCTTTCCCAACATGGAGGGGCAGTCTGGGGGAGAAATCCTGAGAACTAAGACTGGGACAGAGGCAGAGTGTGGTGTCAGGCTGCATTACTGGGACAAGTAGGTCTTCACACCCCAGTCAGGACTTCATTCTGCACCTCCACAGCTGTGGACAAGACTTATGTGTATCAAGAGGCTATAAACACTGGATAGTGGGTGACAGAGGCCAAATGGGAAAGAGAGCAAGAGGGTGAGCCGGGCCAGCTCACACAAGCCTGCGCTGTCATCTGGGCAAGAGCACCTAAACCAGTTGTGGCCACAGCCAGGCCCGCCATACTACTAGCTGGTTTGACTTCTCCAGTTACACTGTGGTTAGAATCATTCTTAAGAGGAGAGGGCATCAGCCCATAGGTGAAGGAGACTTGACCTCAGAGTCAGACTTGGTTCTGTCCTTTCTTAGCTGGGGATGTTGAGCAAATGCTTCACCTCTCTGAGCCTGTTTCTTCACCTGTAAAGTAAAGGTGATATTACTTACTGCAGTAGGGTTAGAGATGCTGGCTCCAAAGTGTTGGACAGTGTCTGGAATGAGGAATGCATCCTTTCTTAAATGAGCAGATAGATTGGAGAGGTTGGACAAGGCAGATGAAGCACACATTCAAGACTCCAGCAAGGTTAGGATATTAAAACATTTCTTTTTTAAAACAAAAATTAGGATGGATGGATAGATAGATAGATAGAATTTTCATTGAAGATGTCATTATGGGAGAAATCAGAATTTGTGGACTTCATTGTATTTATTGTGCAATTTAGTGTTTTGTTTTGAACTACACTGGGAGTCATGGTCTTTTCAGTGCTTAGGCCTCCAAAGGTGTTATTAGGCCCTGTGGAGGGCAGAAATGGGTAAAGATGCCTGTTGAGGACCAAATGGTGACTGGAGAAGAAGAGAGGCATAGGGTGAGGGAGATAATCCACCCTACTGAGACCCAGCTCAGGAGAAATTCTCTTGAACCGCAGGAGATTCAACTAGGATATATTCTCCTGGAGACAGGAGGCCCAGGGAAGCTTGGTGGGGTGAGCTGGGGATGCCGATAGAAGACTTAGAACCAGGGGTAGTGAAATTTGCAGGACCCTAAGAAATCAATGGATTTAACACCCCATTTTATAGGTGGAGAGACAGAGCCTCAATAAGGAAGATATTTGCCCAGGGTCATTCATGGAATTAGTGGCAGAGCAAGGATCAGTTCAAGTCTCTGCTTAAGCCAGTGCCCCTGTAACTAGGAGATTTCAAGGGACCCTGCTTCCTGCCTTGCCCCACTGCCTAGTGACCACCAGCTCCTGTTGGCATCATGCCCTCCTCCAAGTATTTTCGAAACCCCACAGTGGATACTCACTGTGGGGTTCAGAGACCCTAGCACACAGTCCTGCTTTAGGTCCCACCGGCCAGAGGAGAAGCCAGACAGGCACGTAAGGGATAAGTCATGACCCTGTTGGTCTCTGTGCCCAGGATTCCAAAATGACCACTTAGGGATAGCTCTCTTTCCAGAATAATTAGACACCTAAGGCCCCCTAGACTTTGACAGGGATGGGCAAGGAGAATGTATCTCCTGAACAGCGAGGGTAAGGGGGCAAGGAAAGGGTGGAGAAAGCAGCTGGGGATCCTGGGAATGTGAGGTGATTGTTTGGCAGAGACATAAGGTACCCAGGCAAAGGACATAGGTGGGTGGACAGGCAACCTTCGGTAACCATTTCTGTACCTTGCGAGGTCCTAGGGGCCCTCGGGCACTGCCATTTGATTGTAGGAGCTGTGGAACCCTACCATGGACGAAAGCACTGTGTGGGAAACTTTTCTGAGCATACAGCCCCCAGATGATCACCTCCTGTGACCATCTGAAGGCCATAACCTCTGCAAAGCCAAAGGGTTTAGCGTTTGCCTCCAGCTCTCCCCTGCCCCCAACCAGGGATAGCCCTAGGTGGGAAGTCTGGAATTCTTTTAAACTAGGCTTTGTTGCTATTCCTCCTCTGCAGATACTGGGTGTTTTTCCACTCCTGTGGACTCTGGTGCCCAATTGAAATGGGGCAAGAACCCCCCCTCTGAGGAATGTTAAAGGTGCCAGCAAGGTGACAGGTGTGAATGCCTCAGATCAAACAGTTTGGTTTGTGTCCTCAGGGTGAGAGGAGGGCCTTCAGGAACAGGAACATAAACTGGACTTCAGTGTAGGTGAGAAGAGGGTGTCCAGAGCTCCTGAACAGAGCCTGGGGGATGTCCAGAGGAGGATGACCAAAGCTCCACCTTGCCAGCTATCACCCATCACCACTGGTACTGACCCTGCTCAGCCTTGCAGGATTCACACTCACGTAACCCTCTGGGGGTTCTGTGAAGGTGTAGTGATGACCATAATGGAGAACTGGGGGTACTGAGACTTTCCTATGGGTGAAGCCACACAAAACTTCTGAGAGGTGGATGCTTCCAGCTGTGTGGAGGACTGAGAGAGGGTGAATGTGAGGAAGATTAGAGAGGGCAGGGCGGTAGCAGTTAGGTGAGGGGCTTCACGAGAGAGCGCCCTTACAGGCGTGAATGACTGACTGATCATAGCGTCTTCCTGAGACCCCCTTTTGGGCGAAGCAGGGACAGTTCCGCGAGGACTCTAAGTGATCACAACAGAAAGAAAGGCTCGGGAGGGGAATAGGAACCTCCTTCTCTTCCCAATTGTGCGCTCGAAGGGGATCCCGTGCTCGCGAGCTCCCACCGGGTGTATGGATTATGCTAACTTAAGCCCCGCCCTGTCCGCTCCCACAAGCCAAGGCCCCGCGGTCCCGCCCCCTCCAGCGGCCTACTGGGACACGGGGGCCGGGCGGATGCTAATAAGGACAGTCCGGCCACCGGAACGCGCGAGCGGCTCCACCTAGCTTAGGCGAGGCGGCGGCGGCGATGGCCATGGCCGGGGCGCTGGCAGGTCTGGCCGCGGGCTTGCAGGGCCCGCGGGTCGTCACCAGCCCGTTCTCGGACTCAGACACAGACTCAGAGGACCCGAGTACCCGCCGTAGCGCCGGTGGGCTGCTCCGCTCGCAGGTCATCCACAGCGGTCACTTCATGGTGTCGTCGCCGCACAGCGACTCGCTGACCAGGCGGCGCGACCAGGAAGGGCCCGTGGGGTTCGCCGACTTCGGGCCGCGCAGTATCGATCCCACACTCACCCGCCTCTTCGAGTGCATGAGCTTGGCCTACAGGTGAGGGTAGCTCCGAGACCCGAGGGCCTCGGCACTACATGGTGGGACCGCGCGCTGGAGCTCCGGACACCCCATTCGGCCCCGAGCCTTGGTCCCCGGCTGCTCTTAGAAACTCCGGCCACATGCTGGACACCCCCTCCCCGCGCCCCGAGCGTCCCCTGACCCTGGCTCAACCTACTGGCGCCCAAAAAGCCGGCGCACCTCCTGGTTCCCATACTTGTGGACCACCTGCCCGCCACCTCGACCTCGGTAGGCCCACCGCAGACCCCGGCTCCCCGTCCCCACACTTCTGCCCCTAAAAAAATGCCAGGGCATCCCCTCGTGCTCCCAGAACCCTAGGCCATCCCTGCCATCCCACCCTCCATTCGGAGGCCACTCCACCCGATCACCTGCCGCCTTCCGCTCTCTCCCCAGCAGCCCCCGCCCACACCCACTCTGTTTCTGCACCCTCGCGGTACTCCTCGCGCCCATGGTGTCCCAATTGGTAGCCAACCGTCGGTTCAAACCCAGTCTCTCGTCCACCCTGCAACCGCCCCCCAATTGCTCGGACTCCTGTTCTTGACACTTCAAGTCCAGGGTGGCGGAAGGAGGGTGCCGCGGGCGGACCCTGGGGGACGGGGGTGGCGCGTGCAGCTCGCAGAGTTTCCCAGCGGTGGCCGGGCAGAGGTCGCAGCAGGCTGTGAGGGGCTGTTCCCAGTAGGCTTGGACTCGCCTACCCGGGTCGCGAAGCTGAGCGCCTAACACTGCCTGGGTCCCCCTGCTTGGCGCGTCGCGGAGCGCGCGGACCGCCGGGCTCCAGCTCCACGCCTGCGTCCCAGGGGAGGGCGCGAACCCGTGTCCTGGCCCAGTGCCCTGGAGCAAAGTTCCCCGGAACGAAGGGGCCAGGATAAATTATCAACTGAAAACCATAGGGGATAAAGGAGGATCGGCAGGCCTTGATCTTTTCTCCGCAAATATTCCTCTTCCTCCGCGGCGCTCCTCCCCTTCAGAAAACTACTGGCTACAGACGGGCACTTGCTGCTCTGACCCGGAGCCGGAGCTGGGGTGGGGATTGCGGGGGAGTGTTACCCACCCCCAACGTGGCCGCCCAGCCGCGACCCCATTGGCTGGAGGCGGTGTAACCTTGGCCCTCAAGCTCTGGCCCCGGGCCCAGGTCATGTTGCAACCTGATCGTCCCAGGCGCCAGACCAATGTGGAAAGTTCAAATTCCCATCCCCTTCCCCCCACCAACC
>NW_006441386.1:6637276-6658915 GCF_000325575.1 Pteropus alecto
CCCCCTGCCCCGGACATCACAGACCGCCTGAGCAGGGCATCTAAGGTCCTGGTACACTGGGTGCAGGCATCTCTCTTCCGCGGGCTCCCCCAGCTTCCTCCTCCCCCCATTTCCTACCCACTCCCAACTTCAGCCTCCTAGTTTATACTACACACCTCTCTACCTGAGCTGGCTAATGCCTACCTCCCCCATCTCCCACCCCAGACCGTGGGTGACCAAAAGGGGAGGTCCAGGGGAGGTGGTAAGGTAGGGGATAGAGCACACTCCAAGAACTGTCCTCACTAAGAGGCTGACTGTGGCAGCTGGGGTGGAGAGGGCTATGCTTTCTCCCTAAAGGCTCAGAATATTCACTCTCTAGCCTGCCCTGGTTGGCCTAAGCGCCAGGAATGGAGGTGGCTCAGTACCAGAGGAGCCTTTGGATTCCCTCATTTGGTAGAGGGAAAAAAACTGAGGCTCAGACTGGGACCGTGTTTTAGTCCTTAAAAACCCTAATCATAGGGATTCCCTGGAGGAGAGAGGATTGCTGAAACCAGGATATCCCAAGAGAGTGAGCAGATGGGAAGGGACAGCAAGGCAAGGGGTCCAGAGGTGCTAGGAGTAAGTGGCTAGCTTGACCCAGAGGCCAGCTTGCAAATGTCTGGCCAGCTGTTGGCAGAGGAAAGATTTCTAGGAGGAGCCCATGTTCCATAGTTCTGTGAGTGGAAGCCACAGGGAGGCAGGTTCTGGAAGTTCCAAGAACCCACTTGTCCATGGTCAGAGCTGGCCAGAGCTATAATCAGAGCTATGGAGAAAATGGCCTCAGGGAAATAAGGGAGCAAGCAGGACCCTGTCAGAAAGACTCTAAAGGAATTATTGCATAGTAGCTATGTCGGGGGTGGGGGTGGGATAGGGGTGGTGGAGAGCTGAACAGAGTTCTGAGTATTCCCTCATCCCATCCCCAAGATTCCCAGATTTTCTACTGGTCATGAGAAGCCCTTGAACCCTGGCCCCAGGCTTTTTGCTCCAGACTGGACCCTTCTCCTCCCCTCCCAGCTGACAGGTCCAGCATAGACCTTTCTTCCTGGGCTTAGATTTTGGCACTGTTTCGTCTCCCCTGGCCACAAACACTATAACCTCAGGAAGAGGAAGGGCAGGCAGGCTGTGGGGCGCTGGGTGATCAGAGTGGGTTGGGGGGGTTGCTGGGATACAGGCAGGAGCAATAAACTCAGGAGCCCCCCAAGTGACACAAAAGAAGCTGGCCCAGGAGATGTCAGAGTGTCCCCCACCCCCCAGGTCCCTGGACAGATGGTGTTTATCTAAGTTAGGAGGGAGGGGGCCAGCCAGCGGGCCTGGGCGATTGGGCTATGTACTCTATTTGGGTAATGAGGCCTGTTGTGCCTTGGGCTGGCAGTCCTTTCCTCTCCCCACTCCAAGCAAACACAGGAGCTTGGAGACCAGAGAGGAGAGGGGACCCAGTGACCCATGTACCCAAGGGGCTGTAGGAGTCAGACTGCCACCCACCCACCCCTCACCCCCAGGATGAGGGAGAGGCCCCTGGAGAGAACAGGCGTGATATTCTGAAAGACTAAGCCTTGAGGCCTCAGCCTTACATGTAAGTAAGAACTGGAGAAGATGTGCCATAGGGGACTTGTATACAACCCTGGCTTGTGGACCATGAGGAGGGAGGGACCAGCAGGGATCTAACACCTTGAGTATCTTGACTTCCTCCGTCATTTCCCTGGGGGTAGCAGACTTGGCCTGTGCCTAGTAGGACCCTGAGAGTCAAGCCTCTCACCTGTGTAGAGAGAGCCCTTTCATCTTGAGAATTTGATTGACTGCTAGGAATAGGGTTAGGGTCGGGGTGTTATCTCTTCACCTCTCACCACTGCACCGTCCCAGCTGCCTTCCTTTGGCTAATGCCCGACCCCCATCCAGACCATGGATGACCAAAAGAGGAGGTTCAAGGGAGGTGGCACACCCCTGAGAAGGGGCATACTTTCTAGCTCATTTCAGATTGCCATCCTAGGATTCTAGGCGGGGCAGACACCAGAAGAGCAATGAAAAGGCAATGGCTGGCTGCTTGGAGGCCACTTCTTGTGGAGTGGCTTCCTCTCCACTCATACAAACCTTACCCATCCCCTGGACCTAAGGGGACCAACCAGCAATACTGGTAGAGAAAAAGCCAGAGCCTGAATGAGTCTCCGCCACGTGACCTTAGGCATGGTCCTTTCCCTTCCTGACCTTCAATTTACTTCTATAAGAAATGTATCTGAAAACCGATCCTAGGTGGCCTACAAGACAGAGATGGCTGTAAGGCCACTGGGTATTGTTGCTATGAGGACTGAGATGATAAACAGATTCCAGCCCTGGCTTTAGTTCTGGTAGTAGATTAACAAGTGGGTCTCACCAAAGAACACAAGGGCTCCTAGTGGGGACCTGGAGAGGGTATTTTAAAGGTCTGACTCTCGGCAGGAATTTCAGGCAGGTTAGAGTGAGGGGCAGGATTTGAGAGGGTCCCTCAAATTGCCCACCATAGATGAGTGCCTAGTGCATGAGAAGAGTGTGGAACCGGCCCTACAGAAATCCTCTCCAACCTTCCCCTTTCTCCACCACACCCCTGACCCAGCCCTTTCCCTCTGACAGTGGCAAGCTGGTCTCTCCCAAGTGGAAGAATTTCAAAGGCCTCAAGCTGCTCTGCCGAGACAAGATCCGCCTCAACAACGCCATCTGGAGGGCCTGGTATATCCAGTGTGAGTGGGTGCCGTAAGCCTTCCCAGCAAGAGGGCTACACATGGGGGGCTGCCCAGGAATCCCCCAGCCAGGATCAGTAGAGTGCTTTGGGGGAGACCAAACCTTCAGCACCAGCACCCCTGAACGGCTTCTGACCCCCAGAGAGTTTGGGGGAATATGTCCCTAATGACTCTCTCCACTGTGAAGCTGGGCACAGCAGAGCTCACCCTTTCGAAGTCCTAAGGTGGGCTGAGATTTGGGGAGCAATTCAAGGTTCATTCTGCATCCTATTAGTGTAGTCAGGTGCCTCACATGTGAAGGTAGCAAGACGTGTTAGACACTATCTGGGCCAATTCTGTCACTTTGCAAATGGGAAAGTGAGGACCCTGCACGGGTCGCCACCAGGCTTTCACCGAAGTCCTTACGGAACCCCCACCATCATGGAGATTTGCCATGTGGTAGAGTGGAAGGGACTCCGGACTTGGAATCACCCACAACTGGTTTCTCACCCTGTTTCTGCCCCTTGCTGGCTGTGTGACTGCAGGCAAGTCATTTAACCTCTCTGAACTTATTTCCTCACCTATAAAATGAGGCCAGTGGTCCTATCTTTCATGGTTGGCATGAGAATAACAGGCATTAACAGGCCTGGCACAAAGTGCTCAATAAATGATGGTCGAATCTGACGTACCCTTGAGAAGGTCACAGTCATTCATTTGGGAATACAAGACTCCCCACTCGCCCTGCGGCAGAGCAGCAGAGGCTAAGAGGCCTCAGATTAGTTGACCCTGTGTTGGGACCTTGTCCAACTCAGTTATGTCCCCCTGCAAGATCAGAGGGCTGCACTGAGCAGGGAACACACAGCCCAGGAGGGACCACACATGATATTCTCTGCACTGGCCCCACTAGATTCTATCTAAGCAGAGAGAAGGAGTTGTTTTTTGGGTTTTGTTCATCTATCATAAATCATAAATCATCTTATTTAAGGCTTCCTAGCAATCCTGGGAGATAGGTATTATTATCCCCATCTTATAGATGAGCAAGTGAGGCCCAGAAGACAAGTGACTTGTTCAGGTCACAGAGCATAAAAAGAGCAGAGCTGTGGCTGGCTGTAAGTCCAGGGCTCTCCAACTGAGCCCAGTGCTCCTTCCTCTGCACCCTGCTGTATGGCTTCCAGACCTTGCCTAAGAACAGGCCCTGCCCAAACCAGGAAGCTGATAGGCCTAGGAAATCAATGTTATTGTCCATCTCCCCCTCCCTGCCACCTTGAGGTTTCATCCTCTACCCTTCCCCGCAAAGCTGGGTGGGGTATAAACCCTTCTCTCTGCAGAAGAAATTTCTGATGCTACCTGGGGTCCTCACCCAGACAGACTTCGGTCTCCAGCTATTGTACAAGTTGCTGGAAGGACCTCAGATTCTGAGTCAGACACAGGTGGTTTTGAGTCAAGTTTTAGTATGCCGTAGCTGTGTGACCTTGGCAAAGTCTCTAGCATCCCCTAGCCCAAGCTTGCTCACCTGTAAGTGGGCATAATAATAGATCCTACTGCTGAATTCTGCTATGAGTTTTCAGTCAGATCACATCTCAGCACCAAGCAGACACAAGGACTCCCTGAGGGTGAACTCTGGGATCTAGCACTACTATATGATAATAGCAACAGCATAGGCAAGCAGAGAAAAAATATCAGGGCTCCTCCTCCTCCCTGAGCATCCAAGGTTCGGAAGTGGGCTTCAGGAAAGGGAGAGGGGTGACTAGTGCTGGAGGGCTGTCTTGCTCATCCTCCTGGAAGCTGCTACCCCTCTGCAGGCTCCTGGCTACTCTAAGATCCCTTCCTTTCCCACACCCCAAATTCGTCTGGGTTTCCTCTGAACTCCCAGAGCACTGTGTCCTCCCATGGGCAGACTCTCTACTTGGCATTAGCTTATGTTATGCTTGTGTTTTCCTCATCTCACCCACTAAGCTGTGAGTGCCCTAAGTCATCTGTGGATTCTGTCCCAGCATCTGTTCTAGCATAGGTGCAAAGGGGCTAGGTGGCTGCATGAGTAGATTAACTTTTCATTGTTAAATAAAGCCTGCCCAACTCTCAGGAAGCCACGGGGTCACTGCTTTTCCATCCAGAGCACAGGGTCCCTGGGCGGGGAAGGGGAGAGTTCCACCAGGCCTGCTCAGCCCTGACTCTCTGGGGACCCTGGGCAAACTTACTCTTTCCTGGTGCTCATTTCCTTTTCTGGGAAGCCAGGAGCAGATGCTCTTGAGGATTCCTTAATATAACCCCCTGGGAGTCCACACGTGCGAGGGCCTATCCCTTTGTTTTCTGTCCAAGCCATGCTCAGCAACAAGGACAAACCCCAATGGAGATCATTTTAGACCAGGCTGTGGATGGGTCCATTCTGTGGCCTGTTAGGAACCAGGCCACATAGCAGGAGGTGAGCAGCAGGAGAGTACAGCCAGCTGCTCCCCAGCACTATCATCACCACCTCAGCTCCACCTCAGATCATCAGGCATTAGATTCTCATAGGAGCACTGGTCCCTGGTGCCAAAAAAGTTGGGGGCCACTGTTTTAGAGAATGTCCTTTAGGACAAAATTTTGTAAATGATGCTGAAGGTACAAAGAAATTTCATGTTCGGGTGGTCCCCCTCCCCCTCCTCTTCGGGTGTCAATTGTTTCAGAGGAAGTTTGCTGAGGGCTGTGGTAAGATGGGCCCCAATGGATACTCCTGAAATCCTCTTTGTCAAGGACTTTGACTGCCAGAAAAAGTCGCTGCCTGGGGGTCCTAGGGCTTTGAAGTCCTGCTGTGTGCCAAGTTCTGTACCAGATGCAGGGATTCTAGGCTAAAGGGCACAGCTCCTTCTTTCACTCCCAGTGGGGAGGCCAGCATGTGGAGAAATGGCCAGGCAGGTGGATAGTGATGCAGACCAGCCCATAGATTTTCAGAGGAGGTAAGGCTTCATGGAAGTGGGGCTGCTCTGGGCTCTCCTGGCAGGTGGGCAGATGAGCATGAAGCAGAGGAGGGAAGGGAGAGGTGTTCCTTACAGAATAAAGGGTGGGCTGTGCAGCAGGGAGCTGTTTGGCTTCAGGGAGCTGTGAAGGAGACAGGCTGAAGAAGCAGTGGGACCCATTGTGGAGGGCTAGGAAGCCGAGCTCAGGGCTGTAGTCTTTATTCTGGAGGTTTAGAGAACTGAAGAGGGGTTCAGACCTGAACTGTGCTTCAGGAAGAATTGACCTGGCTGCAGCAGGAAGATGGGCTGGAGAGTGTGAGTCAGGGAGGTTCCAGGTGAGAAATGACGCCAGACCAGGGGATGACAATAAGAATATGGAAGGGAGGGGACACTGAAAGAAATGTCACCCTTGAGATTGAGATGATTAGTCCATGGATTAGACAGGAATGCTGGGAGTC
The DNA here is from genome assembly GCF_000325575.1 of Pteropus alecto. Classification (NCBI taxonomy): domain Eukaryota; kingdom Metazoa; phylum Chordata; class Mammalia; order Chiroptera; family Pteropodidae; genus Pteropus; species Pteropus alecto. The sequence continues at coordinate 6,643,379 of NW_006441386.1, forward strand.
GGAAGAGAGTTTTGGTGACTGAGGGGCAGTGCTGGCAGTCCAGAGGAAGCACAGGCTGAGGAGGGAATTTCCCAAACATCTGAGACTGACAAGTTTTGATACATCCTAGTGGAGGGTCCCTAGGCAACTGGGAAATGGGTCTGAAGCTGGAAAGGGGCAGGATGAGGGTGGTTTGGAGGTGGGCATGGGGGCAGATGCTGAGTTACAGGAGGTGAAGATGAGACTGGGAGATGCAGAAGTGGAGATGGCAAGTGACAGTTCTTCCAGAGTTTGGGGGAAAGGCAAAGGAATAAAGAGGGAAGCAAAAGGGTTAGCTTGATGGGTAACATAAGGAAGGGAAAGGTTTGGGGGGTAAAGAACATAGAATGTGTTTATAGGCCAAAAAGAATGAGCCTGGGGAGAGATCAGGATTGGAGACAGGGAAGGGAGTAGAGGAGGTAGAAAAAGGGCTCAGGTAGGTAGCCTGTAGTGGACAAGGGGTGGTTCTCTGAGATCAGAGTGGGCAGTGCCCAGGAGCCTGAGGCAGGGGACTGAGGGCTCTGGGCCCCTATCCTGTCAGTCTGATCAGGATGTTCTTGGGTCAGCTCACTCCCTGTGGTCCCAAAATCCCATTAAGCAAGCATTGCCTGCCCCCTATTAGGTTGGGTTCTTTTCACAGATTAGCATAGAAGAGGGAGATCTGGTAGGCCTAGAGAAGAATGCAGGAAGGCTTCCTGGAGGAGGTGGCACTTACTATGAGCATTGAAGGCCAGGCAAGATTTAGTAGTGTCGTACTTGAGTCCCAGTCCCCTTGGGGTGGGAGATGAGGTAGCTGGGCACCCCTGACCTGGCCCCCTTCTCTCAGATGTGGAGCGGAGGAAGAGCCCCGTGTGTGGCTTCGTGACCCCCCTGCAGGGGCCTGAGGCTGACGAGCACCGGAAACCGGAGGTAGCTGAGACTCAAGGGACCACCGCCTACCAAACCCAGCCCCCTGCATCCAGTCTCCCCTGCTGGATGGGAGGGGCTGGCCCAGATGCGGATTGGGTGAGGGGTGGAGTAAGTGCTACACCTCGCACTGAGCCACCTCCCGGCCCTCCCCAGGCTGTCGTCCTGGAGGGAAATTACTGGAAACGGCGCATCGAGGTGGTGATGCGCGAATACCACAAGTGGCGCATCTACTACAAGAAACGGGTCAGTGAGGGACGTGGGGGAAGCCCCAGACTTTTTCCCTGCGGCCGCTGGCCACCGCTTCTCTTGGAAGAGACCTGGAGGCGCTCCCCTGACCCCAACCCTGCCCTCCTTTAAGGCCCAGGTTCACAGCGCCACCGTGTGGTCATAGTGTCTCCTCGCAACCTCCGTACCTCCCAGATTGGAGGAGCTCCTGAGGGGAAATGGGGGATCTCTTTGATTTGGGGGAGCTTGTGAGTAGGGGAGGCCTTGGTAGGGAGTGATGGAGGAGGGGCAAGGAATCCAGTGTCCACTTCTGTGTGTTCCTGCAGCTCCGTAAGTCCAGCAGGGAAGGGGATCTCCTGGTCCCAAAGCAGGTGGGTGTTCAGGGATGCAGAGTTGACAGTTTCCTTCTGGGTGAATGGGGCAGTGGCAGGTTGGGGGTGGTGAGGGTGTGACAAGAGGGTAGTGGGAGTGACTCTTGTCCTCTAGTTGATTTGGCCCTTCTTCCCTTGGAACACAGTGGTGGGAAGACCCTCAGCCTTCTGGTTGACTGAGCAAGTAGTGGGGAGGCATGGGGGAACAGAGGGTCTTAAAACCTGGGGTCCCTGGCAGGAAAAAGTATAGGAGGCAGGAGGGGGACCCTAATCTCCTTGGCAAGCCATCCCAGTCTATCTCCTGAGGGTAGTTGTCAGAGGCCAGAGAGGTGACCCCAGCCTTCCAGGCAGCAAACCTGTTTCAGCCAAGTCCTAGGGGTCCACCAGAGAGAGGTAAGGAGGGACTGCACAGAGGCCCTCTGGCTACTGACCACTTCATCCCCCCAGCGGGAGATGATATGGAAGAATGGGGAGCAATGGCAGACCCCTGACCATTTCCTGTCCCCAGGCTGGAGAAGAGTGAGAGCAGCAACTAATGGCTCTGTCTCCCTAGGCGGAAGGGGGGTGGCAGCCACCAGAGAGATGGTGCGAGCAGCTCTTCTCCAGCGTGGTACCTGTGCTGCTGGGGGGCCCAGAGGAGGAGCCTGGAGGGCGGCAGCTTCTGGACCTCGATTGCTTTTTGTCCGACATCTCCGACACTCTCTTCACCATGACTCAACCCAGCCCCACACCTCTGCAGCTGCCCCCCGAGGATGGTGAGAGCCTGCACCTGGGAAAGAAGGCCTGTGAGAATCCAGGCAGCCAAGGGAGGATGGCTGGGGACAGGTGACCCCATTCCACCCTGCCTGCTGCTCCTGACATCACCACTGCCCCCTCCAGCCTACGTCAACAATGCTGACATGATCCAGCCGGAACTGACACCTCTGCAGCCCAGCCTGGATGACTTTATGGAGATCTCAGGTGGGGCAGGCTCCTCCCCTGAGATGGAATGGCAGGGTCAGTGGGAGGAGAACCCAGGTTGACCTCAGGCCAGTTCTATACCCTTCTGGGAGGGTAGTTTGTCTGGGTGACTTCTGAGAAATCTTCCTGATGTCGCTTTGTCTGGTCTTGTGATGAAGCTGGTGTGGCCTCAGGTGAGAGCAGGGCCAGACCAAGTACCTAGGCAGGGGACAGGGGACCAGAGGCATTGAAGCTGCAGACTGTGGGAGCTCCCAGGAAAGCAGTGGATGTTGAGACTCTCTCAGGGGAGAAAGGGACTGTGATTTGTTTGGGTCTATTTATTTATATGATTCATTAAAAAAAAAAACAACTATTTATTAAAAGAACATTTCAGACATACATGTAAGTAGAGAGAGTTCCATGAACCCTCATGCAGCCATCACTGACCTGGACATTTACCAACTATTGGCCAGTCTTGTTTCAGTTAGAACTCACTCACTTCTCCCCTCCTGTGTTATTTTTAAGAAAATCCCAGGAATTATATCTGGTAAAGCATGTTTTTTTTAGGTAGTATGTTTCCATGCCTCACTGTCCTGACCCCCAGGACCACCAAGTCACTGGTTTCTCATGTCCTTCCTGAGATACATGTCTATATAAAATAAGCGCACATGGACAAATGTCTGTTTTTGTTTTCATAGTAGACTCTTCCCCACATTGCTTTCTTCACTTAGCTGTAGATCTTGGAGATTGACCCCGATATTCATACATTTAGAAGACTCCAGAGCCATTCTGGGAGTCAGATAGACATCAGGGCTCAACCTGTTTCAGCCAAGTCCTAGGGGGCAGAAAAGGGGTTCCTGGGATAAAGGCTCAGTTTCGGTGACCCCTTCACTCCTTCCCACAGGGTCCTGGGCCTGTCAATCAAGAGGTAGAGGCCTATGGGGCGGGGACTAGGGAATGAGGAACCACCCCCATCCCTGCGTCAGTCCTGGGCAGGGGTGGGGGCTGAGGGGGCAGAAGTGTTGATGGCAGTGCCCTGGGAGCAGACCAGCCTGGGAGGGCAGCGGCCCTGTCTGGGCACACAGACCCCTGCCACAGGTAGGATCTCAGCCACCCTTCCCCTGGGCTCTGGGCAAAACCTGAGGCTAGGAAGTGACTTCTCAGCCCAGGGTGTCTGCTGGGATAGGGGGTGAGTGTGGGTGACCTATTTAAAAGAGGTAGCCAGTGTGACCCCCTCAAGCACACTGTGCACTGGGAGGGCAGGGAGCACTGGGGCAACCAGGGCTGCTGCTTTGCTGCTGCTTTGATTGTTCCCACGAGCTCCTCACTTGAGAGAAAACCCAGTGAGGGAACTGGTAAGGAGAGGGTTCAGTGAAGGGTACGGGGTGCTCAGAGAAGGGGAGGGAACTTGAGGCTGGGAGGGGATGTTAGATCAGTGGAGGGGGGCAGAGAATAGGGGGGTACTCAGTGGGTGCCTAGGACTAGGAAGCAGCTTCTCTCAAGGCCAGGTGGAGACAAGCCCACAATCTAAGATAAGGGGATAGTGGTGACTCAGTGATGAGCTGGACTCAATGCTCCATGAGGCCTAACAAGCCCTGGGGAACGGGCAGCAGCAGTGAGCAGAGAGTTGCTCTGTGGCCCTCAGCATCCTGGGGCCAGGCCCAGGATATGGCTGGTTCTATAGCCCAGGCCTCAAGGGGCCTAGTGAGGAGGCCCGTGGTCCCTGGGGGCTGGAGAATGGAGGCTTGGTGACTGCTCTCCCTCTGCCACCCACTCCCTCTGTTAAAGAAAGGCAGCAGGACAGCAGGAAGATCCCTTCTGATGATGTAGCCAACACACACACACACACACGCACACACACACACGCGCGCACACACACACACGTGCACACACACACACATCTCCCCTACTCTCCCCCAGCCCTCAATGAATCTGACCTGCGGGGTCCATCTTAAATGAGAATTAAGAGACGGTGGAAAGAGCACTGCATCTGAGATCAGACACACCAGCTGGAGTTCCAGCTCTGATGGTGCACGCACACACACGCGCGCACACACACACGTGCGCACACACACACACACACAAACGTGGGCATGGCAGACACGCACACTCCAAGTATCTCACATCAGGGCAGGTGCACACAGACAGAGCTACAGACAGTGGAACAGACACACAGGGAGGCAGACAGACAGATGCTGCATAAGACCACACACTGATATGCCAAGCCAGCTGCCCAGTGACATGTGATTCCCAGAGTCACATAAGATGTACACACAGGTTTGACCTCATCAGGCTCAAGGTTTGGTGCTCAAGGCTCAAGATGCTCTTCTGTCCCACTCCCAGGTCTCCAAGGTGGCCCCCGGGGGAGAGGCCTGACCGGGTCCCTTGGCTGGGGCGTTGGGGCCTATCCAAGGCGGGCAGGGTCGGGTCCGGCCAGACCAAGAGGCCTTGGGAGCTGGTATAGACTGAAGGCTGGTCAGGGTCAGAAAAAGGTGCCCGGAAGGGAGCGGGTAGGCGGGTGGCACCCAGGCTGGGGATGTGGTTAGGCCACAGGCAGCTGCTTCCCAAAACCAGAATAGCCTGGGTCTTACACAACCTGCACCTCAAAAAATCTGGCTGTCCCCTCCCCACAAGCTTTTCCAAGCTTTCCAGCACCCACCTACTGTAGCCCCCACGCTGAGCCTACCCTCCGACCCTTGCTATCACCTTCTTAGCTCCTTCACTTTACTCCTGGGCTCTGCCCTTGAGGCCCCACTTGTTGACCTTCCAACAAACCAACATGTCCCAGACCCGCTGACCTCCTGACCCCTCTCACCCCTAACTCACCCCTTGAACTCGTGTCACCCTGAGGTTCCTCCTCATCTCAGGCCTCTTTTCTTGGACTGCACCCATTTCCCTCCCTCGCACACACTGTAACCTTCTCCCCCTTTTACATCCCCAGCAGGGCTGGCAACATAAGCAGACGAGGGGAGGGCGCAGGCCTGGGGATAGAGAAGGGGGGCTCATGAGCCAAATGTGGGGCTAGGTGGGAGGGCCACTTCTGGGGTCCTGCTCACACCCCACACAGTCCCCTGTTGTCTCCCACTCAGGCCTCTTGCTGCTTCCCCTGAGACAGAAACTCTCCCAGTTTCACAATCTCTTGTGGAAGCTCCCCCTCCCCAGCTCAGTCTGTGGACAGGACACGAGGCCTGTACTCCTCCCACAGCTTCTAGCCATGTCCTTAGCCCTAACTGTTGCCACCCTCTGTGTCTGAATTACAGATTTCTTCACCAACTACCGCTCCCCACAGACTCCCACGCCTTCAAACTTCCTGGAGCCCCCCAGCTTTGGCCCCATGGCCGACTCCCTTTTCAACAGTGGAATCCTGGGCTCCGAGGTGCCCCCTGCCTCCTCGGGCATGACCCACCTCCCAGGGCATAACCGCCTGCAGGTGAGCTCACCCCATCCCTCCCAGCCTTACCCAGCTCACCTGCCAGGAGGTATTCTGGGCACTTTCTGAATGCCCAGTCCTGTGCTTGGTTCACAGAGAGAGACTGGAGGGGGAGAAAGACCTTATCTCTGCTCTCTAGTGAGGTGCAATTCAGCTGGGGAGGAAAGACATTTGTGAAACAGAACTGACAAGATGGCTGTAGGGGAGTTAGGCTGAGTGCAGGAGGAACATGGAGCAGGCACTACCGAGGGCTGGGTTGCTTGCAGAAGGCTTCCTCGAAGAGGGAGAGTTCTGGGCCTTATTGAAATGGGTCTGGACAGAAGAAGAGACTAGTAGAGGGCAAGTCAGATGGGAGGAGAAGCTAGGAGGAGAAGCTTGAACGAGTGCATGGCAGCAGAAAGCTGAGCATGTGTGTTTAGGAAACAGTGAATCCACCACTTTGACTCAAGAACTCCCAGACCCAATTCGGATGTTGTCTCCGGCCGCTAGGTTAGATGCCTTTCCCTTCATCATCAGACTTTTTCGACACTATCATAGTTCATTGTTGAGGGGTCTCTCTCCTAGACTAGACAGTGAGCTCCTTACTGGAAGGACTATGTCTTGCTCAACACTACATCTTCCATACCCAGCACAGTTCAGGCACTTTAACAGCACTGGGTAAATGCTTGCCCAGTGATTGAGCAAGTGAGTGAGTGAATGAATGAATGAGTATATGGATGGATGGGTATGTTGGTGAATGGACAAATGGGTTATAGATGGGGGTAGATGCTTATATGAGTTGATGTATCCATACGTAGGTGAGTGGTTGGTTGGATGGATGGGCTGATGGATGAAGTCATAGATGAACAGTTTTGCAAATCCATCAATGGGCTGGTGGGTGGATAAGTGGCTGGTGAATGTACAGCTGATAGTGGATGAATAGAGAAGTATAGATGGTTGGATGGATTAGTGAATGAGTTAGTATCTGGTGGGCTGGTGGAACGGTAAATGAGCTAGCTCATAGGTGAGAGAATAAATAGGTAGGTGGATGGGTGGATGGATGGATGGATGGATGGATGGATGGATGGATGGATGGATGGATGAATTATTTGGCGAATGAATGAATGCGCAGAAAGTTTGATCTTCTTTCTCATGCCTAATTTGTGCATAAATGTGTTCTACTCCCTCCCTCCATTAGATTATAATTTCCCTTGTTCGCGTACTGAAGTTCAGGGATCATTTCTCTTATCTCTCTCACTGCCCAGTCCAGAGCTCTTCCAGGGCAGGAGGCTGCCTGGGTGGCTGCAAAGACCAGCTTTCTCCCCTGCTCTCTCTCTGTCCCCCCAACCAGGCTCGGAGCAGCTGCCCTGGCTCCCTGGACTCCAGTGCCTCCCTGAGTTCTGATTTCCTCCTCCATGAAGACCCCAAGCCCAAGCTCCCACCCTCTCCCCTCCCTCCACCCCTCCTCCAATACCCTGCTCTTGCCAAGGGGCCTGGCCTGGAGCCCTGTCCCCCACCCCTCTTCCCTCCTGTGGCTCCGCCTCCTGCTATGGTGCAGGGAGAGCCTCTCTTGTCTCCCAGATTCTCCTTCCCTACTGTCCCTACGAGGCGAGTGTCTCCACTGCCCACTCCCTCAGCCTTCCCACCCACCCCACAGCCTGTCCCAGGCCCTGCCCCCACCCCCTTCCCCATGGACCTTCTACCTTTGGGGTATCCAGAGCCCCCATTTGGGCCTCACTTCACAGTACCCCAAGGCGCACGGCCCAGAGGCAAGTCCCCCACCCCAACCACTAGGGGGCGGAAACCCAGCCCTCCCACCTTGGCCCCTGCCACTGCTGGGGGCAACAACCCTTGCCTCACACAGCTGCTCAAAGCAGGTGAGATGGGAGGGGCAGGGTCAACAGAGCGGGTGATGGGGACAAAATGTGGAAGTGGGGAGCCTGTGGCAGTAGAGGGCGAAGGTTAAGGGAGAGGCTCAGCTGGGCACAGAGTGGTGAGGAACTAAAGACATGGGTCCTGAACCCAAAGGTGTGGGCTATTAGGAGTGGAGGGATGGGGTCTTGGGAGATGCTTGGGTTGGGGCTTCCCCTAGCAGGCCTCACAGTTCTGCCTGTGCACAGCCAAGCCTGAGCAAGTCCTGGAGCCACCACTTGTGTCCAGCGCCCTTCTGCGGCCCCCAGAGTCCCCGGTAAGATGGTGGGCACTGGGAGTCGGGGGGAGTCTCTGAGCTTCACCCCAACTCTCCACCCTTCTTCACTTCCGCCGGAGATGGTCCCTGAATTCCCCTGCACCTTCTTTCCCCCGACCCGAAAAAATGGCCCCCCCCCCCCCGACCCCCTCCAGGCCCAGCCACACTGGCCCCTCCCAGGCCTCTGATTGTCCCCAAAGCAGAACGGCTGTCACCCCCAGCACTCAGCGGTAAACAGGGTTTCCAGAGATTGGGGGGACTCTGGGGGATGGAGGGGAGGGGAAGGATAAAGGGCAATGGGACCCTCTCCCCTGTGTCGGTCTGTCTGTGGTTTTTTCTGTCCCTGCCATAGGTGGTGAGCGGCGGCTGTCTGGGGAGCTCAACTCCATGCCAGGCCCAGGGACTCTGAGTGTCCGAGTCTCTCCCCCTCAACCTATCCTAAACCGGAGCCGTGCAGACAACAAGGTGGCACTACCCTGCCATCCCAAGATCTGTTTGCTAACCTTAGGCCCTACCACGCTCCTTCCTATGCTCATCCCCCTTTCTGCCTTCCAAGACTGAGAACCGGCGCATCACACACATCTCTGCAGAGCAGAAGCGGCGCTTCAATATCAAGCTGGGGTTTGACACCCTGCATGGGCTAGTGAGCACACTCAGTGCCCAGCCCAGCCTCAAGGTGAGCCACAACCTAGGCTGGCACCTGCAGAACCACAGGGCCTTTAGTGGACTCCCATGCCCAAGACCAAATCCTAGGATCCTCCAGACACCCAGTTACCTCTTCCTACCTCCTTCAGTGGGTCCCAGGCTGGGGTGGCTCCAGCACCTGACCCACACTGGTGATGCCCACAGGTCAGCAAAGCGACAACACTGCAGAAGACAGCCGAGTACATCACCATGCTACAGCAGGAGCGGGCAGCCTTACAGGAGGAGGCCCAGCAGCTACGGGACCAGATTGAGGAGCTCAACACTGCCATTAAGTAGGCAGGGACCTGTGGCACAGGGGCAAGGCGTCCTGTCACCTGACTCCCAACCCCTGACCTGCCCCATTCCCCCAGCCTGTGCCAGCAGCAACTGCCGGCTACTGGAGTGCCCATCACACACCAGCGTTTTGACCAGATGCGAGATATGTTTGATGATTATGTCCGGACCCGCACACTGCATAACTGGAAGTTCTGGGTAGTATCCTCACTTGGCCAGGGTGGGGTGAGTGCTGCAGCTAGACTAGGCTGTGCCTGGCTGCAGGCTCAGCTCCACAGGCCAGGCAGGGTTTCAGAGCTGCTCCCAGGGGGAGGGGTGCCAGTTCCACTCCCTCCTTCCAGGCTTTGGCATCTTGGCCAGCAATTTGCCCAGTGATGGGCTGAGAGCAGAAGGAAACTGATTGAGAAACCCCTGGGTGGGGGGACCACACCCCTGCCCACAGAAAGTCCTAAGCACAATTTGAGAGAACCTAAACTCGGAGTGGCATGAGTGGGCTGGGCACTAGAGAATCACTCACTCCCTTACTGGTCAAGCTCTAGGCTAAGCTGGGACAAGAAGCCCAGGGATGGGCCATAGAAGAGCTGGGGAAGGGAGCTGCCAGCCGGTTAGCTGGGGAGGCCTTGGAAGGATGGGAGGGTGGCTGCAGTGGGAGAGTCCTCAGGGTTTGAGGCTTCACAGTGGCCAGGCCTTTCCCATGGTTTGAGCCAGATAGATGTCAGGGCTATAAGTGAGGTGGGTGAGGATACTGGCTAGACAACAGGCCTGTTCCTTGACCTGGGCTCAGTTCAGCATCCTCATCCGGCCTCTGTTCGAGTCCTTCAACGGGATGGTGTCTACAGCGAGCTTGCAGAGCCTCCGCCAGACCTCGCTGGCCTGGCTGGACCAGTACTGCTCCTTGCCCATTCTCCGGCCAAGTACGTGAGCCACTTGCCTGCCCAGTGGAATGTCCAGGCCTCAGGGAAGATGGTTGTACTTTGCTCAGACCCCAGGTTCAGCCTGCCTTCAAAATAGCCAAGGGTTTTGGTCATCTCGCCATGCCCCCTGGATGGTCCCCCGGCCACCAGGACATCTACAAATGCAGATGAGGCTGACAGTCTTGCTAAACAGTATCTCCCCCAACCTCTTTGTCTTTAGCATCCAAGGGCAGGGCCCTGACCCCAGGAGGTGTCTCTCTCTCTTTCCCCAGCTGTCCTGAACTCCCTTCGCCAGCTGAGCACATCTACCAGTATCCTGACGGACCCAGGCTGTATACCCGAGCAAGCCACACGGGCAGTCACAGAGGGCACCCTTGGCAAACCGTTATAGTGCTGGCCAGGTTCTGTGGCTCACTCAGCTGCTCTGGGGCTACTACCTTCCCTGGGTGTGGGTTCCAGGGACAACTTCTGGACACTCTCCTCCTGCCCCAGGACCTGGCTGTCCCCATTCCTGAGAGTTAAGTAGGACCTAAGCCTCTTCCCACCTCCTGGAAGCCAGGAAGCTGAGTTCTAATCCCTGCTCTACCAGTGATTAATACTGTGACCTAGGGACTCATAATCCCTCTTTGGACCTCCATTTCCAGTCGGCAAAATGGCGGGGAAGCTTCAACCAGATGATCCCAAGGCCTTAGAAGCTGGCAATTCAGGGAGCTTGAAGGAGGGAAGGGGACAATCCTGTTTCCCTGTCAATCCCACCTGCACTCCCACAGGTGGGGCACAGGTCTCTGTCTCTGTGCAGAGAAGCAAAGAGGATGTTCCCTCTTTCTGCTCCTTCGCTGGTAACCTGGGGCAGGAGGGTGCTACAGGATAGTGTCCCTGAGTGGATGAGGCCAGGAAGATCTGATCCCAGGAGAGAGCAGGGCAGGGGGTGACCAAACCAGGCCAGGCATCTTGTGTGCGTGTGGATTTTGTAAAGAATTCTTGACCAATAAAAACAAAAACTGCCGGGGGCTGTCATTGTATCTTGCTCTGGGATGGAGAGAGAGTTGGTTGGCAGTTGGAGGTAGCCTTGAAAGGACCTTAGCTTTTCCTCTGAGCTGCAAAGCCACTGGAGAGTTTTGACTAGAGGCGGGACAGGATCAGATGTAACTTCTGAACAGGACCCCTCTGGGTGCTGAGTTGAGAATAGGCGCAGTAGGGCAAGGGTGGAAGCAGGGAGGCCCATTTTAAGCGGTCACTATCATCCAGGTGAGCGATGACGCTTGTCTCAGAAATCTTCCATCCACAGCCAGGAGAGGGTTCAGAGAGGCTCATCACCTTCCAAGTTGGAAGAGGGCAGAGCTGGGACCAAGGAGTGGAAGTGACAAGGCCATCTATCAGAACCATCCAGAAAGTAAAAGTGCTGCTGTGGGAGGTAATGACATCCCCACTGTGCAAGATGTGCAAGCAAACTGGATGGACACTGGTTGGGATGTCTTAGAAGGAACTGATACTTCAGATGGGAGTTGGGGTAAAAGGCCTCAATACTTCATTGATCCTTTCACTGACCCATTTAATAAATATTCCCCGAGGGCCTACTGCAGACCAGGTAATGGTCTGGGCTCTGGGGATTCTGTTTGCTGCTGTACCTCTCTCCTCACGGAGCTGACTCTTCAGGCCTTGCATGTCTGAATCCTCTGACATCTCAGAATTTCTGAAAGCATTTGCAGTAGATAAATACAGTCTTATGTGGGCTTTCCTTTCATTCATTCATATAGAATAACAATAATAAGTGTATACCTATCCAGTGTTTACTATGTGCCGAGCACTATTCTAAGGACTCTATATACATTAATTCGATCCCTGCAATACCTACCCCTACAGGCCTGTCGTGAGGATTTAAGAGTAACTGTATATAAAGCACAACAGTGCCTGACAAAGGACACTATGTAAGAGTTATCATAATTACTATTATCATCCCCATTTTACAGATGAAAAATTGAGGCACAGAGAGGTTAACTAGTCCCAGGTTGCATGGTTAATGAGGTTCCCACCCAGACTGTCTGACAGTAGTCTCTGCTTTTAGCCACTTCTCTTCACTGTGCAGTGACAGGTATACTCAGCCTTTAAGTGCTATTTGCTACCGCAGACAGATTTGAAGTGGTACTTTGAAAGGTAAAATCCTGGCAGTTTGTGCTCTTGGTTTTCACCCACTCACACCCAGCCAAGAAGGTCCCCTCCATAAGACATTCCCTTGACTCTGTGTGCTCCTTTAGATGCTACCTTCCCTTGAGAGAGTGGTCTTGCTCTCTCTCCCTTTTCCCCTCCCACTTACCCCCAGCCACTTGCCTCTGGGCTCCTTCTCCTGCTTTCCACCCCAGCCTCACCCCTGCACTGACTCTACTCACAGAGGACTCTTGACTCCCTCATTTCCAAATCCAGCGACCTCTTTGCATGCTCTTCTTGTCTTCCCCTGGGTCCTCAGACCATCTTCTTGAACTAATCTTTCCCTTTGAATCCAGGGTTCTCACGAAAGTCTCCTTCCTCCACCCTGACAGTGCCTTCCCAGTTCCTGTTGTGAGAGCCTCTTCCTCCATCTGTCCCTTTCCCTGGCCCACTTCCCTCTCGTTCTATGGCAAGCCCAGGCAATGCCATCCCCTTTGGCCTCTCTCCTGTTGTATCTGTCCTGTTGTCTCCCCAGAGCCACATAACCACATATCAGATTGCCACCCTGCCCCCGCCCTCTGAATGTTCCACAGCTCCCTTAACCTTGAAGGAGTCAAACAGAACTCATTTCTGAGACTGTACCCCACAGTCTTCCCCCTAAAACCTGGTCCTCTCCATGGCTCCCCATACCCAAGAAGAGTGCCACCATTCACACACTTGTGCAAGCTGAAGTCATTTTTGGCTCCACCCCATACCCCACTACGTTATGGTATCTCTTACTAAGGCCTGACCAAGTACTCTTGTAAGCATCCATCTCCACGGCCACTACCCTGGCCAACAGAACATTGCCTTTTACATGTACTCCTGCATGAGCCTCCTTACAGCTGCCCTTCAAACTTAAATGTGCATTTGAATAACTTGTGGGGAGGGCTTTTAAAAATCTTCATGACCGTGTCTAGTCTGAATCAATTAAATCAGAATCTCTGGCTGTGGGGTTTAGACATCAGCATTTTGTAAGGTGATTTTAATATACAGCTAAGGTTAAGAACCACTGCAATTGAGGCTTTGAGCCTCAAATTATATATTTCTGGTGCTCGTTAGTTTAAACCAGTGGTTCTTAAACTTTAGCGTACATCAGAAATCACTTAACAGGCTTGTTAAAATACAGATTGCCAGGCCCCCACCTCCAGAGTTTCTGAGTAGGCAAGTCTGGGATGGAGTCTAAGAATTTGCATTTCTAGTGATACCGGGTCGAGGACCCAAACTTTGAGAATTGCTGCGTAAACAATGAAGACATTTATTGTTTCACCTAACACAGGCCAAAGGTAAAGAGGACGCCAATCAATGCAACGTGTCTCTTCAATTGTAAATTGAAATTGCGCTTCCACTGTTTCTTTGGCTTCTGCTTCCCTCCAATAAGGCCAGGTTTCTGGACAGATGTTCAAGGTGTTTTGTGACTGGGCCCTGCTACCCTTGCAGCTTCATCTCTTTCCCCAGCCTCCCTCCCTTCGCATTCCAAGAAGTCTTGAATCGCTAATGTTTCCTGAGATGCAGCATTCTGCTTTGCCTTTGCAAGGACTGATCAGCCCATAAGGCAGGCAGGCCTAGACTTTTCTGTCTTTCTCACATGCCCCTTTCCACCACATCCTTCCCTCTGACCCCATCTGCAACACTCACCCAAAGAGGCTGGCATAGTCACTGCCTTTTGCACAGGAATCAGCTACTTCTTCCTCCACACCTATGTTCATGCCTTGTTTCCCACCTAGAATTCCCTCCTAACCTCTGCTTCACCTGTCTAAATGCCCACCCTGAAGTTACAGCCAGGTTTCACTACCCCTCAAAAACCCGTCAGCAGATCTCTCTCTGTGATTTGCCCAGCTTTTCCAAATCTTTCTTTGCGTCATTAGTTGTTCTTCTGTGTGTTGGCCTTCCAACTGGGCTGTACGAAACTTGAAGGTAAGAGTAAGACCTTACTTGTCACAGCCCAGTGGTGCGGTGGGACAAGTATGGATTAGGAGTGTAGCAGACTCAAGTTGGACTCTGCTCTATCCCTGGCTTCCATGTTGACCGTGGGTAAGTTATTTGACCTGAGCCTAGTTTTTTTCACATGTTTAAAGTTATTTCATAGCATCACCTGTCTTAAAGGTCGCTATGAAGATCAACCAAAATCATGGTGTGAAAGAACCTTATACCCTTGACTGAGTTGTACGCAGCTGAGCCCTACTCTTGCTTCTCTCTGTGCCCCACATCGAAAGATTGAAATCATAGAGCTGCATGTGTCTCAGGTTCACCTGTGTGACCTCTGCAAAATCACTTAATGAGCACCTTCTAGAGCATCAGTCTCTTAATCTATAGGATGGGAATATGAGAAGAGTAAATGAAATGCAAAGCTTCTGGATCAATAAATATCACATGAAAAATGCTTGATGAATGAAATTCTTCTTAAAAGTACGGCTTGTCTCTAGGTGGTGGAGAAAAGGGTTCGCGGCTGGGCCTGCAGTTCTAAACAGCAAATTAGAGAAAAAGTCCCAGGATGCTCTGGACACCCCCTCCAGTCCTCCCCTCCCCACTACCTACAGCTCAGTCACTGTCAGCACCATTCCCCCCTCCCACACGCAGATGACAAAAGGGAAGGACATAAGGATGCTCAGTTTGCTCTCTGACAGTGGGTGTGTCTGTCTGTCATCTAGTATGCTGCAGCCTCTCCTCAGAAGGATGGTCCTAAGAGTCTCCCTGGTGGGCATTGAAACGTTTGAATTTGGAATTCCCAATCCTGGTACTTCAACTTGCTCTGGGTTGCAGGGCTGGGAGGCCCATGGGACATACCTGTTCTGGGACTATTATTCTCTTCCCAGCCAAGCGGGTCTAATCCAAATCCTATCAGTGTTTCAGAATATCTCTTTTTCGGTAAAATTTGAACAAACTTTGTAGATTGTATCAATCCCAATTTCCTTGTTTTGATATTGTACTATAGTTATGCAAGATGTTACCATATAACTGGAGGAAACAGGGTGAAGGGTACATGGAATCTTCCTGTTCATTTTTTTCAACTCCCTGTGAATCTATAATTATTTCAAATTAAGAAATTCCTTGTTGAAAGTCTCCTTTTCAACTTCCTTTTCACTTCCCCGGCCACCCTTAAGTCCAGGCCCTTACCACCTCCCTCTTGGATCCTAGCAAACAGCTCCTGATTTTCCTTCTGTCATTGGTCTTGGCAAATGCTGATCCATCAAGAGTCTCTCCAAGACATCAATTTTGCCCTATCTTGCTCTGTAATAGCCAGTGGAGGCTCATCTCTGCTTGTTGGATTGAGCCACACTCAAGGCCCTCCAGACCTTTCCAATCTTATCTGCTACATTTTATTTTGCTCATGCCCTGCCGCCCTCACAAAATCCCTCATTCTCAGGTTTTGCTGAGGCTGTCCCATACTCCAATGTCAGA
>NW_006441386.1:6658942-6679794 GCF_000325575.1 Pteropus alecto
TCCCTCCATTAGTAAAAGCCTATCTGAATATCCCTTGATGCTAAGACTTTCCCACATGTTCAATGGGAGTAATATTCCTGCCTTGACTCCTTAAAAGGATCCAGTGTGGTGACAGCTGGAATGAACGCCTTTAATAAACGATTATCAGTAAAGTATTCAAGAGGAAGCCTAAGCAAGGGCCTGCATATTGCCCACCTCACCGCCTCTTCAGGCCTCAAAAACACAATCTCAACGACCAGGCCCCACTAACGCCCGAGCCCCGCCCCTCGGGACGCGCTCCAACCGCCAAGCCCCGCCTGACGAGACACTCCAACAGCCAGACCCCGCCCCTCAGGGCGCTCCAACGGCCAGGCCCCGCCCCTCAAGATGTTTTTAACAGCCCCGCCCCGCCCCGCGTGCGTGCGCGGCTCCGCGGAGACGTGCAGGCGCCCGCGTAGCCGGAGGCTGAGGTGGCAGCAGCCCGGCCAACATGGAACTACCGCAGATGCCGGAGCTTATGGGGCTGTCGCTGTTGCTCGGGCTTCTGGCCTTGATGGCGACGGCGGCGGTAGCGCGGGGGTGGCTGCGAGCGGAAGAAGAGATCTGCAGCCGGTCCGCCGGTTGGTGGGGCTGGGGCGGGTGGGAGCGACCCACGGGTACCTTGCTCCCGGCCTCCCCGTGGTCCTACCTGCTGTCTGGGCCCGTGGGGATGCCGGGGTCCCCCTGGGCCTCAGTTTCTCCTCTTGTGGAATGACCTTCGTTTCCCGACAAGAGGTGCAGCGTCGTCCAGCTGGTCGCACGTCTTAGGGAGGACTAATTAGAACCTGGGTCCCGCGCTGCCACTTTCTCGGTGGCCGAGGCCAAGCCACTTTCCCTTCTGAGCCTCAGCTTCATCCCGGGTTACTGCGACAGCGCTTCTAAACTCCCAAGCGCGCTACTTGTTGGTTATTTTATGAAAATGGGCGGGGAGGTGGGAGACCGATGGACTAGTTACTCGGTTTATTGAGTACCCACTACCTCCATAGGCTTTTGGGTCTTTTGCTTTAGGTAGTCCACTACCGGGTAATGGAGAGGAACATCTAAACATGTAAGTGAAAAATATAGTGTAATAGGTATCCTAGAAGAGGTTAGTACTAGAAACAGGAAATCCAAGGGTGGGAGTGGTCAGCCCCGCTTTTTGGGTGTATGTGAGCGTGTCAAGAAAATCTTCACCAAGAGTAGGGGACACATAAGGTGTGGACTTGAAGGATAGATGTGTATGACTCTTTTGTGAGGGGAGAGCCCTGGTAGGCAATGCTGGAGAAATAAGTAGAGGGCAGATTGTGGCCATCTTTGTTTGTGGGCCTCAGGAGGTTCTTTTCTTATAAGAATTGAGGAGTATCTGCAGTGATCTAACACATGCCAGCTCTGCACCTGGCCTGATTCTCAACTTAACTATTTTATGCAAAAGTGACTGGCACCATTTTTGGTACAGGATATCTCAACAGTGTTGACTGCCTTGAATCCCTCAGTTCTCTATGGGAGTTTTTTGAGCATTTACTGCTTGTTATTTTCTGTGTATTATCCAATTCTCACAACTTCTGTTTAAGGAAACCAAGGTCCAAAGCAATTGAGTAACTTACCCAAGGCCAGGGCTACCAGATTCAGTTGTGCACGTTATTCCTTATGTAGGGACGTCTGTCTGGCCAACGATCTGCACTCCATTGGGCATGTTGTGTACCTACTGAGCTGTGCCAGCCCAGAGAAGGCACCTTTTCTAATTTGCATTGAGCTGCTATATGGACTCACAGTATGCAGCCTCCTCAAAATCACAATCTAAACCCAGGTCTGATTCCAAAGCCCCTGTTTGTGCCTACATCACTCTCTCTTCTTGAGGACAAGAGCCATATATGGTCATATTTTGCTGCTCCTCTCAGTACCTGGCCAATCACAGGTGGTCAGTAAATGCTTATTGAGTGAGTAATGGATGGATGACATGGCCCTTCCTTATAGGCCAAAAAGCAAATGGATTTCCACTTGACAAGTCCTTGAAGTCCAAGAAGCAGAAACAGCAGCAGCGAATTCGCAAGGAGAAGCCTCAACAGCACAACTTCACTCACCGCCTCCTGGCTGCAGCACTAAAGGTACATGGGTGCCATGCACAACACACCCACAAACACGCCACCACACACTTTTCCTTTGTAGTGTTCTGTGAATGTTATAGACCCCGCTGCCTCTGACTAAAATCAGTCTGGATGCCTCATCCTATTCTTTCTCATCACATCCCATCAGCATCTTACTGTTAATCCAGGAAACAGGGTCCTGGAGTTATGGCTGCACATTGGGATTCCCATCTGCCCAAGAGGTTCCTGTTTATACTTCCTACAACCCTTCCTCTAGAGCCACAGTGGGGACATATCTTGCATGGACTTCAGCAGCAACGGCAAGTACCTGGCCACCTGTGCAGATGATCGCACCATCCGCATCTGGAGCACCAAAGACTTCCTGCAACGAGAGCACCGTAGCATGAGAGCCAATGTAGAGCTGGACCATGCCACCCTGGTGCGCTTCAGCCCTGACTGCAGGTGGGACAGGATGGAGCCTCAGATTTGCCTGCAGAAGCCCAGCCCCAGGCTTATGGCCTTTCTGTACCTGTTTGAAATAGTGAGGGGGGACCTAAGGTCTCCCTTGGGGTAGTAGAAAGAGCATCCAGGCAGCCTGAGCACTGCTTGGGGCTCCCTAGAGTGCTATGCAGCTATATAGCAAGGAAGCAGAGAGGGAAGATCTGTTCCAACTTGAGAAATACCAAAGTCTGGCTTCCAGATTAGTCTTGGAAGCTATAATGATTTTCTAAGCCATAGAGAAAGTAAAGAAGCCAAAGCTATGAGAGCCCTATCTTCTGAGGAGTTTTAAGAGATTTTTGAACCAAGAGGTTAAATTGTAAGGCTGGACTGTAGGGCATGAGGGGCGATCTTGATTTTCCTCAGAATCTAACATAGGACCTGGCATATATAGGCTTCCATGTCCAAAAGAGTGAGTGAATTACTTGTCTGCTACCTGTCTTTAGAGCCTTCATTGTCTGGCTTGCCAGTGGAGACACCCTCCGTGTCTTCAAGATGACCAAGCGAGAGGATGGGGGCTATACCTTCACAGCCACCCCGGAGGACTTTCCTAAAAAGCATAAGGCACCCGTCATCAACATTGGCATTGCAGACACAGGTAAGAGGCAGAGGGGTGGAGTTTGCCCAAGGCAAGAAGCAATGGCCCCAGTTATATGTACTGAATGAGTTAAAGCTGCCACTCTCAGCATTATGCTAAGCCCCAGCATGATAAAGGGGCTCTGGCTCTGTGTTCTGCTGGAGTCTAGGATTTGTAGCGAATCCCCAAGGAAGGCAGGTAAGAGCCACAGTCTTCAGCAAAGTCCTTATCTACAGTGTCCCTTGGCCTGGGAGGGCAGCATGGATCCTTTGGGCAGTAGAGGCCTTCAGAAGTGTATCCTTGGAGATTGACAGTGGTAATCGATCTCAGCTTATGTCACTTCCTTCAGGAAAATTCATCATGACTGCTTCCAATGACACAACTATCCTCATCTGGAATCTGAAAGGTCAGGTGTTGTCTACCATTAACACCAACCAGATGAACAATATACATGCTGCTATATCCCCTTGTAGCAGGTGAGGAAGGAGGGACTTTGGCATCTGGGGTGGGCAGAGGCTGGGGCTGGGGGCCAGGGACAGAGCAGTGAGCCAGCTACAAATAGTGGAAAGAGCAAACGTTGTGGAATCAGAACACCTAGATTCAAGTCCTTAGTCTCTATTTCTTCATCTGCAGTTTTAAATATTGAGGTGGGGTACTACATATCTTATAGCATGGCTGTGAAGGTGAACTGAGATCATGTGTAAAACCACTTATAAAAGTATGTTATTTAGATATGATTAACTTTCTCAAGGAAGAGGCTTAGTGGGTTTGTAGAAACAAGACACCCTTAAAATTAAGTTTTTAAGGAACTCGGGTTCTATGGCAGGTTTGTGGCCTCATGTGGCTTCACCCCCGATGTCAAAGTTTGGGAAGTCTGCTTCGGGAAAAAAGGTGACTTCCAGGAGGTTGTACGAGCTTTTGAACTGAAGGGCCACTCCGCAGCTGTCCACTTCTTTGCTTTCTCCAATGACTCCCGGAGGTGAGTGAATCTCCTCTGATTTCTTACCAGTGGCTCTCAGCCCCTCTTGGCAACCAGGGTCTTTCTGCCTATCTCTGCAGCAGCTCTGAAGCAGGTGGGATGCTTGACCCTAAGTGGAGTTGGCCTCCTAACTGGAAATCTTAGTGTTGTTCCAGGTGTCCTCCCCTTCAGGGTATGTTAGGGCTAGAGCTGTGATTTTTCCATGCTGCAGGATGGCCTCTGTCTCCAAGGATGGTACATGGAAACTGTGGGACACAGATGTGGAATACAAGAAGCAGCAGGACCCCTACTTGCTGAGGACAGGCCGCTTTGAAGAGGCTAGCACCATGCCGTGCCGCCTGGCACTCTCCCCTGATGCCCAGGTCTTGGCCTTGGCTAGTGGCAGCAGTATTCATCTCTACAATACCCGGCGGGGTGAGAAAGAGGAGTGCTTTGAGCAGGTCCATGGGGAGTGTATCACTGACTTGTCTTTTGACATCACTGGCCGGCTTCTGGCCTCCTGTGGGGACCGGGCAGTACGGCTTTTCCACAACACCCCTGGCCACCGGGCAGTGGTGGAAGAAATGCAGGGCCTCCTGAAGCGGGCCTCCAATGAGAGCACCCGCCAGAGGCTGCAACAGCAACTGACCCAGGCCCAGGAGGCCCTGAAGAGCCTGGGTGCCTTGAAGAAATGACTCTGGGAGAATGTGGCAGGAAGGATCTGGCCTTCTGCTGCCACTACTGCTGCCACTTTTCTTCCTAGGTACTCCCCAGCTGGAAACCTTTTGAAAGGGGTATCTGGATTTTTTTTTATGGTGGCCCCCTCCTTTTTCCCATTGAAACTGTTCTTGCCTACTTAGATCTTTCTTCTTGCTGGTTTTGACTCCTTTACTTACTTGACCTCTCAGGCTAATGACCAAGGTGCTTCTCTTTTTTTCCTGGGCCCAAGGGGTGGAATCTGTCTTCATCAGGCACTGAGGAGAGTGGTAAATAGAAGAAAGAGAGAACATGGTCTTTGACCCTGTGACAACACACCCTGACATCCAAAGGAGTTTGTAATTGTGGAGGCAAAACCTAAAGAATGCCCGAGTACTAACCAGTAGTGTTGCAGGGGTGAGACTGGGATATCTTCCAATTACAGAACTGTGGTATGTTATGGGTCAGGTAAAGGCTAGTCTTAATCCAGGCAAAGCTTCTAACTCCATCAAAAAGTAATTAAGGGATTTCATTCTGTGCCTCAGTTTTCTTATTTGTAAAATGAATAATCTCGACCTCCTTACAAAGACACTGTGAGGACGTGAGAGTATAAATTCCCTAGATTTGGAACAAAAGAGTAGTAATATGTTAACTGTTGTCCAATATCATTTCTTAACTAGGTAAAAGTGGGTCTGAAACACTGTAGTTTGAAACCAAATTAGAAAAAAGAAACATATTTCTTGGGAAGGCGAAGTTTCTGGGATCATACATTTCGTATCTGGTTCTGCTTTGTGTAGAGGAATCAGAATCCCAAAATGGAGTCCTCTCTTTCAGGAGATTATATCCTGTTGGAGGAGACCCCTTTTCAGTTCATCAAACATTTGAGTGCCTACTCTGCCCAGCACAGCAGTAAGCACCGGAGATAAGACATGATCTCTGCCATCAAAGATGGCTGGTGGGAGAGAGGTACACGTGTCTATTAAGTGCTTTTTGTTAGTTTATTCATAGCTGTAGAATGCTGTTGTAAAAGTCAAGGCAAGAGAGAGGATTGAACCAGGACAGAGACAGTGGATATGAAGTCGAAGGGATAGATTTGATAAGAGACGATGTATTTAAAAGATCGAATTTTTGGATTTGAGGGTGGCCTGGATGTGGGAGATACAGGAAATGAATCTAAGAAGACTTGCATCTAGGCAAAATTTATTCATTCAAAGTCAGGTTCTTATTCCATCTCCCTAAAACTAGGACTCCCCTTACTTGCCCCCAGCTCACGTAAATGTTTGAATAAGCCACAGCCTTGGAGTTATTCATAATCACTCCCTTTCATTACTTCCTCCACCCCACTACCACTACTGCCATCCACTCCACCAAAAATTCTTTGGGTTATACTTCAGAATATATCTTATTCTGAATTTGCTACTTGTCTCCTTATTTTCTGTTACCATCCTGGTCCTAGCCACTGTCACCTACTGGGCTATAATGTAGCTTCCTCATTGGTCTCCCTGCTTCTCTTTCCTATTAAATCACTTTTCTACATAGCAGAGTGCTCTTTTGAAAATGTAAACCAGATTACATTGTTCCCCAGTTAAAACCCCCGAAGGCTTTCCATTGCACTTGGGATAAAATCCAAAATTCTCTCCATGGCCCACAAAGTCCTATGTAATCTGGCTTCTTCCTTCCTTAGTGATCTTGTTACCACTCTTGTAACCCCAGCCTTGCTGTTCTTTGACCAAGCCATGTTATTTCCAGCCTCAAGGGGAACTTGGACTATGCTGTTTCTTCTTGTTGGAAGCATTTTTCGTTTCTGATGGCTGACTTGACGTGCTTATCGTAATTCACGTCTCAATTTCAGTTACACTTCAGAGAGACCCTCCCTAACAACCCAATCTGAAGTAGCCCTTTTCACCAATCATCACATCCATCCTATTAGCTTAGTTTATTTATTTTCTATTACTTAAAGCTATCTGAACTTGTTTGGATATTTGTTTGCTTTAGAGGTTTCAGTTTAAATGTTATGATGTCAAGTGGAGAATGTAAATGCATGAATGGGCCAGTATTCTGGATGTAAGACAGCAGGGAACGTGGCGACTGCAGTGATCTCTAGAGGGCATGTGTCCTGCATAAAGAGCAGGAGTGGCTCCTACTTACTCAGGAATCCAGCAGAAGTTGCCTATTCTAGAGAAGCTAGAAGTTGGCAGTTTATTATAAAAAGAAAAAATAAAGCACTGTATATGCCAAACAAAACACTAATGTGGGCTGGATGCAGCGTACCAGTCTCTTATTGGCAGCTTCTTGATTGTTCATTAGCCCATTGGAATGTGAGCTCCACAAAGGCAGAATCTTTGTTGATCTTATTTGTTCTGTATCCCAAGCACAGTACCTGGGACAGAATGAGCCCTCGATAAATGAACTCAGACCAGGGGCAGTTGACAGAAATTTCAGTACCCTCTGTGTGTATCCTCCCACTCCCGATTTCCACTGTGGTTTTATGTGATTGATAATGTTATGCACATGGTTCCTGGCAAATATTTGCTTTCCGATTGCCAGAAGAATGAGACTAAAACATTTTTTCGTATATTTGCTTGGCTCTGGCTTTACTTTCATTGTATATCCAGGAGAGGAAGTGACCATAGAATGTTGAGTTACTGAAGTCAGAAGTCTTTCCAGTTTCAGCTGAATCACTTACTGACTTGAGACCTTGAGCAGATAGATTATTTGACCTCTCTGAGTTTGTTTCTTCATCTGTAAAATGGGAATAAATCCTGGCTTGTGTTTCTAATGGAGTGAAACCACTATAAAAAAAAAATATTACAGAGACTTCCTGAGGACAGAAAGCTCTCACTAAAAATGAAGCTGCTTCTCTTGTAAGCCTGGAGAAGGTATCTGGATATTAACATAGAGGCTGCTATGTGTTTTTTTGGATCAAACATCCTTGTGTGTAAAGGCAGCATTAACATTTTAATATTACTATTTCAACTTCTGTGGGTTTGAAATTTTTCAAAATAAAAAGTTGGGGAAATATTAAAAATGGTATATAGCCTATTTTAATCAGTTGTGAAAAATATAAAAAAAATATTTAAACCACAAAAGTATACATTTGAAGGCCTATCATAACCTTGGTAAGTTTTCATCAAGGTAATAATACTCATATTTAAAAGATTGTTCTGTAATTGGAGATTATAGGAGTTAAGTAGAAAGCCCATACTATTGTGATGAGTTATCAGCAGTAGTAGATTATTTCATATAGCATTAGATGGACCCAACACTGTCCCAAGTTGGTCCCATATCTAGAAACTTAATAATTTGAGGATTCATGTACTTTACAAAATTCCAGAAATATGGGTCTTCCTGGTGAGCACAACTTGGTTTCAGCCCAAAGTTCTTTAGACTGAGGCTCACTGATGGGCACAGGTTGGCATCGAAGCAGCAGCCACAACAACTGAAAGCATGATTTATATACACAAAATTGTGAATGTATTCTGAGATTGTGAATATATTTCCAAGTCTTCATTTCTTTAAACTTCCAACTTCCAGAGTTCAGCGCAGTTGGAGAATGAGTATGGTTTCCATTTGCTTTCTATTCAGTATACATACCCAGTTTGAGCCCATTTGCATTTTCTTAATCATATTAATACTGGTTAACATTGAGTGCTAAGCCTTCAATCCCTACCAACTTTGCTACTGTTTTTGCCTTAACCATGCTCCCAGTAACCACATCTTAGTTTTTATTGGTGAACTACCACTTCCCTGACTCTTGATCCATATGATTTATAGGGTATAGACCCAGATGCTCCATAGTGGGTGTAATCAGAAGATCCCTGGACTTTGCCAGAACTTTAGAAAAGTTAAAATATCTTTCATTTTCTGTTGGAATTGTTTAGTAAGTAGGATTGTAGGCTTGTTACTATGTGTAGTGTTTCCTGAGAATGAAGGTAACAGGAAAGCAGGATGGAAGATGTAGAGAGGTCATGTGCTGAGGATGGCCATGTGCTGAGGCTTTAGACTAGTGGATCCAGACACCACTGGACTTTTCAGTTATAAAAGCCAATAAGTTCCAGTTTATGATTAAGTCAATTCAAGTTGGGATGCTCTGACTTGCAACTGAAAAAGCCTTAACATCAGTATTATTAGAGAGTCCAAGTAAATTGCCCAAGGCACATAACCAATAATGTTGTGCCCAGGTATTTAAATTTAGGTCTCTCTGGTACTAAGGTACATACCTTTAACTACCAGGCCCATCTCCAACATTTATAAAGCCAAAGGCAAGAATACAAATGGAGGCCCACATGCCATGCCTTAATATTTAAAAGTTATCAATTCAACTGAGCTCAAATATGCTCTAGCCTAGCCTATCTTGATAGATAAAACATCCTGGAAGGCCAAGTTTGAACTTAGAGTTCTCAGACTCAGATCTGTGCCCCAATGTGTCAAAGCAGGCCATCCCATGTTTAAGGCCTGTTCCTCTTCCCATCTGGTTCTTTCCCACATTGCAAGGTATACCCTAGCCCCCACCTTTAAGTGCCATCATGTCCCTAAGAACCACCATTTCTTGGCTACCCACTTGGGCCTTTGGGTGTGTGTACCATGAAAGCACTGCCTTTGTGAGGGTAGACCCAGAAGATAAGTTCACATAGGTCCTGGAAGCAGGCTTGGGTCTGTTTTGGCAGGGGTTCCAGGGTTCTGGGTACCTGGACTGTGGTGTAGTGGGTGAAGTGGAGACACAAGCTCTGAGTGGTCACATATCCCTGGTCCTGCAAGTTCTATGCCTCATGGGGAGGACATGGCAGGAGGAGGGCTAGGACGAGTTCCTCCAAAAGGAGTCCTCTCGCCCATGTCTAACACTTAACCTCTGTGTTAACCACACTTCATTTTTTCCCTGAAGTTCCAAATTTACTATTAAGTTTTCTTTAACACATCAGAAGTGAATATACAGTGAGTATTTTATTATGAGTTCTTGGAGGTTCAGCCAGGTATATCTCAAGAGTTCTAAAAGTTCTGGAGATGTGGAAGTAGGCTTGTATAGTTTTTCAAGCCAGTATCTATGGCCTGATTACTAGCTTTCCATTCTTACCTTTAAGTTCTTCCAAGTATCCCACACACCAGTTGCAGCCAGGATACCAATGTAGAAACCAGTCACACATTGATCATTCCTTCATCACCTCCCAGGATCAGACAGGTTAGGAAGGAAGCCATGGAGAGCTGAGCACACCAGCTTCCTTCTAACAAACTGATAGAGCATTTCCTCCTGTTCTCATTGTAGATGCTCTCACTAGAGCAAGCGAATTCAGCTTTTTCACACTTAAGCATTTCAAGCATGGCTTGTGAATGATGCTAGCTAATTGGGTAGGGGATTTTTGTTTTTATTTAAAAATTTAAGTTAAACTTCTTATTGAATATCCTGTTTTATCCTCTCATCCTCTCCTTTACTTTTTTTTCCCTCCCTTAATGGCACCTTTCTGCCACAGCTAAAAGATTTGATAATGGCAAACATTCGTGGAGTACTCATTATAGTCCAGACACCATTCTCAGTGCTGTGGTGATGACAACTCATATCCTCCCAGCAGTTCTTTGAGATATGAACTATTATAACTTCCATATAACCAATGGGGACCCTACAGCATTGCCCAGGTCACTTAGGAGGTACATGGCCGAGCTGAGATTCAATCCTACAGAATCTGGGTCCAGAGCTCAGGTTCCCAACTGTTCTCAAGCTTTAGCAGGTATCACATTCACCTGGGGCCTGGGCATAACTACAAAGGCCCAGGTCCTATCCTGCTTCAATAGGCATAATCTTCTGTGTCCTTTATTATGTGGTACCAAAGTTTGGGAACCACTGCGCTGTGCTCTTCTGCCTTGATTTTGAATATTTTTCAGATGCTACTGCCCTTCTTGAGAGTGTGTTCCTATCCCAACAAGTGTTTCTTGGCTTGTGCTTAGTGGAGGAGAAACTGCAAGGGAGCCATCCAGGGACCCTCTAGGGGGCTGTCCCACTCCCTGCTTGGCGCTGGAAACTCCCCAGCTCTTGTCCCTGGTCACACGGCCATCACTTCAGCTGTCTAAGGAGTCTCTTTGGAAACTGCCTTTCCTCCATTATCTCAGACTAAATGGCTTTTCAGAGCTTTCATAAGCCTGCACATTCCTTCATCTCTACTCCACATTGCATTGTCATTTATCTATGCTGTGATTGTCTAGAGGGCAGGTGACATGTATGATTAATTTTAGTATCCTTACAGCCTAGCTTAGGGCCAGACAGTCGAATAAAAGAACTTCCACCTCTCTGGAACCTTACCCAGTTGCCCTGGGCCTCGCAGTGACTGAGTGCCCCGTTGGATGCTCATTCGAGACACCTCCCTTCCGAAGAGCCCATTTCCAATACCTAACTCAGGGATACTGCAGCCTTTAACCAACACATGATTTGGGCTACATCCTTTAAACTCTCAGAACCTGCGGGTCAGGAACAGACTTGGCTTGTAGGCTTTTAAACTGCACAGTACATGGAATAATATATGGAGACACTAAGATGGCATTCTCATCCTGACAATGGGCTGTTGTTACATTCCAGGGACTCTTCCCTTCCTCCTCACCTTCATTCTGACTACTTTCCCAAGGGCAGTTCACCTTCCCACTGCCTGCGCCCAGCCCCTCAGGAGCATCAGGGGAAACCAGTTCCTTTGTTTGCTGATCTTCCTGTGATATTGAAGTCCTGGATAGTGTTTTGTGTATGGACATGTTTTCATAATTATAACTACTCCAACCAGTCAAGTTATGTTTGAGAGACTTATATCTTCGCTTGAAAAATTACCTTAAGTTTTGTTTCTGTTGTCTGTATTTTCTAAAACGAACATGCACTTTTATAAAAATCAGTAAGATCATCGCATGATACATAGAAGAATAATAACCTCATTACACACATTTTCTCACTTGCTTCATAGCAGCTCTTGTGAGGGATCAATTATTATTCCAATATTGCAGATGAAAAAACTGAGGCTTGTGGAGGTTAAGTGGCAAGCAAGATTTCAACCCTGGGACAAGTACAGAGTTCAAGCTCGTTCTTAGTGATACCCTACACAGCCTCTGACCTTGCCATCTAAGGTAAGTTCCTTCAGGACAGGGACTTTATAATCTTAGGAGTTTGTACTGTACCTCTTTCTGTTTCTAGTGCACTCTCACAAGTGAGCACACAGTAGACACTTTATGTTTTTTCATTAATATGATAAATACTTATTGCTCAACAGTAAATGAGCTCACTATGGCTACCCTTTTCTCATCCACCATGCAATTGTGCTGCCAATAGAAATTGCAGTACTTTTTGGGGTCACTGCCTCTTGTCAGTTCACACATTGGAGTATGATTCTCCCAGGAACTAATAGCTCCCAAGTAAAGAGATCATTAAGGCTGCTGAAATAGAAGGTCAAACCTGGGGTTTGGAGGCTACAGCCACCTAAGTACCTTCCAGGACTTCAGCTCACCTCCATCACAACAAGATGATTTGAACTCTCCACTTAGGCAAGAAAAGGCAACAGCTACAAAGAAGTCTCCATGTTTGCCATTATCAAATTATCATGGATACAGTGGGGGTATCTGCAGTTCGTCAGACCCCTATTACCTGCTTGCTCCCGTGGTCTCTCTCAAGACTTTCTGGGATCCCTGGAACCCAGAGCCATTGTCTCCACATATAGTGATTCCTGGGAAACAGCTAATAGGATCAGTGACAAACATCCAGAGGCCATTGTGATGTTGCATGACTCAGCAGCCTGTACCCTGGTGTTCACCAGACAACATCATTACCTTTCCCTGTGTTCAATAAGAGGCCTCCCTTTTCACCTATCAAGTCTTGTAGATCCAGCTAATTTATCAGATCTTAAACAACTGTTAAGTCCTCTGCCTTGGCATTTACGGGTTATATGTTTAGTTGGGGACATAGGCATCACGCAAATCATCGGTATATAACCAGTAGGTTTGACAGCCCAGGTATTGGTTTCAGAAGTTTTGGGAGCCCAAAGGCAGGAAAAACAACAACCAAAACAACAAATCCAAAATGAAAGAGGTGATGATGATGTCTGTGGTGGTTTCTGGTCCTTGAGTGCTTATTTCACCCTAACAGGGTGGCCTCTGCCCTGCATACCTCTAAGTCTTTTGTGATCTGGGCAAATGCGAACTTTTTGATGTGCTGCATCCCACATTTCCCCACCTGTGTTTGTTTATTAATAGTGGCAGGACAGCCAGGCACTTGCCCATTGTGCCAGAGATTGCTGGTGCTCACAAACATCCATGCTTCCCTTTCTCTTGGCTATAAGGCTAGACATTTTCCAGTCTCTGGTGAAGCCATGTGATGAGTCCTGGAATGTGTGCAGGAGTGATCTGTTTAGTCTGGGGCTACCTCTAGAAACCCTCCATGCTTTCTCTTCTCTTTTCTGCTAGCTAGGAGCAGAGAATTCAGTGGAGATTGCCAAGGCTCTAGATGAATAAGCCAGTAGTAGATGGAGAGAACCTAGGTCCCTGAATGACTACGTGGAACAGGTCCTTCCTAAGCCAGCATTGTAATACAACTATGAATAAGACATAAATTTGTGTTGTGTGAAAGCCATGGAATGTAGAGTAGGGGTGGGGGGTTGTTTGTTACAGCAGCTGGCTTATCTTGACTAACACTCTTACTACAGAATCTCTTCACTTAACCCTGTTAATATTGTTATTTATGATAACAAATATATATTTTGGTCTCTCTGTGTGGTTCCTGGCTCACAGCTCCCATAACCCTTGTAATTTCTTAAGTGGTTATGGCAATAGGGGTAACTTTTTGAAAATAATGTTTGATTTTTGTTTTTGGCTCCAGAAATAGTTCCAGAGGTGAAATAAAGGTGAAATGGGTGTGTTTTGTTATCCAAACAAGCCCCTTTTAGCCACACCTGAGTTTTATCTTAATGCCATTTTTGGAAAGCCCCTAGATAACCACTGGAAGGAGGCTGGTTGCCAAGGGAACCAGCCAGTGGTTAGAGGGTTGGAACTTTCAGCTTCACCCTCCTCCACCTCCAGGGAGAGAGGCTGGAGATGAACTTAATCACCAAGGCCAAAGATTTAATTAATAATGCCTATAGAGTGAAGCCACCATAAAAACCCTGAAAGAGTTCCCAGCACTTCTGGGAGGCTGAGCACGTGGAGATGCTAGAAGGGTGGCTGCACTCAGAGAGGGCACAGAGATTTCCCATCTCTTGCACTACGTATCTCTTCCATCTGGCTGTTCTGAGTTGTATCCATTCATAATAAACTGGCAATCTAGTAAGTAAACTGTTTTTCCTGCATAATATAGTCTTCTAACAAATTAATCGAACCTGAGGAGGAAGTCATGAGAACCTCTGATTTACAACCAGTACATGAGAAGCCTGTGAAGTGCGGGTGGGAGAGGCAGCCTTGTGGTACTGAGCCCTTCACCTATGGAATCTGATGTTTACTCCAGGTACGTAGTGTCAGAATTGAATTGAATTGTAGGACACCCAGCTGGTTTCAGAGAATTGGTCAGTATGGGGAAAGCCCGCACATTCAGTGACCAGAATACTAGAGGAAGAAACAAGAGTGTTTTTTCTTAAACAACTCCTGAGTTTGGGGGCACTGGAACTAGTGTGGAAGCCAGCTTTCTGTAAATCTGAAACATGTGTTAACAAAAATTCCAACAGAAATTAAGAGTATTTTATTCATATAAGATTTGCAAACCAGTGAGGTAGCCCTCGGTATGAACCTAAGACATGTTCCAAAATGGAGGGGATAGCCCTCGGTATGAACCTAAGACATGTTCCAAAATGGAGGGCAGGGTTTATAAAGGAAAAAGTTGCAAGGAGCTGATAATCAAAGAGATGGGTTGCTAGGGGAAACAAGACCATCAACTTATATCATTCGTTTTCTGATTGGTGGGGGTAATGATTTTCAATGGTCAGCTGACTCAGTGGTCAAGCAAGTGGGGTTGTGAGGTGAGAAGAACCGGTATTATGTAATTTAGCATTTATCAAGTCCTAGTTTCAGCTCAGGCATGTAGAACCAAAAAAGTTGTCTTGATCACACAGTATTATTTAACAACAATGCAAGGAGTACAATTAGTCAAATAGTACAATCAGCACAAGGCATTTTCAGAGCCAAAAGGGGCAAAGTTATGCTCTGTAAGCAGCTTCAGAGCTCAAGCTGTAAAAAAATCCAAATGTTGGACTGCAAGCTACGATATTAAAGTTCTTATAAGTCTTCACATGGGATCTAAACACCTACTCCATCTCACTTCAATTGTGATGGTGTTATACCTTCTCTTCCAATTCTACAGGCAGCTAGAATAAGGGAAAGACCACAGAACCTGGAGTCAGAAGTCTTGGGTTCTATTCTGGCTTGGCCTCACACAAGTTAAATGCAACCTTGTACAACTCATTTAAACTTTCTGCCCTCAACTTCATCTTGAAAAGTAGAAATTATGATAATGCCTATATTGCTCCTGGGAATAGTGATAAATAGAAGTGAAAGTCAACTAACTGTGAAGTATTAAAAACCTGTTACTTCTCCACACAAAGCCGGCTGCCCATATAGAGAGAAGTAGGGGGCTTGGCCCAGGAGGTCTTATCCAGTCTCTTGGCTGGTACCCTCAGGGAATCAGACCTGCCTCCAGGAATCTCTCCCTTCCCTATGATGTTCAGTACTTGGGCCGAAAAATGCCTTCAGGATTTTTTTCTCCACTGAAGCCTGTACTGAGATAACATGCCCTTCTTAATACCTAGTCTGGGAACTTGGGGGTGCCAGGATCCTCCTACTTTGTTCTCAGGGGTGCCCCACAGTTCTATTAACTTCTCAGCCCCTTCCTGCATTTCACTTTCTGGGGACTCGCACTCTACACACACTCATCCCCCTTTCCCCCCAAATATATTATGAAAATCTGTTTCTAACCAATAGAATCTGCCAAAGAGGATGGGATGTCACTGGTGATTACATAATATGACTCCTTGCTAGCAGACTCAGTTTTCTCCCTTGTGGGCTTATTGTGAGAGGTCTTATGAAGGCGCCATGTGGGCAGCCTTTAGGAATAGATGGCTGAGGCCTTTAGTCTTACAAATGCAAGGAGTTAATTCTTCTCACAACCAGAATGAGCCTGGAAATGGGTCCCTCGCCAATTGAGCCTGTAGGTAAGAACTGAGCCCTGGCCAACGCATCAGTTTTAGCTTTGCACAGGACCCAGGTAAGCCAGACCTAGATTCTTGACCCACAGAAACTGATGTAATAGATAAGTGTTATTTGGGCTGCTAAGTTTGTAGCAGTTTATTATGCAGCATAGAAAACTAATACCCCTGTCCTCTGAAATGTTGCCCAAATGTTCCCTCTGTCTTGTTTACTCCTCAAGAGCAAGGTCTTATATTTATTGGGATTCCCTTACCCCAGTGCCTGTCACAGAGACTTGATCATGGTCCTTATGGTCTTTATGATTTTAGAACAGTCTAAAATCATAATGTGAGTAGAATAGGGAAAAATTAATTCTATTTTTTAAAATTGGTCTTGCTTGAATCTGTTATAGGACTTTGCATAGTTCTTTATACCTAAGGGGCACTTAATAAATAAGAAACAGAGGTTAAGGGATTTCCCTAAGTGGCAGAATTAGGATTTGAACTTGGCTCCAGTACATGTGCTCTTAATCCACTCTGTTATATAGATTTCCAGCTGTGACTATACTCAGAATACAGTCCAAAATTTGGTTACCTGCCATCAGCAAGGTACGGCCCTGTGCCCAGTACAGTACCTGGCACTCAGAAATGGCAAAATGAGCACATCCAGGGTATTACGGAACTCTTGTGTGGAGGGGTTAGAAGTGCAATGGGAGCTGGAGGAGAAGAGAGAACAGGATCACTCAGAGATGTAGGTGGGAAGCTGGGTAGACCCAGTGTCAGAAGGACAAGTAAGGAGAAATCCCTCTCCTCCCTCCCTCCTTTTTCCTTCTTTCCATTCTTCTACAAATATTTGCTGAGCACCTTCTGTGGGGC
Organism: Pteropus alecto; assembly: GCF_000325575.1. Classification (NCBI taxonomy): domain Eukaryota; kingdom Metazoa; phylum Chordata; class Mammalia; order Chiroptera; family Pteropodidae; genus Pteropus; species Pteropus alecto. The sequence continues at coordinate 6,675,752 of NW_006441386.1, forward strand.
ATGTGTAGAGTATACAAGATGTTTCCTCCTTGTGGATTTGGGGTGAAAGCAGGCCTGGCTGCACATGCCTAGGTTACAAAGCTCTCTTGGGTCCCTTTTATAAGGGCACAAATACCATTCATGAGGGCTCCAGCCTCATGACCTATTTACCTCCAAAAGCCCCACCTCCTAATGCTATTACATTGATGGTTAAAATTTCAACATAAGAATTTTGTGGAGACACAAATGATCAGTCCAATGCACATGCCAAAGGAGAATTAAGATCACTAATTAGCTGGCTTTAAAATAGGGAGACATTCCAGGATTATATGAGTGGGCCAATGTAATCACAGACACAGTGTCCTCAAAAGTAAAAGAGGGAAGCAGAAAAGAGAACCAAAGAGATGGCAGCATGAGGAAGACTCAACCTGATGTTACTGGCTTTGAAAATGGAGGAAGGTGTCATGAACAAAGTAAAGTGGGCAGTTTCTAGAAGCTGATAAAGAAAACAGATTCTCTCCTAGAGCCTCCAGAAGAAATGCACCTTAATCTTAGCCCAGTAAGATCCATGTCAAACTTCTGATCTACAAGATAATATACCTGTGCTGTTTTAAGCCACTAAGTTTGATGTAATTTGTCACAGCAGCAACAGGAGATGAATACAGTAATATATTACACAAAATATCAAAGTACAGAATAATGTATGGAGTGTGGTACAACTATTTTTGTGGAAAAACGAAAGAATATGTACTTTTGTATGTATGTTCATTAATGTATGGACCAATGTTTCTCAAACTTGGCTATACATTAGTGAGATCTGGAAAGCTTAAAAAACAAATCGCAATGTTCAGGCTGCAGACCCTTAAATGAGAACCTCGGGGTAAGGGGGAGAGAAGAACCCAGGCATCATTGTCTTTTGAAACTTCCCAGGTGCAGAGCGGTTGAGACCATTGGTACAGACTCTGGAAGGTCAGGCAGTGGGGAACTGGGTGGCTGCAGGACCAGAGAAGGAAAGACAGAGGGACTTGCTGTATTATTTTTAAACTTTGAATCTTAAAGAAACAAAAGTTTTATTATGGAAAATTTCAGGGTGTACAAAGTAGAAAGAACAGTATAATGAACCCCTGTGTATCCATCACTCAACTTCAACACGTCCTAACATTTTCATACCCTTTGAATTTTCTAGTATGTGCACATATTATATATTAAGTATATAATATGAAAATAAAATACACATCCTCAAGCTGTCCTACAGAACTATGGAGATAAAACCTCAGGGACAGGCCCCCGAAACATGTATTTTAATAGCTTCTTGCGGGGTCCTCACAGTCGAAGGCAGCACTGGATTCTGCCTCTGACAATCCCTCCCTGGCTGTCTTCTGGTTTCTTCCCAGCGCTTCTCATTAGCAATGCATCAAGGACCCACCACCTGTGAATATTTTGAAGACCTCCTAGAACCATTTCCATTTTTAGCCCATACATCAATCAGTGAATTCCAGAAGGTTCACACTGCTGCTTAAGAAGGCACAGGGAGTTCTTTACAACCTTCTACAGGTTTTCCTTACTCCTCAGGACTGTTTCTTGGACCTCTGTGGCCTTACAAAGGAGCACAGCTTCCAAAGTGGCTTTCACAGAAGGGAGACATTGATCCTGGTCCCCTGTCCTTTCTCTCAATAGGGCTTTTAACACAGCCCAAGAAGGGAGAGAAAGGAACTTCAGCATATTTCAGACTCTTACTTCTGAGGCTTTTCTTCAAACAGATTTTCATAAATATCAGTGTGGGAAATGAACACATAGGATTATAAGCTAGAACCACAGACATCACCAGTCTCCTCAGGCCCTGTCCTCCACTGAAGCAGCCCGGGTGAGGATCTTAGCTTTCTGGGAGGTTAAATAAAAGGAAAAAGTTGAGAGAGAGGAACTCAGTGCTCTGGGGCCTCAGTAAGGGTGGGATTGAGTCTTGAAAGATGGGTATCTCAAAAGGACGATGGTGAGTAGATTAGGAGAGGGAGTGACATTTCTCAGGGGAGAAGCTTCATGAGTAATAGCAGAGGTGGATATGCGCAAACCCTGTTCAGGAAACAGGTGTTGTTCAGTTGTTGCTAAGAGTATAGGCAGGAGCAGTGGCAATGGAAGCCAAAAAGACTATTTCTGCCTGCAAGGCATTTTGTAGTTTACAAAGCTCCTCTACTCCCTTCCTCACCAGATTCTCAACATAACCCTGTGGAATACAAAGCCATTGTTATTGAACTCATTTCACAGAGGAGTGGGGCCCGGAGAACAAAACAGAACTGGGATTCAGAGTGGTTAGGTCACCTATGCAAAGCCGTAAGACAAGTAAATGGCTGAGCCAGTATTCCGACCCAGAGTTTCTATCTCCTAGCATTCTTTTCCCCATGACTGGGGTCATACTTGGACCCTGAGTGACCTGTAATGTACAACATAAGTTTGAACTAGGCAGCGGTGAGTTACAGAAAGGACTTTACAAGAGGCATGGTTATCAAAGGTGCACTGGGCCAGCATGTGTGCTGACTGGGGGTGGACTGCAAGTGATGCAATGGTGCTAAATCGCTCTGACAAAGAAAGTGGGATGATTTATAGGTAATGTGGACAGGGCAGAAAGCGAAGAAACAGCTGATGGTGGGCCCTAGAGAGAAAGCAGGCCTGGCTGCACATACCTAGGTTACAAAGCTCTCTTGGTGTAAAAGTGGAAATTCTCCAGTTTCAGGGAGGCAGTATCTCCAGGTGCAAGCAGTAACTCAGTCACAGGGAGGTGATATCTCCAGGCACCAGCCCCAGGAGAAGTGCAACATTCCAAGGTGAAAATAATAAAACTGTCTACTAGGCCCTGTTTGATCTGAGAGTTCCCTGGATACATTTATCTTTGTAATGGCTAACTTCTGCTTCTTGTAATGTGCTTATTCAAGGATGTAGTAGGAGGCTTTATAAGCTGCCTCCTCTGGAAGCTCGGAGCTGATCTCCTCTAACCCTGCGTGGTAGAGAGTCAGTCGCCGGCCGGTTAATAAAGGCTCATAATTAATCTCAATTGGCTCCGTGGGTCTCAGAATCATTCGCGCCACAACATTTGGAGGCCACAGCAAGATCCTCCCCAGAGGGAGAAGGTTAAGTTTTCCCTAAGACCCACAGCCCTGGTTGCTCCGGGCGGAGCATGACCACGTCCAGGGGGCGGCCGCTGAGAGACGTTCCTCAGCCCCGGACGTCGGGCGGCCCTAGATGAGAGAGACCAGTGAACAAATATTCCTGAAAATTGGACGCGAGCCTTCTGTTCACAACTTCCCTTGTACGGTCAGGTCTGAGACGTCAGATCCTGACCCTGTACCTGTTTCAGTTTCGGTTTCTGATACGCTAGCGTTTTGTGTTGCCTGTAGTCTGTTTTGTCTGTCTGTGTCGTATATGTTACTCTGGACCGGTCGAATGTTCTGTTATTCTCTTATTGCCTTGGTCCTCCGTCAAGTTTGTCTGATTGTCTGATCGCTCTGGTCTCTGAGTATCTCTTGTGATTTTTGTGATTTTCAGTTTATTAACTCTTCTTTTTATAGGATTTCTTGCTGCTACAGCACCGCCCAAGTGGCCACTTAGTCACCGAGCGGACCTTGTCTAACATTCTTATCTTTCCCAGGACTTTTATTCTTATTCCCATCCATCCCCACTGCCATGGGACAAACTTCTTCTATGCCCACTCCTTTGCGGTGTCTTGTGTACAATTTTAAGGATTTCAGGAGACGGGCCCGAAGTTATGGGTCGTCAGTCACTCCGTTCGATCTCCAGAGGCTTTGCCAGGTAGACTGGCCAGCCTTCGGAGTCGGATAGCCATCTGAGGGTTCCTTTGATTTGCAGACTGCCTTCAGAGTCAGGAGTGTTGTTTATGGGAATCCTGGTCACCCTGATCAGGCCCCATACATAGATGTTTGGATAGACATTGTGTCTGATGCTCCCAAGTATCTGAAAGGTTGTCAGATTAAGTCAGACTCTCCGGTGGCTGACTCTCTGCCGGCGCCTGCCTCTCATACGGTTCTTCTGGCAGAGCCAAGGAGCACTTCGGC
>NW_006441386.1:6682235-6724501 GCF_000325575.1 Pteropus alecto
TGGTTAACAACTCTCCTTACGGCCATCACAGGCCCCCTTATTCTAGTCTTCCTGGGCCTTTTGTTCGGGCCCTGTGTAATTAATTAGATAACTGCCTATGTTAAGAAGCGGGTACAGGCAGTAAAACTCTTGGTCCTCAGAACTCATTACCAGCCACTCCAGGTTGAAGATTCAATAGTTTGAATTCCTACAAAAACCAGTGGGGAATGTAAAAGTGGAAATTCTCCAGTTTCAGGGAGGTAGTATCTCCAGATGCCAGCCCCCAGGGAGAGCAGTAACTCAGGTACAGGGAGGTGATATCTCCAGACGCCAGCCCAAGGAGAAGTGCAACATTCCAAGGTGAAAATAATAAAACTGTCTACTAGGCCCTGTTTGATCTGAGAGTTCCCCGGATACGTTTATCTTTGTACAGGCTAACTTCTGCTTCTTGTAATCTGCTTATTCAAGGCTGTAGTAGGAGGCTTTATAAGCTGCCTCCTATAGAAGCTCGGGGCTGATCTCCTCTAACCCTGCATGGTAGAGAGTCAGTCGCCGGCCGGCTAATAAAGGCTTATAATTAATCTCAATTGGCTCCATGGGTCTCAGAATCATTCGCGCCACAACGTTGGGTCCCTTTTATAAAGGCACAAATACCATTCATGAGAGCTCCACCCTCGTGACCTAGAGAGAATCTGTGGGAAAGAATGGTGTTCATTTATTCATTCATTTGATAACTTTTTATTAAGTACCTCCTCTGTGCCAAGTGCTGTGCTAGGCATTGAGGATGTGTTGGTGAACCTGACAATGGGTTCCCTGCCCTCACAGGGTTGACATTTCAGGGGACAGCAGATAATAAAGAGCAAATGAACAAGTAAAAGAACTCCATATTTGAGATTAAACATGTGATCTTCAGGAACATACAAGGACATCCACCCAGTGTCATGTGGTCTTCAGGATGGCTTCTCTTGCCTGCCCTGGAAATCCCTGCCTCTGAGTGTAATGTAGATTGTGTTCAGGGTCCTGTGGTGGGAGGGAAGTTTAAGGGAGGGAGGTGTCCTTCCTCCTATATGAAATGATCTGGGAAAGCCTTCATGAAAGGGGAAACATTGAGGCTGGGCATTCATTCATTAAACAAATACTTAATGAGCATCTATTTGTGTGTCAGGCTCTGTTCTAGGTGCTAGGGATAATCAGTGAACAATACAAAATGGATTACGTTGCTACCTTCATAGAACTACTAGAAGGAGGGCAGAAAATAAGCAAGATAGGCAAGTAAAGTATTTCAGCTGGTGATGAATGCTCTGTAGAAAAATTAATTGGGGAAGGGGATACAGTATATGTGGGGATAGATACTGCAGTCTTAGGGTGGCTAGGGAAGGCTGTATTGAGAAGATAACACTTGACTAAAAAAGACCTGAAGGAGGTGAGACAATGAGCCATGCAAATACATGCAGGATGGGTGTTCCAGGTGGAGGGACCTACAAAATAAAGACCCTGAGACAGGAGTTTTACTGGGTATTTTCAGATAAGCAAGGAGGCCAGTGTAGTTGGAGCACAGACAGCAAAGAGTAGAATTGTAGGTGAAGTCAGAGAATTAATTGGAGGAGGTGTGGGAACAGATGGGACATTATAGTCCACTGTAGCTTTTACTCCGAGAAGAGAAGCCACTGCCTCAAATGCAAGTTGCCCAAGGTGAGGTCTGGGCCAGGCTCATCTCTGCATCCCCCTCAGCATCTAGCATAAAGCTTTCACCTAGAAAATGTCAAGGTGTGATTTTTAAAAAAAGTATGTCAACAGAGGACATTCGTGTAGCCTGTAGGGCAGAGTTGGTAGGTGCCTACTTTGATCATTGTTTTAGGCAGAGAGAGCTCCAGTGGAAGTGAATTGGGGAATGTAGGGCCAGGTGGGCAGACGTGGGCAGGAAACAGGTGGATCACTGGGTGTTCAGGACAAAGGATGGCCTAAAAAAGGTGACTGACTGGCAGGGTGGGCTTCAGGAGGGGTGGATGCAGGAGGCTAGTGCAGCCGCGGGAAGCAGGGAACTATGTAGTAGAGAGAAGCTATAGCAAGAAACCTCAGCCAAGAGGCTGGCCAAGACATGTAAAAGAATGAGAGAGACTGCCAGTGTTGGGCTGTGTACCTAGAACAGGAGGACCTATGAACAGAATTGAGGAGGTCTAGAGAGCTGGCCTCTCCCACGATACTTAACATGTTACACCTTGTGTTTTATTTTCCTATTGCTTTTTCCTTATTCTCACCTCAAGGGCAGGGAGTATGTCTTACTCATCTTTGTGTCACTCACAGTGTCCACTGCTGTAGGGCATATAGCAGGTGCTCAGGCAGCAATTGTATTATTTTGGATCGGTTGGGTTTGAGAAACATGTGCCTGCCACCTCTGATTCCATTATTTCTAGAATCATCCCTTTCCTCACATGCTGATTCAGCAATTCTTCCTCAGTCAGGCAGACACTATTCCTGGCCCTCTCACTAGCAAGAAAATATATGCTTATTAAGCCATGATGTTGGTTCATCATGAAAGGCTGAACATAGTCAGAGGCTGTGTGAAGTTCAGGGTTAGCTAGGCAATTCTCTGGAGTAAACAAGAAGAATTTTCTTTAAAGGTGAGAGAAGTAGCCACTACCAACCTATGTAAATTGTCACCTGCTTCCTTCGTCTCCTGAAGAGGCTGCTACAGGACCCTTCCTGCATACTGCAGGCATCAATAAATACCTGTCTGGTGGGAGGTACACTGATGATTCAATATTCACACTTATTGAGCATCTACAATGTCTGTGGACACAGTTATGCCTTGGGCAATTACACCTACTCTATTTTCGGAAGTCAGCTTCAAGGTCATTTTTTCCCCAGAAGCCTCTGTACACTCCTCAATTAGATTAGGATTGTCATAGTCCCTTGTACTTTCCTTTGCCTAGCATTTATAAAATAGTATTTTAAATCCGTTTCCGGTTTGATTGTTCTACTAAACTGAAAGCTCTTTGGAAAAAAAAAAAAAAAACAACCCAGATTTTGTCCACAGAACTTAGCCTTGTACAACGCAGGCATCATTTAATTAACGACTGCTGAATTAAGTAAGACAGTAAAGTAGAGCGCTAACTGTGAACAAAGTGGAACCCCAGGATATCAGGGGAAGGCTTCTCTGAGTTCAAACTGGATGTTGGAGGAGTAAGTAAGTGGTCAATTCATCAAGTGGGGAACAGGTGCGTGCAAGGTCGGAAGGCGCACTGAAGGTGTGTAATTCTCTGTGGGTGGAGAACAGCGGTATGTATCCGAGGGGCTAGGACGCTAGACAGGAAGGGCAGAGAGGAACGTGCAGAACCGCGGTCCCATTAGGGTTAAGTCCATAACACAGGCGGCAACCCCGACCAAAGAACGAAGCTGCTGACCTCCAAACCCCCTGGGAAAGAAGCAGGGATACCACCGGCAGCACCTCGCACCTCGCGCTGGCCACAGCACATGCCACCCACTCGCTGCGCAACCCGGCCTGCCTGGGGACCTACGGGACTCCTGGGGCACCTAGGGAGGGAAGCCTGGGGCGGGGCGCGCAGGCGCGCTGAGACCTCGAGCCCCAAGGGGCGGGCGGGTGCGCGCGCTTCGTCGCGCACGCGCGCACAGTGGGGGCGACCGCCGCGGTGACGCTGCTGCTGAGGGCGGGTGGCGGCGCGTGAGGCGCGCGATTCCCCGCGTCTTGGGAGCAGTGCCCCGGCCCCCGCCGCTCCCGCCGCCGCCATGTCAGGCCGGTCGGTCCGGGCCGAGACCCGCAGCCGGGCCAAGGACGACATCAAGAAGGTGATGGCGGCCATTGAGAAAGTGCGGAAATGGTGAGGGGCCGGGTTGAGGATGCTGGCAGGGGTCACTGGCTCGGGCCCAGAAGAGCGCCGGACTGGCAGGCGGGATGGGAGTCGACTGGCAGGCGCTTGGGGGGAGGGGGAGCTGGAGAAGGCGGGAGGAGGGTGCAGCTCGCATCGGCGTGAGGTCAGAGGGCGCGACGGCTGCGACCAGTCAGCGGCTCTACCGGCTCGTGGCCCTGCCCACCTGTGAGTGGGCGGTGCGTCGCTCAGGAGCTGCAGGCTTCCGGTCGAGCTGGCCCAAGGAATGATCTCCTCGCACCGGTCCTGGTGCGGGCTTCGTTCTGGCGTCTGCCCTTCGTCCTGGTGTCCACCCGCCTTTGGAGCCTTTTGCTTTGTGAACTGTCCCATATACTAGCTAACAGCCTGAGTATATTCCGTCCTCCAGAATGAGCGCTGTACGTTTTAACTCGTCTTAAGTTTGGTGAGAGGTTCTCGGTACCTACCTGCCACGAGAATCAAACGTGGTCATCGAAATCAAAACCCTTTCTTTCCTCTAATACCGGCCCGCACTCTGCGAGCTAGGTAGGCGTTGTCTCCTGGTGCTCTGGAAGCTTAGTATAGAAGTCGAGTCCTACCCGTCGTTTGTAAACGGCTCATATAACGTTCATTACAGGCGCCGGTTGACCGCCTCTTTTATATCAGGAACTACGTTATACTATCACTGTAAAGTTTCACAGCCAACTACTTGCGCCAGCTTCCTGAGTGCTTTTCTCTGATTACCAATAATTTTAAAGGCTGGGCCGTTGTTAGCTCCCTCCAGGAAGCCTTCCCCAAGCTCTTCTGCCCCTCACCTTCCACCTCCTTTACAGGCCTTCATTACCTTGGACATTATTTGCATGTTTATTTGTCCGTTTCGCCACAAAATCAAGTTCCATATCTCTTTATATTTAAGGGCTTTGTATATAGTTGGGGCCCATTATAAACATGAAATCATGATTCTACTCCCTCTAAATCTAATCCTCCTAGGTTATTTTGTGACACCTAAGAATTAGCACACCATATCAGCCTCTATGATTTCCCTGTTTCAACTCTCTCATTCCCTGGTCAATTTCCTCACATTGCGCGCAGAGTGATTTCATTTTTTTCAAGTGCAAATCTTATAGCACTCCCCTGCTTAGAAAATAATGCTTTAGGGACTTCTTGCTCTTAAAGGACCAAACCCAGTACTTCCTGCCTCACCTGCCTGACTCAGACTGCCCTCTTTCCCAGCACGCTGGCCACCTTCACTTGGAGCCACACTGCATTTTCAGCTGCCTAGTATCCTTCCTCTGCCCTCACTTCCCCCTTGCCTAGTTAACTCGCAGCTCAGCGCAGAAGTTGTCTCCTTAGGGACACTTCAAGATCTCCGATCTATTAAAGTCCCCCGCATAGAACTTTCTACAACTGTATTAGGTTGAACCGTAAGACATTTCTCATATTTGACTTTTTAACCTACAAAAATGACAGTTTGATAAAGTTACTAATGATAAAGTGACATATTGTGAAATGGGTTCTTTTATATCTGTTTCCAGCTGGAATGCAGGCTCTATGAGGATAGAGACTGTGTATCTTGTTCTCTGTGTGTCCAGGGCCTACCACAGGGTCTTGTGTATTAAATATTTGTTGAATAAATGAGGAAATGGAGTATTTTGTCCAGGAATTAACTTTCAATATCCAATATTTTGTTACATCATAGTCCCTCTTTATATTTCTGTGATGTCATTTGCTGAACAGCATCATCAGTACAATAGTAAGAGTTACTTTTTTTGCTTTGTTGTAATCTCAAATTTGGACCTGAAACTTGAGGTCATACTCCAGGCTCCCCACCTCTTAACTGTCTTATTCAAGAATGTCACTTGCCTATCTCTGGATATGTGCCTGGGGGGGAAGAAGCTACTCATTTTTAAGGCTTATCTCATAAATTACTTTCTGCGTAAAAAAAAAAACAAAAAAACCTTATAGCAGTCTTCACCTGTTCCAGAAGCCAGTGTAAGGCTCGGTTTTGTTCGCTGGAAGCATCCTGTCCTGCAATTATTTTTAAATGGAGTCGTATTTCAACCCAGAGTTCCACAGGGGTCAGGAGTTTTCCCTTCCATGGGAAATATCCTAGTCTTACTTTGTCTTTCAGCCTTCTTCTCAATTCATTGCCTTCATGTGTTACAGTGATTTTCTTATCTTTTTCAGTCCTTTGAGCTCCCAAGGTAGGGACCATATCTTATACATTTTTGTATCCTGCAGGGCCTTGTATAATAGGGTTTTTAAAGTATCGATGAAATTGAAGTTTTGGAAAATAAAGTAGTGATGCCAGGTAGATACTGGCGTTTGAAAATGTGCTGGTACTCTATATTGGTGTAGTCTGTGAGGTGGGGGCGGGGAGAAAGGCTTTGGTACACTACATAAAGAAAGGTGGCAAGTAAAGAGTCCAGAGCCAAAGGAATTTATCAGAAGTTTTTCTGGAAAGGATGATTTTGTACTGAAGGGTAAGGTAATTTGATGGAGACGTTTAGAAGGCATTTAAAATGGAAGGAATGATCTGCTGAGAAGTAGGAAGGCACAAGTTATGAACAGAAAGTCTTTTATTGTTTTATCAGTCCTAAGAAGTGTCCTTTTTTTTTAGGGAGAAAAAGTGGGTAACTGTGGGTGACACATCCCTTAGGATATTTAAGTGGGTTCCTGTGACAGACAACAAGGAGGTAAGTGTGGAAGACAATCCCAACAACAAAAAGGTACCGATTTCTTTCTTTCTTTGATTGTTTCTTAATTATAAAGGAATTTATTTCCCCAGAATTGAGTTGAAAATACTTCAAGGTACCCTCTGTCATTGGTCCACACAAAGTCTCTTTTTTTTATTTATTTCCTTTATTCCCTTTCCTGGGTTACATTCCTCTTTTCCAGGGCTCAGGGAACTATAGCCCAGGCCTGCTCCCTGTGTTGTCAGTATAACTTTATTGAACTCAGCAATGCCATTGGTTTCCTTATTGTGTGGCTGCTTTTGAGTTACAATAGCATACTTGAGTAGTTGCCATAAGACCTAATGGTCAGCAAAGTCTAAAATATTCATCATTTGGCCCTTTAAGAAAATGTTTGCTGACTCCTCTTATCCAATTAGCTACCCACTTTGGTGTATTTTTATATGTTTTATGTGTATATATGCCTTTTTAATTTCTCTTCCATGGGTTTATTTGGACACCTGTGTATTCTTGAAAAACAAAAAATTTTCATATTGGTATTTAAAAATTTTACAGCTATATATAGCTTTGTGCTATAATCTCTATTTCTACTCTTTTGTTCATCCTTGTTTTTGAGAACTTTCCATAATTATAAAAAGTTACTACCTTCACTCTTGCATTATATTCTTTTATATACAGTTACCACATTTATCTACACATTCCCTGGGTAATAAAATACCCAGATTGTCTCCAATTTTTTCCCCCTAATTGTTTTGAAAAATCTCAAATATAAAACATACGGAAAAGTATATAAAACATAAATGTGCAATATAACGAATACATATAAAGCTGATACCCTTGTCAGAAGAACCCAGGTCAAAAAATAGAACATTGCCACTCTCCCAGAGACCTCTGTGTGATTCTTCCCAGCATCACCTTCCTCTTCCCTAGAGGAAATCCTGCTCCTACTTTGGCTTTTCTTACCACTTTTTTAGTCATTTGTAAACATTTTTAACTTTATATGAACAGCGTCATGAAATGTCTGTTTTTTTGTGTGTCTTGCTTTTTTTGCTTAGCATTATATTTATAAAATTCATCCATGTTGTCTTTGGAGTTATTTGTTGCTTTTGGTTGCTATATGGGATTTTATTATAGGACTATACCATAATTTATCTTTCCGATTCTCCTGTACATGGATGTTTGGGTTGTTCCCAGTTTGGGATAATAGGAACAATGCTCCTGTGACTCTCCTAATTCATCATGTGGCTTAAAATGTACATGAGTTTTCCTAGGAGATATTCGTAGGAGTGGAACCTACAGTGTCTTAGGGTCTGTGTATTGTGACCTATACTAGCTAATGCAAGTGAGTGATTGGACCAGTTTATATTCTCACCAGAAACATGAGAGTTCTCACTGCTCCAAGTCCTCATCAACAGTTAGTATTGTTAGACTTATATGTAAAGATATCTCATTATAGTTTTAATTTGATGACTATGTAATTACTAATGACATTGAGCACCTTTTCAATGTTTATTAGCCTTTTGGGTTTCCTCTTTTAGGAAGGGCCTGTTTAAGTCTATTTGGTTTTAGTCTTTTATGATTTGTGGGAATTCTCTGTGTTCTGGACACAAATTCTTTAAATAATATACTACCCATACCTTTTCTCATTCTGTGACTTTCACTTTCTTTATGCTGCCTTCAGTAACAGAAGTTTTTAATTTTAACGTAGACAACATAATTAAGATTTTTCTTTATAATTCATAATTTTAAATGTCTTAAGAAATCTCTCCTTTAGAGGAATAGAATTATGGTATAGGATTGGTGTGGCGATTCTGCTCCAGGAGTCCCCAGGGACTCAGGCTCTTCCAACCTTTCTTTTCTTTTAAAAAAATTTTTTTGGAGAGTAATGGCTCTATTGATTTTACTTTATTTTTAATTGTGGTAAAACACACATACCATTAAATATATTTTTTAAGTGTTAAGTATATTTACCTATTGTACAATCAATCACCAGAACTCTTTATCTTATAAAACTAAAACTAAACCCATTGAACAACTCCCCATTCCTCTGCTCCATTTTTGACCTTGTATCCCAAGGTCAAGCTCCAGCCATTCACTTAGCACATTCAGGTTTGAGGCAGCAGGAGTGGAAGGATGGCAGATGGTATTTTCATGAATTTAAGGAGTTTCCTAGAAGTCGGTACATATATATATTTGTAATAGCTTGTGACATATCTAGTGGCCAGGAATCCTGGGAAAATGTGACCACCTAAAAATTCTATTAATATGGACAAAAATTTCTCCCATAATACACTTTTTTTTTCTCTCCACCTCATGATGACAATACATTTTCTTCTGATTTGAAGGGTCTACTTTTTTTTTTCAATTTGCTACCTCTAAATTAATAAGACTTATTATTTTCCCCTAGAAAGCTTATCAAAATCTGTTTCCTTCTAAACCTGGTAACACCCATAATGCATTTTACCCACCCCTCCCCCACTTCCATCCCCACCTTGTCTTTAGTTTTGACTGGAATGTCATATCAGATATTCAGTTCAACTATTTCAGTTTTTACAGAAATTTTTTGTTTTAGTCATTGCTTAATAGACAAAGTAAACATTATTAATTATTTACTAACCCTTTGCACCTTTTTATTGTTTTTTTTCCAGATTCATTTCTCTTCTTCCTGGAATACATCCTTCAAGAGTATTGTCAAAGAGGGCTTTTGTAGAAAAAAACTTCCTGAAAATATCTTTGTTTTACTTTCATGTTTAATTGATCATTTTACCTGTATATGACATTCTAGGTTCAAAATTATTTTCTTTCAGCATTTTGAAACTATTATGCAATTGTGCTTTTGGTGTTGCTGTTGAGAAATCTGATGTCAATCTAATTCTTGATTCTTTTTAAGGGTGATCCGCTTGTATTCCTGGAAACTTCTAGAATTTTCTTTTGTCTTTGTTCTTCTAGGATTTCTGTAAGACTATCTAGCTTCTCTATTTTTGAACTTTTCTCTCATTTGTTTCATCTCTTTATCTTTTCCTCATATATTCTGATTTCTCAACCCAGCTGTATGTATTTCTGTTATTAAACTTATTTGCTTAATTTTTTTAACAACTGCATTATTTATACCAAAATTTTCAATCGGTTCTTCTTCAAAACAATTTTCTAGTATCGCTATCTTTCTGAGCAGACTTACTGTGTTTTATTTAAATTCTTCTATTCCATTGCCATGCTGGTATAGCTTGTTCTGATTCTTGTCTTTCACAGTACTTGTTTTCCTTCGATGTCTGGTAGTTTTCTTCTGCTCACTCATCTTTATTCTTTGGGGATTTTGAGCTGCTTTAGCTAGTAGTGGATATCTAAGAGGAATATGTAAGCCTAAGCTCTGGTTTTCTCCTCCTCTAAATGAATTTAAGAGATGGGGTTATAGCCTCAGGATTCAGCCTTTCCCCTTTCCCATATTCCCTGCCTCCCAATACCAATCTCCCTAGTGCTACTTTTATATAGGAGCAGCCATCTTGCCTTGTCATTACCAAGGCCAAGGAGCTGGTGGATGAAAGTTAGGAGGGCTCAGAGCCACCTTTTATTCTTCATCCAACTTTGGCTCTGGTGATGCTATTACCCATAAAGCCCAAAGGTCAGGCAGTTAAATTTCTTGAGTAGTCTGTATATATGAGGAAAGGACACTGTTAGAAAGTCCCCTGCCCCAACCCATTTCTCACATAAGTCCCTGGCCTTTTCCCATTTCATATTTTCCCAGGATTTAGTTCCCTTGGACTCTCCCAAAAGCTTCTTACAGTGTTTGCGTTGGTTTCTGAGCTGAGCCCTGAGGTCTATCAGTTGTACCTCTAGTGGGCCATGGTAGTGATCCATCTTCTAAGGGAGTATAGACCTGTTAGATTAGGAAAAATAGATAATGATGATCAAATTGTTAAATTAAAAATGTGAAGGATACAAGGGAATGGGACATTGCTGATGGGAGAGTAAATTGGCATAAACTTTATACGGGTCAAGTTGACTACACACACACACACACACACACACACACGCATATATGTATACGTAGTTAAAAGCTTTCAGTGATGGATGTATTAATTAACTAGATGGTTAATTAATACATCAAATCACCACAATGTACACTTAAATATCTTACAGTTTTATTTGTCAGTTATAACTCAGTAAAGCTGGATGAGGGAAGGCTTTCAAAATATTTATCCCTTTGATCTAGAAGTTTTTTCTTTAGGAGTTAATCTTCGGGAGATAAACATGACGTGTACAAGTACATTACAATGTTGAGCATTAAGGTATTATTCATAGTATTAAAAATTACAAGCAAAATAAAGATCTTATTGTGGAGAATTCGTTAAGTTATTGTGCACCCTCATCTTGTAAAGCTTTGTAACCATTATAAAAAAGATGTAGAAGATTACTCAGTGGTATAGGAATATGTTTTTAATGTGGTGAATGAGGGAGGGGAAGCAAGTTATAATACTATATCATGATCCATTTTCATACAAATATATGTGTAGCTTATTTCTGGTCGTACAGGTGATTTTCATTTCTTTTTCTGTATTTCCAGAATTTTCTATAGTGAATATGTATTTTACATGAACACAGAATTATTGAAATAAAGATAAAGTAGAGATCATAAAAATATAATGATAAAGCCAAATGTTGGCATGGGTGCTGTGAAACTAGTACACCAAATATATTGCTCCTATCCTTTTAGAGAGTAGTATGGTAATGTGTGTTTTAAGAAAAATAATATGTTTATATTTTCTGATTTAGAAGGATTTTTTTTGTGTGTATTTATCTGAATAAAATAATCCAGGAAAAAGTAAATATTGAGCATTGTGGTGTTATTCCTAGTAGCAATAAATACAGTCCTAAATAAGTTAATGCTAAATGTCCAGTAGTTGAGAAGTGATTAAATTGCGGCATATGGAATATTATGCAGCTGTTAAAAATCACGTTTATGTAGTTTATGTAGTAAAATGGTAAAGTGTTATTACACTAAAATTGTGTCTGCATAGGAAAAATGAAGAGAAGGACATGCATACATGTGTATAGTTAATTTATTGTAAAGATAGAGTTACAAACAAAAACTATTACTAGTGCAATGTATGTATAATAAATAGACATTATAAACAGTATGAATTAATGAATTTGGGATTACCCAGATTTAAACTTTTGGCAATTGGGATGCTCTCATTAGTAACTCCTTTCTTGTTTGATGCAAGCTAGCTTACCTTCCCCCTGTGGTTCCCCAGTACGTGTAACCGACATCCTACTTGAAGGAAATAATGTTATAGGCAAAGGTTGACGTGGGTGATCATGTCGAATGGATGGGTTCATTGGTCAGGAATAGAGCTAGTAGGGGACTCTACCCCGTAAGTTCTTGCATTACATATAAGTGACTTCTTCCTTTGTCCAGTCAGAGGTCCAGTCTTCTTCACTTACTTTTTCCTGCTATTGTTCTAAAATAAGAATTTTTCTAAAATGAATATTTTGTGTTTCTTGCCCGTCCACATAGGAAAGTGGTAGATAGAGCATTCTGATCAGGGCAGAAAGCAGAAGAGTACCATAAGAAACTCTGGTGGAAGCCTACGTATCTGCTTCTTACTTTTGATTCATGATATTAGCGCAAGATAGGTCCATTTTACAAATAGAGATGCTGAGGCTTGGGGACGCGTTGTCCAGGATTTTGTTATTACTTGAGACCTGGATGCTTAACTGCTGTCGTTATTCCTGTTCATTCCTAACCCAGAACTCTCTGGTGTCTCAGAGAGCACCATTATCCCTCTCTGTGAGTGTCCTTCTTAGCTCTGTCATATTCCTCTTTTTTTCCTTTTCTAGAAAGAAAAGTCAAAATCGAATGGTTCAGCAACCCGGGAACCTAATGGCTTTCCCTCTGATGCTTCAGCCAATTCCTCTCTCCTTCTTGAATTCCAGGGTGAGTTGCATCCATATGTCTTCCTTGCAGGAAAATGAAAACTTAGATGAACCTATTAATAAGAATAGTTCTGTGTATCATTTCGGTGCCTACTGTTTTGCTGGTATCTTGCTAGGCACTTTACACAAGTCTCTTCATTTCTACCTCACAATAACCCTGCAAGATAGATGATAGCATCCTCATTTTCCATTTAAGGAAACTGAGGCTCAGAGAAGTGAAGTTACATATCTAAAGTCACATAACTAGTAATGACAGACCTCATGTTAATTCCTGGTTTTCTGGATCAGAAACTCTTATACTGTATATTTTATGATAGCGCCTTAGAGTGGGTCACCCAAAGCCAGGGCATCTGCCTATCCAGAATTAGCATAAGTTTGCCTCCGAAACCAGTCTTCAGTAAACATCCTGCCTGTGTCAGCACTGCATTCATAATGTTATCTTTTACACCTGTGTGGCAATTACTTTACAAAGCACTTTCACTTTAGTTTCTCATTTTTATCCTTATGTCAGCCTGTGATAGAAACCAGGCAGTTATCATCATCCCTAGCCAAGGAAACTGATGCTTAGAGAAGAAAAGTATTTGCCTAGGCTCAAAAGTAACAGAGCTTTATTCTTTTTATAATACAGTGCAGCTTCCATTTTAGCATAGAAGATTGTGGTCTTTATAGAAGAAAAGACTAGAAAGGTCTTACGACTTTCTCTTCAAAACTAGACTGGTAGTGTGCAGGTATCTCCTCTCCCTTACTCCACCCCACCCCACCCCGCTGGCTCGGGTCAGTGCGGTATTGGAAGGAGAATACAAGGAAAAGGTTCTAGCTATGTGTGGGGTGTTCAATAATCATAGAACTCTAGGAGACGTATGAGGCTCCATTTTCTCATTCTGGCCACGATCTCATCTTTTTCATTCATTGAACGTTTAATGAACAACTGCTATGTGCCAGGTACTATGCACAAGAAATTCAAGGACCAGTAAGCCGTAGAGCCTGCCTGCATAGGGTATAATGTAAGAAAACTGGCATGTAAAATAATAAAAATGCAGGAGTATACAGAATACAGCAGGAGCATAAAAGAGAGAGTGGTCATTTCCACCTAAGGGAGCCTGGGACACAGGGCTCCTTGGATGATGTGATGCTTCAGCTTAATGTTGGCTTGTATAGGGGCTTTCTGGGAAGACTAGAAAGAGCAAGTCCTGACAGGCACCTGTGCATGAAGCAGCTCTTCCGTATGGAGCCAAGGGTATATATGGACTAACAACAGGCTGTGAGCCTGGAGATTAGAAAGGATTGTACATTGTGATAGGGCCATTTTGTGCCTGCCCAGAGAGCACTGGGGTTTGAAATTTATCCTTTAGGCCAGGGGTCCCCAACCTTTGGGCCATGGACTGGTACTGGTCTGTGGCCTGATAGGAATCAATCCGCACAGTAGGAGATGAGCGTCAGGCGAGTGAGCGAAGCTTCATCTGTATTTGCAGCTGCTCCCTAGTGCTGGCATCACTGCCACAGCACCACCTCAGATCATCAGGCATTAGATTCTCATAGGAGCACCGGTCTCTGGTGTCAAAAAAGTTGGGGACCTTTAGGCAGCAGGGGAACCATTGAAGGATTTAGATCATGCTGGCAGTGGACTGAAGTACAGTTGGGAGTACGTGGGATTGAAGAAAAAGCAGTTAGGTGGCTGTTACTGGAGGCCAGGCCAGAGATAATGAAGCCCGAACTAAGGCAGCAGGAGAGGAAGGAATGAATACAAGTGATAGAGCAGAAGGATGTATCAGATTTGGTGACTGGGTGCTGGAAGTGAGGGAGAGGAAGGAGATGACATATGTGTCTAAATTAGGTGGTGACTTTAAGCCTTCACACAGCTTGCCAGATGGGAATCTCTTGGTCTTTGAAGCATGAGATGAAGCCTGGGCCGGTGAAGGGCCTGAGCTAACTACCTCTAGACTCCTCGCTCTTACAGATAGCCAAGAGTGTCAGAAAGATTTTGTCATTTTCTACACATCTTCTGTTGTGAGAAAGGTTGAAAGGCACAGCTGTTTCTCTCTCTCACTGGACAGTGACTAAATACCAGATCTAAGCTATAATTGGTGGGTAATAAAGGATTAATAACTATATTCTGACCTTCTTGAAATCTACATGTTGTATAAATCTAAAGATTCTAGCTGCATCTGGTGCTTAGAATATGTGTTGTGAAATAGAGAATGCTTAAATTAATTAACTTAGACTTTGTTGATAATTTGCCATGCAGAGGAGCCCCATGAATATCTGCCTTCGATTCAGGATGTGTCTGCAACAGTGATCATTGTACCCGGTGTGTCCATGGCTTCCTGAGATATACCAGGCCCTTGGCTCTGTACTGCATTACTCTGGAGGAAAAATTACCACCCTCATCTGTTGCCTTTTTCATATTTGGTTTTAGATGAAAACAGCAACCAGAGTTCTGTGTCTGATGTCTATCAACTCAAGGTGGATAGCAGCACCAACTCGAGCCCCAGTCCCCAGCAGAGCGAGTCCCTAAGCCCAGCACACACCTCTGACTTCCGCACAGATGACTCCCAGCCCCCTACTCTGGGTCAAGAGATCCTTGAGGGTGAGTGTCAGTTGACCCAAGATGAGGATCTAGGAGGGGCCTTGCTGCTTGCTTTTGACGTTTCTCTACTTTAGAGTAAGAGGTTAGAGAAAATGCCACAGAACCTGGCAGCCTCAAGCCATTTGTTAACAGTTTTGGCTGTTTTGGAAAATGGTTGTATTTTCCCCTCTCAGAGAATGAAGGAAGAAAATAAGCAACACAAGTGAGTGCCAGGCTCTGTGTGAGATACTTTCCATGTTTAATGCCTGGTATAATTCCCAAGTCCTGTGAAATAGCAGCTATTATCTCTATTCCTGGACTGTTTTACAGATGAGGAAATGGAGTATTAGGTTAAATTGCTTGTCCAGGATCACATAGCTAGTAACTGCTGGAACTGGGTGTCTTCAGTTTTATTCCTTCTAACTTCCCTTTGTGTTATATCCCGAGAATTTCTTATAATATATATTGATTTTCTGGCAATGTTGCCTCTTCACAAAGGCACCTCTACATAGCTCTTAGGGAAGCTCTCCCAGCTTGAGGGGGGCCCTGCACTTATGCTTACCTTGCTGCTTTTTCAGAGCCCTCCCTGCCTGCCTCAGAAGTTGCTGATGAACCTCCTACCCTCACGAAGGAAGAACCAGTTCCACTGGAGACACAGGTAAGGAGGCACTTTGGGTTTCCCAGTTCCTAAGAAGAAAGAAAGGACTCTGTGAATTGCATCTATCACATTGAATGTGCTATAGTAGGGTGGGAAGGCAGCATGGGAAACTGGTGTCTCTGGGTTATAAGGTAGGGGAGGACATTTTGTTATCTTCAAGAAGGTTGGCATTGGGCTTCTGAGTTGTAATTAGGGTGAATGGGGAGGTTCTGGTTCAGAGAGATGGCCCTATAATTCCATGTTCTGGCTGCTCCTAGATTGCTGAGGAAGAGGAAGACTCAGCTGCTCCACCCCTGAAACGCTTCTGTGTGGACCAACCCGCAGTGCCGCAGACAGCATCAGAAAGCTAGCACTATCCTGGCGCCTTTCTCCTCCTGGCCCCGCCTCTATTTATTGGGTCTGGTTCTAGCCATGCTGTGTTGCTGGGGTGAGGGCAAGCACTGGGGTCCAGAGCCTGCACATAGGAGCCTTCTGGGCTGGAAGGCTGACATAGGACTTGGGGTTGTAGCATCATCTCCCTGTCCCTGGCACTTGTGTCTGCTTGCTCCTGAGAAGAGGAGCACTCATGTCCTTTATGCACCCCAAGTAGGCTGGAGCATCAGCCATCCCAAGATTCATCTGTCACCTTCAGGTAGCAGTCTCTGCTCCAGAACCTCTGGACTGAGCTGCTGGCGCTTGTACAAGAGGAAGGAAATGTGGAAGGCACCCTCTAGAGAGGAGAGTGTCTAGAGTTACTTGAACTTGAATGGCGACTATAGATTCCTGGACTTTCCCATAGGGCTGGGTGCCCTCTAGGCTGCTGATGGAGAATGCCTGGAAAGAGACTTGGGAAGGAAGGGGCTTTTCTCCACATGAGGGCAGAAAAGTCCTTATAGATTTCTTGCTGCCCTGGCACTTCTGCCCATTCCTGAGGTTATCTTGCCTCTTAGGGACTCTCTAGCTGCTGACAGTTCTTTGTCCCCCACCGTAACCATCCCCTTCCCCCAACAAACACATGCAGCTTTCCCTGTTTTCACCTGGACATTTCATTCCAGCATCCCCTGCCTCCTGCCATGGTCCCCAGCACTCATGCCACAAACTGCCCCAGCAAGAATTGAGGTCTGACAACAGTACCTGTCCCCCACAGTATTCCTTCAGCTAAGACTTTCTCAAAAGTTCCTTTTTCTTTGAAATCTGCATGTTTAATTGAACTTTGTGATTTTATTTTTTGTTTCAAAAAAGTTTAAGAAATGGAAATGGGCAACAGTGAGTGAAGACATATTTTAGCACTGAATAGAATATTTTTAAAATTAAACTATTTGAAATATGTCTTGTTAGTATCTGAATGTTTCATTCTTGAAGGTTATGGGGTTGAGGGCAGGGGAGGTTGGAGGCTGAGTGCTTGCGAAGTCACTGTGGCCTGGGCTCTGCCAATCGTCTGACTTCCACAGAGTGTCTTTCTGATGAAAAGATTTGGAGATGCCCTTTGAAGTTGTCATGTAGTTCAAATTATAATTCTGTCTTTGTGTACACCGAATGCAACCAATGATGTGTTTTCCGCATCCAGGTCCTTAGAAGGTTTTCATAAGTTTTTAAACTTTAAATTATGGCAAAATACACATAACATAAAATTGATCATTCAAACCATTTTACAGTGTACAATTCAGTGGCACTAGGTACATTCATGATATTGTGCAATCACCACTGCTATCTAGCTCCAAACTTTTCATTATCTCAAGCAGTAGCTTCCCATTTGCCCCTTCCACAAGGCTCTGACATTCACAAATCTGCTTTCCTTTTTGCTCTTGGTTCCTGAGGGTTGAAAAGAATTCCACATTCTATATGTTCAAGAAGTTCATTTTATTATTCCTTAAAGTGATCTTCTCATTTCTCTCAGGGATTCCAGGTATCTTTGGTGAGACTAGAATCCAGGTTCTGCCCTGTTTTGTCATTCCTAGTTTGTTTTTTCTTAAAAATATTAAGTGTGTACTGTCAAGTTGTTAAACAAATGTCACAGATACTGGAATTGTGTATGGTACATAAAATAAGTATGTTTTAATGTTTTGAAACAAAGAAAGTTATTGAAAGTATAATGACTATGATCATAAAAAAGACCAGGCAGATTTAGAAAAGAGCTAAATGGAGTTTCTGTAAATGAGAAACAATTACAGAAAGCAAGTATCACAAAAGGTAAGCAGGAGAGAAAACTAGCAAGGAGAGATAGCAGTTGGCATTTGTGGTTACTTCTAGGTGCTAGGACTGGGAACACAGGAAGGCAGGCATCCTGTCCCTCAGGAGGCTGATAGACTGGCTCAGGAGCTGGACCTCTCCAAGGAACTACATAAAGCTACATAGATGAACTACATAGATGATAGAGTAGAGCCCAAAAGGGAACATGTAGGATCACAAAAAGGTGTAATAGAAACCATCTCTTTTATCGACTTCCACTTTAGCACCACTTCATTGATATTCTTAAAAATTCAGGCTAGCAGTCTCCACTACCATCCCAGAATCTTAATGTGGTAAAGGTTATGAGGAGGACTAGAAAAAAGAGAAGGGGAAAAGTCAAGGAATGACCACAAGTTATTTACAAATAATTTGTAAATTCCCTCTGGGTAAGTGGTAGGCCCAATGCATATGCACATTTGAATTAAAAATACATATGAGCCTGCTAAATTCATTGAATATGAATAAGCACTAATGAGCAATAGAGTTTTATGGATTTTTGCTCAAGAGAACTTTGGAGTATTCAAAAGGTGAGTGCATGGAGCAGATTTACTCATCATCTTGGAAAATGGCATTTCTTTGTTTTACAAATATTTGTCAACAATACATCCTGGGTTCTCTTTAAAGTTCAACTGCTGGACATGTGGCCTCTGCCTTTCAGGAGCTTATAGTCTACTAAGGTAGAAATGCTAGATAGGTGTCTAGGCAAGGGTGAGGGGGCGTGGGAGGGGTAGGGATGGTGAAGGTAATATACTATTAGGGCTCAGATAACAATCTTGGAGGCTTTGAGAGAGATCATAAAAGTTTTATAAAAGAGGTAGCAGTTGAGGCTGAGCCTTGAGAAATTTGTCTGGATGTGAGGAAAGACTACTCCAGGCAGGTTAGCATGAGCAAATAAGTGGAGGCCGTGAGGCATGGGGTATGTGTAGGGAGTAACCTGGGAATTGGGTGTTCTTTTTTCCAACTTTATTTTGAGAATTTTCAAAACTACAGAAAGTTGAAAGAATAGTTTAATAAGCTATGTAAGCCCTTCTTCACCTATATTTACCAATTATTATTAACATTTTGCCACATTTGCTGTATCTTTTTTTTTGCTGAATTGCTTGAAAATAGGTTGTTCTCATTTTTACTCTTTAGACCTAAATTCTTGAGCTTGTATCTCCTACGAATAAAGACATTCCCCAACATGACCAGAGTATCATTATCATACTCAAGAAATTTAACAATGATATAATAATATTTAATATGAACATTCGGATTTCCAAAACTGTCTGGATAATGCACTTTATAGTAGTTCCCCATGCCCCCAGATCCTGGATCTAATCTAAGGCCACACACAACATTTAGTTCTCATGCTTCTTTAGTTTCCTTTTAGAACCTTTTTTGGGAGGTAGGTAGATAGGTATCTTTCATGTCAGTGATATTTTTGAAAGGTCCAGGAAGTTATTTGTAGAATGTCCCACAATCAGGATTTGTCTGTCTTACAAGGGTTTCAGGTTAGATGATTTTGGTTAGAATACTACAGAGGCAATGTGTGCTTATCATTGTCTTATATCAAGAGGCACATATTGTCAGTTTGTCCCATTACTGGTGATGCTGAGTTCGATCACTTGGCTAAGGTGGTATCTGCCAGACTTCCACCTGTAGTGTGCTTTTAAATAAGTGCTTTGTAGAAAGTGATAATTTTAGACAGTTCTCCAACAACCTTTTGCCCATGATTTTAGCATCCATTGATGATCTATCTATTTCTGAATCAGTTACTTCATTGGAGGTTGCAAAATGGTGATTTTTGTAAACCTGTCATTTTTTTGTATATTCATTCACTGGCAACTTTCTGTAAATAACGGATTTCCCTTCTCTTTCACTTGTTTCTCTTTTTCTGAGTAGTATTAAAAGCTCATAAATTACCATTATATGCAATGTGTATTATATTAGTTATATTAATATGTGTTATATTAATCCATTACTGTCATTTTTTTTTTTAATGTTCAAATTGTCTTAGTTTCAGCCAGTTAGATCCCTTCATGCTGGTTCCTGTGTCCTTTTGACATGTTCCCATCATTATTTGAGCAGTTCTTTATTTTCAGGCTCAATAAGATGTTCCTCTTGCAACTTGAACTTTGCCAGCCCCAGTCATTTTTCCAAGGAGCTCTGGATCCTTTTAGTTGGAAATGGTATTTAGAAAATAGATAAACCTGGTTTTGCTGAAGAGTAAGGAGTTGGAGAGATGTAGAAAGATTGGGGGCAGATTGTGCAGGGCCTTGAAGGTCAGGTCAGATAGTTTGGTTTTACTCTGTTAGCTTAGAGAACCAACTGTTAGAAGCCAAGAACAGAGGAGTGACATAGTGTGCAAGATACGATGGAGAGGAAATAGGAAGGCAGGGGGACATATTAGAAGGACCTTGCCCACCCGATATGTTTGTATATATTGAGAGGAGACTTATAGTTCTGTCGGTTTGGAGACAGAGTGAGCAGTGACAGGTACATAGAAAATGAAATAATAATAGACTGAAGCAAACCAGGGGAAACGAAGAGAGGAAATGTAATCAGTTCACCATGTGGATCACCTGTGAATAATCCATAATTGTAAGTTATACACTGAATTTTGATTTGACTGCAATATAATTATTTTGAGAATATTCTTGTACATGTGTTTTTAGGAGAGGACAAGGGCTAAGTCCTCATTTTACATTAAGTCAGCAGCTAATATTAAAACAGAAAAACTAAGACAGCATTACATAGGTTATTTAGAAGTATGGAGGTAAAATACCAGAGGAAACAGCTTAACAAATTGAAAATGGCTGCCTAGGGAAGCAGGAAGTGGATGAAGAGAGTGCCATGGGCTGCTTTTTGTAGAACTTTTTTTTTTTTAAACTGCTTATGTGTTTCCATTTTAGAACTATGTTCATCTTGCCATGAAAAGTACATAATTTTAATGTTTAAAATATTTTAAAGAAAAGAAGTCATAGTTGTAGTTTTGGCCAGAAATAATAAATGCCTGAAGTAGGATGCTGTGGGGATGGCAGGAAGGTGATAGTTCAAGATCTTAGGCAGGTAGAATTGATGTTACAGTAGTCCCCATTATCTGTGGTTTTGCTTTCCATGGTCTCAGTTACGCTATGGCAACCGTGGCCTGAAAATATTGGATGGAAAATTCTAGAAATAAACAATTCATTAGTTTTAAATTGCACATTATTTGGCGTAGTGTCTTGAAATCTCACATCGTCCTGCTTTGTCCTGCTCAGGACATAAATTATCCCTTTGTCCAATGTCTCCACAATGTACGTTGCCTGTCTGTTAGTCACTTTGTAGCCATCTTTGTTATCAGATCAACTGTTGGCAGAATCACAGTAACCCTTATTTTACTTAACAATGGCCCCAAAGCTCTAGAGTGGTCATGCTGGCAATTTGGATATGCCAAAGAGAAGCCATAAAGTGCTTCCTTTAAGTGAAAACATGCATGTTTAGGAAAAAAATGTAGGATACGTTAAACAAACTTTCATGACAGAGAGCTTTTCTAAAAGAAGGTGTTTATTGAGCTAAATTCTAGCCAAAAAGAGAACCAAGCCCTGGAGCATGAAGTTTAAATCACCAGCAGCAGGGCTAGTTGAAGACAACATGTCTACCCTCCTGGAGTTGTTGAGCTCTTATATGCAATTTGGAAAATAAAGATAAAAATTGCTTTAAAAAGCATTTACATTGGTTATAGATAAAGGGGGTGGTAGGTGAAGTGGGACTAGTTCTGGGATAGGTGCATAGTCTGTAAGGAAGAAGCGTTTGCTCTTTGGATTGGTTGTGGGCAGCAGTCTACAGTTCATGCATAAGCAAGAAGTGCAACTGCCTGGTAGTCAGCTACTCAGCTATTCTTTTTGGGATAATGGAGGAAATAGCCACCTAGAAGTTAATCCAAAGTTTCAACATACATTCAGGAATGTAAGAAGTCTTTTGTTGGTCTTGCCCCCTGCAGTTAACCGATTAACCTCTGTTGTCTCCTTCCATCCCCAGGCTTGCTGTAATTTAATTTAGGACCTCAGAATTTTCTGCCTGTCACATATATAGGATTCGATGCTATCTACAGTTCCAGGCATCCACTGGCGGTCTTGGAACGTTTCCCTGGGCGTAAGAGGGGACTACTGATCTGTTTGATTCTATGGCTGTGGACCTGTGAGGTTGTAAGGAAAGTGAGGCCATTAATAGAAATAAAAAAAAACAAACAAACACCCAGATGGAGCAGATGGTAGAGGGAAGAAGATAATAAATTGTGGGTTTGGGATGTTTTGAGTTTGAGGAACCAACAGGACAGGCAGGAAAAGACTAGCCAGAAGCTGGAACTTTCTAAGCAACGGTCTGTGTCTGCATCAGTGAAGGCTGGGTGTGTGGCAGGGCATAGCTCCATATGACACAGACCACAAAAACAGGCACTGCTGACTGAGCTCATGTCATAAAACTACCCAGGGGAGACCTGCAGAGGGAAATGTGCTATGCTTCTATTGTGTCATTCCTGCATTTAAGCAATCACAGTTGACTTTGAGCGGTAGAAGCACACATTTTAATCTCTGCCCTTTATTATTGTTTATTCAAATGTTGGGAGAGAAAACACATTGAACAACAAATTTTGCTAAGATTACGATTTAAAAAACCTTGAGAGTTCAGTGAAAGCAAATGTGGGCTGGAACAATCGTGAAAAGGCATTAGGAAGAAAAGTATGTAATTCAGATGCATAGAGGAGAAAGAAATATACTTACAGCAGTGGAGAATAAACAGTGAATTCTGGGAATTAGGAGGAAGTGGTCTACTTGGGGCTTGCTGAGAGTTAGGCATTCAAAGACTGGACAGAGTAAACTCACAAGGGTTTTGTTGGCAACAGGAGTCAATGAAAATATTAGAACAGGAAATTGATAGTTACTTTAGTTTAGTTCCCATTTTTTTCCCCATGTTCAGGACAAGATGTTAAAATCTTATGTTAATCAGATTGTTTGTAAATTTGAGCCATAGAAATGGAGGACATCCACCAAGCGAGTCACATTAAAGTTTATTTTTTATATTGTAAAACTAGTACTACAGAAAATGAATTGAAAAACATAAAAAAACCCCAAAACAACCCAGTAATTCCGCCTCTCCAAGGTGAGCACTGTTCTTTACTTGGGGAGGCCCTTATCAACTCCTTATTTTGGGGCTCCAGTTGATAAGCTGTGCACTCGAAGCTTTACCTCCAGCTTCCACTCGGGATTCAGAATTCCAATTATGTTCTGGATGGCTCTCCAGGGTGCCTCAGGTTCTCATGGCTAAAACTGAGCCTATCGCTGATTCTCTCATTCTAGATCTCTACCAATACCAGAGCTGGATTCCAGCCCATATTGGCCCCAAAAGCTTAAACAATTATGGTGACTGTTCTCATGTGCCATTAGATGCTTTATTTGAAATACCAAATATTTTCCTAAAATTTGTTTCTTAATGTTTTTAGAGTCTTTACTTTTGTATTCTATTAGCTATCTAGTCATGCAAATGTCTCTCCCATTCGTCACCTAGTCTGTGCCTCTCAAATCTGTCCGCCTGTCTCCACTGATCTTGTTACATTTGAGGCCCTTGCTATCACTGCCACAAACTATTGCAGTTTCCTTCAAAGTGGTCACTTAAATTGAACCATCAAATGCTGTGCCCAGGGTGATCACTTCTTTTGCCACTCCCGTCTCTTGATACTTTCTGCCTCAAAACCCCTGTTTTAGGCACATGTTCTGAATTTACCAAGTCTGTCCTGCTGCTCCCTCTGCCTATGTTTATCATTTTTGTGCCTAGTCAAGTGCTACTTATCTTTTTACAATCAACTCAAATGCCATATTTCCTGAGGTTTCTCCTAATCGTTAGAAGAAATGGCTCCTGAAGGAAGATAAGCTCCCTTCTCTGGTAGGTAATCAGAGGAGTATCCATAGGGGTGGCCTCTGACCGAAAACTTGTTTTACTGAGGGTATACTTCTCACCACAAGGTGAGAAGAAAAGAAGAAAACGTCTGGTATGGGCATACTGCATTCAGGGACATCTAGCAGTCCAGCCCTGTTGAACAAGCTGAGAAAGTATGTTCTTGTGCCACTGAGGATCTTTGAACTGAGGGAAACACTTTTGTAGGGAGAGAATTACTATGAATGTGTTTCTGATTGCATTGCATACCCAAACAGATTTTGGACTATGTGGGTGCAGTCAGCTTGGAGAAGCAGCTCAAATGTCCTCACCCAGGCAGTTATCACTATTTACTGTGCACTTTGTTCAGCACTTGTCTCATAGAACTGGTTGTCTTATTTTTTTCAGGGCAGTCTTTTTCCCCCTATAGCACCTAACAGGGTTATTAACATTGTAGGTGCTAGTAAAGACCATTTGAAGGAATAGTCTCTTTAATAGATGGATGCCCTTTAACATTTTTGTCAAGAAGCTTCTATATTATCTTTTCCAGTCAGCTCCTAGAAACAAGCACCATACTAATATCAAGATCTCAACCACACTCTCGTCCAGAAGTTAACTTTGGGGTGAACAGGCTGGAGTTCAAGTTGCCCTTCAGTAGGGCCTTTGCCTGGGCAAGGTCTTGGGGTTACTTCCCGCCAACCCCTTCTCCCATCCGATCTACCCGGGCGTGGCCGAGCGCGGCGCCTTTAAGGAGGGGGCGGAGCAGAAGTGGAAAGACAAAGCCCCTGGCCGCGCTTCCCCCTCCCCCCTCCGGCACGCCACACGGACAGTGGTGCCCGGATGTCGGTGTCGCCGTCAGTGACAGATGGCGCAGTGTCAGTATATGTTAAGGGGCTTCTCTGGCTTGACCTCCTTGAATTCCCGGCTTTTCGGTTCCCCGCTATTTCCCACTACCAACTCCGCCTCTGGAAGTCCGCACGCCCGTCACCACAGCTTACATAACGTGACCTTTCACCTCTTCATACTGCCCTCTGATGCGCTGCAACCCAACTAAGCGGTCGGGGAAGGGGGCGGGACCCAAGAGCAGAGCGGCAGTTCCTTTGAGCCAATAGGCTGTGAGCGCTGACCAGCTCTCCGCCTATTGGAGCATTAGCCACCGGCGCCACAGGGGAGCAAGTTAGTGTGTGAGCTGGCCGGGTGGGGGGGTGGAGGGGAATCTCCCGCCATTTTTCAATAATTTCCTCCCGTGCAGCTGAGGAGTCGTGACTGCCGAACGCGGGGACTGGTAGCGAAGGTTGGCTGGAGGCTGCCAGGCGGAGCAGCGGTGTGCGTAGGAGTTCTGCGCCCTTAGGTCCAGTTCCATGGCCCTCGCGCGGCCGCGCCAGCAGTGAGGGAGCCGACTTCGCGCCGCCCTCTCACCCCTCCCCTCCCCCATCCCACCCCCGGGAGCCAGGCGCTCGCTCCGGGCCGCGGGGCCTAGTGTTGCGCCGTGGGCTCGCCGAGCAGCTGCCGCCGCCTTCTTTGCAGCCGCCGCCACCGCGATGGCGCCGCTCCTGGGCCGCAAGCCCTTCCCGTTGGTGAAGCCTCTTCCCGGCGAGGAGCCGCTCTTCACCATCGCGCACACTCAGGAGGCCTTCCGCACTCGGGAGTATCCTTTTCTAGGGGCGCCAGCCTGGCCGCCCGCGGGGTGGGGCATAGTAGGTTGGGGGTCGCTGGGCCGGTGGGCCTTGCTGCCCTGCGCCAGTGGCAGATGTCAGCGTGCTCGGCGACGGCGGGCCTGAACTCTGAGCCCGAGCCCGCGGTTCTGGGGGGCCAGCGGGCGGGGGTGCGGGCCTGCCCCTCTCAGGGCGCTACGGAGCCCCTCGCTCTCCATCCTTTTCCCCGGCTCCGCACTTTGTTCCCAGGCCTCGCTGTTGAGAAGAGACCCCCTCCCCCCCGGGGTTGGCTTTAGGCCCTAAGAACCACGGGGAGCAGGATCTTCTTTGCTTTTTTCTTTTAAAATTAAACCTTCAACGTAAGTTTTTGAAATCGTATCCGCGCGGCCTCGTGATCGGCTTGTACAAGTCTCGACTGCGTCGTACCCCGATCTCTGCGGGGGCATTTGTGTTTTTTCTCTTGCCGAGTGGACTTTAGGCTGGTGATGAACTGACAGGATTGTGAGGCACAAAACCAAGAATAAATTTCCAGACTTAAGGAAAGGGAAGGAAAACAGTTACCTTGTAGGAGCTGCTGCCCTTCTTCCCTGGGCATGCTCAGGTTTGAAGTTTTGACGATTTAGAAGGAGGTTGGTTTTTGATTGTAAGTAAAATAATAAATAGGTACCATGATAGACTTAAGATTTTTATGTTGTATTTTAGAAGCACCAGGCTAATGTTTTAAATACGCAGCATCCTCTCTTCTAATCATTGTTTCTTGCATAAGGTTATTAGTCTCTCGGTTAAAAGTTGTACGACTTTTATTTACTTTTTTTATCGATGCCAGTTGAGTCCTTTTCGAAGCTTAAGCGTAAAAATGGTTTCTGAATCAAGCTTTCTTTAATGTACTGAAAACTTCAAGAGTGAAGGCTAATGTATTACTCAGTTTTACTTAATGTATAATTTTAGCCCTTTCCCTTTGGAAGGACTTGATTTCTTGTGGTTTCTGTTAACTTCTGTATAGAGAAGTGCCCACGTGAGCGATATCATTTAATTTCTCTTTGATTCTCCTTTTAATGTAATACTTTATAGAATAATCTCATTCTTGTTTGAGTGCAGTTTGTGAATGTTGGATGTTTACATACAAAGAGACCTGGGAAGTGAGTCCGTGCTGTAAGAAGGCTCTTAAAATATGATTATAGCATCTCAGAGCTGAATTGATCTAGATGGTCAGATTCTCCTGTCTGATTTGTCAGGTGGGCCCAGAGAATTGAGGTTGACTTGTTAAAGGTCACACATACTGTAAATGATGGGAGTCAGGCTTAGAATTCTGTGCCTCAGAATTTTCCTACCTCATCCCTGTAAGTAAATCAAAAGAACGGTGGAATGATCCTCCTTCCTTTTGATGCTAGTCCACTTTTGTGTCAGTTTGTGATATAAGGTAAACATGTATTTAAGAGAGGGGTGGGAGTGGTAATTGGTTCTTTTCCTTGTCCTGTTAGGACTTTTGGATTGCTCTGGAGAAGTATACTAGCTCTACTAAATGTAGCATTATTCTAAAGATGCCCTACTTTTTTTTTTTTTAAATAACATTCCAAACATTGGTGGAGTAAAAAATTACTCGTGGGAATCTGCCATATCCTTTTAAAATGTTATTCAGATGTCATTTTGTTTTAGCAGTTGATGGTTACTCACACTATTATCAGGTGTTAATTTTTCAGGTCTGGTTCTAATGGAGCATAAGAAACATGCAGTAGAGAACAGACAGGTTCTAAGTCTGATGGGTACTGAACCATGGCAAAAATGGCTGTAGATAGCTAATTTTGAACTGGCAGCACAGGCTTTTTCATATTTACTGAAATCATTGAAATATAATGATATGTATTAGGAGTTACTCTTTAATGATTACAGTTGAAAACTGAAACTTCTAAAATGGTATGTATTTAATAAAAATCTTCATTTAAAAAATTTCCGATACCAGTATTTAGAACCCTTTTAAAGGAGTTCTTAAATTGTGTTATATATTGGGGTGAAATTGCTCACTTGGGAATTTCTACAATTGTAAGCACTTTAAGGATGGTTTTTAAACAGTTGTATTGTGTGGTTGGTAGGTTGGCATATTTCTTTATTAGACTATTAGGGATTTCGTAGACGGAAACAAATATGTGATTGGGTAACAGCTGCATTTGAAGTAGTTATTTCCAGTTCTTAATTTATATTTACAATTATGTTTTTAATAGGATTTGATACTTTAATTTTCTTCTAATGCTTGCCTTTTGACTGTATGTGTATTCTGTAGCAAATTTATATGATGTTTTATTGACTTAAAGCTGTGAGTATTGGTATGTTCTCGAAACATCATTGTACATCTTCATTAAACTTAATAGTGGTCATTGTGAATCATGCACACATTTAATGAGTGGGTGTTATATTATTGATGATTGTTTATTGTAATGTGTCTTTGAATCTGGTACATTACTCGGGTAGTACTACAGGCAAGACACTAGAACTTAGTTGGAAAAATTTATTGGAATCAATTCTTGATGTGATTATTTGACAATAAGGTGATAACACTAAGTCAAGAGGGGTTGTAAGGAGGAACTGAACCTACAAGCAGCCTGTTGAAGATTAATATTTTTGTCGTATTACTTTATTCTCATTTCTAAAGCCTAACTAGTTCATAATCTTTATGGCATCAATATTTGAGAACTTTTAGCTGGTGTAATGAGGAGGGGCTATTAGAATATGGCCAGAATTATTTGACTTGCCTAGGAAAACATGACTAGAGCACATTTAAAGAGTCAAGTAAAGTTGTGGTTGCAGGACAGGATCTTATTGGGCCGTTGGAATACTGAGCTCTTACGTGATTTTTATAATTTGATATCTTTAAAGTAACAAGTCATACCAGATTAGAGTTATTTTTAACTTAACGACAAACTGGTCCAAAGAGAGAAAATAGGATAAAAAGCAAATCTTGTTTTGGCACTTTGTCATCTCACTTAGAACTCTTAGGGTTATAGTTGTGCTTATTTAACCTCCATACTTTTCATGGGCTACTTTCTTTGAGGCTATCAAGTACTTTATTGAAAGAAACGGTCCTTACAAGGCTAACGAGAATAAAGAAGTATCATTTTGTGGTGAAGAGGTAGCTCCTGAACTAATGAAAAAGTAGATACCTGATGAGATAGTCTAGGATTTGAAAATATCATTTATAGCTTACACAACCTTTGGAGAATTGCTTTGACATTTTGTCCGCAGTTATATGTGCCGCAGTGGCTGGAACATAAAAACCTCAATTAGCATTTGCTCTGAGTGGTTATTTGAGAGTGAGCAACTTATTTTGGTAATCTAAAATCTGAAATAGGATTTAGAGGCAAATCCATCTTGTTGATTGGTTAGTTAGGATAATGGAAGCCACACTAGTTCTTTTTCTCTCTATACAGTAGCCTTCCCTCCCCCCATCCGCAGGGGATTCATTCTAAGACCTTCAGTGGGTGGATGCCTTGAAATAGTACCGAAATATTGAAATATTACTGAACTCTATATATGTTTTTTCTTATACATACATATCTGTGATAAAGTTTAAGGCTTCTCTTTGGCATATTCGAATTGCTAGCAACACTTCTCTTGCACTTTGGGGCCATTATTAAATAGAGTAAAAGTTACTTGAACACAGCACTTCAACAACCAGACAGTCAATCTGATAACAGATGGCTACTAAGTGACTAAAGGGTGGGCATCTTATACAACTGGATACTCTGGACAAAGAGATGATTCAGGGAGCGGGATGGAACGAAATTTCATTACACTAAGAATGGCGTGCAATTTAAAACAATAAATTATTTCTGCAATTTTCCATTTAATATTTTCGGACCACATTTGATTGGATGACAAACTGGAAGGCGAAACTGCAGATAAGGGGGACCATATAGATTTTTATAAATTATCAATAATTGGTTTTACATAGCTTTATATGGAAGTCTGACTCCTGATTTTTACTGTTAACTCTATTTTGTTTAATCTTTTAAATTTTAACACCTTCTTTGATGAAGAAAATAGACTTATTGCATTGTTTTTATTAGATCCAGAGAATGATGTAGTGAGGAAAGTTGATTTTACTGTTGGCTAAAACTATTTTCGTCTCTGTTCTGTTTTTCACTGATCATAACCCTAGAAAACCAACAATCTCCATGTGTTAAAAATGAATTATTGTGAAGTAATATTATGGAGGGGAGCTGTTTAAATACTGTTATTTCAACCAGTATAAAAAGTATCACTTGGAAAGTACAGAGATTGGCAGCTAATTCTCTAGTTGTGGTGTCAGTTTATTTTATTGCATAGCATCTGTTGCTATGCTAAAAGTAAATTAGTTACTTGTCATTTGAATTCGAATGTGGCTGGCTGATAGTGAATTCCAGTTGGGATGTTGTGGAAAGTTACCATGTATATGGCACTAATTTATGATGTTCTCTTCCTCCTCCTCTTTCAGGAACAACAGCTAGTAAATAACTTGTGAATGTATTATTATTGTAAAGGCTGGATAAATATATCAAAATTATTTTTAGGACTTTATGGATTTTTTTTAAACCCCACTAATGAATCAACAGGTGTTTCTAAGGTAGACTGGAAGGCTTTTAGTAAATGGATCATTAGCAGGTACATCAGGTTTATTTCAAACTGCATGTGAGACTGGACTGGTCATCTCATCTTACTGTGGAACTGAGTTTTAGACTTGCTAACCATCTGAGTTGTGTAACAATTCCACATACCTTAAATTCTTATTCCTTAAGACTTAGGTCTTATTTTGCCTTTATTTTTTCTTATGAATTTTTAGTACTGTCTTTTGAAATGTAACTCGGGTGAATTGAAGAAATCACATTTATACTAAAATATTAATATTTTATTTGTAAAACATGACAAACCATTCTAATCAAAGTTTAGTCTTAATCATCTTTTTTGGATTTGCCAATTAAAAACTGATTTTATCTTCTCATGCTATACATCATAGAAAGGATATTATAGGTTTTTTTCTATATATGGTAAGTATTTTATGGATATGGATTAGAAATCTCTGTTGCTTGAATATTGTTTTCCTGAGCTACTGCTAACAGAGAATATGAAGCTCGCTTGGAAAGGTACAGTGAGCGCATTTGGACATGTAAGAGTACCGGAAGTAGTCAGCTAACACACAAGGAGGCCTGGGAGGAGGAACAGGAAGTTGCTGAACTGTAAGTAAGAGAAGCATTGCTCTTCTAGCACCATCTTCATATTATTAGGAAAGGGGGAATAGTAACTGTAAAGCAATATTTGTATTTAAATTTATGGGGCATCAGTTGAAATACATTATATTATATAATGGTGTCTGAGTGCCTTTGCCTAGTGGCATTTTGCTAGTAACAAATTGTGTGGAAATGTAGTTGTGTGTATATTTAGATATTTACCAGGCTCTTGAATGTTCTTGCTCTGTACTTTTACCTTATTAGTATTCTGGAAATTTGGTTCTAAGCAATGGAAGTAAATATGATCTAGAAGTAATTTGGAGGCAGCAGATGAGCAGAAAGTTTTATTTTGTGATTCTTTGAAGTTTAAGACAGTATTTACAGCAGCTATCAAAAATAAATACACAATTTGAAGACCATTTAAGTGGGCTGGTTGAATGAGATGTCTTAAAATAAAAATCCTGTCTGTATTCAAAGTGCCTACTTATCTGGGTCTTTTCTCAAAGAAAACACTCAGAATTTGGGCACTTGGTACATGTAAAAGATAACAAAAACTAGAGATGATAAAACCACTCTTGGTAATTTGGAATAGAAGCTTCTTCTATGGACTTCTTATTGGTTTCTCTTGATATCAGACAAGCAGAGAGCATACAGTTTAGTAATCTAATACTATTCTGCTCTTTTGTTGGTATAATAGAGTACTGGGTTCAGTTGAGACCTGGTTTCTAGTCATGGGTCCATCATTGACTGATAATTACTAAAATCTGTTAACCTGGCCGGCACCTGTTTCTCCTTTGCTTGAGTCACTTATATCAGGGGTCCCCAAACCCCGGGCCAAGAACCAATGCTGGGTCAGTGGCCTGTTAGGAACTTGGCCTCACAGCAGGAGATGAGCAGCGATTGAGCTAGTGAAACTTCATTTGTATTTGCAGCCGTTCCCCAGCGCTAGCATCACTGCCTCAGCTTCACCTCAGATCATCAGGCATTAGATTCTCATGGGAGTACCAGTCCCTGGTGCCAAAAAGGTTGGGGACCACTGACTTACATCATTCCGTTTTTGATTAGTGTATTTATGTATATCGCTTATTTAGTGTACTAGGCCAGGGGTTGGCCAACCTTTTTTGTAAAGTGCCATTTACTAAATATTTTAGGGTTTATGGGCTTCATGGTCTTTGTCTCAACTTTTAATTCAGGTTGTACAGTAAAAACAGCCATAGATAATATATAAACAAGTGACTGCTTCTAATAAAATTTTATTTACAAAAACCGATAGCAGGCTAGATTTGGCCCATGGGCTGTTGCTGCCTCCTGTATTAGCCTGTAAACTTCTTGAGGGCCAGCCTCATATTTTACTTATTCTTGAATTGGTTACTGTACCTAAGCACAGTCCTCTGCACTATATATAAGCACATACTGTTTGCTCTTTGCAAATAGAGATAGTGCTACTTTCTCTGGGTGTGTTTTTGGGAATAAAAGAAACTTACCTGGAGTTGTTATAGAAAAGTTCATGAAGACGGTGATGTTTGAAGACAAGATGAGACATTTGTATTCAGTGAACCGTGTGAAGACGGCAATAATTTTCGAACAGAAAAGATACATATGGTACAGTGATGATCGAATTTGGGCTTTGAGAAGTTTAATCTGGAAGCAGTGTGTAGGATGAGTTAGAGAAGAGGCAGGTGTGAAGTCTGTAGGCTAGCTAGCATAGTGTTTAGGTAGTGAGTCATTGCATTATTGAGAATAGAAAGAATGAGATGGATTCTCTTAATTCTTCCTGAAAAGAGGGTTTCGGCTATAACTTTGGAAAACCACTACATACTTTGTTTTTGAAAAGCCATAGCATTAACATATTAAAGATTTTCAGAAGACCTGTAGGAAAGGAACTTAAGCTTGGTTTAATCTTGTGTGTTTCGAATTGAATTGACCTCAGAATTGATTACATCAAAGTGAAGTTCTGAAGAACACACTTGGGGAATGTTTTATGTGATTTGATAGCTAACAAAATATAGGGGGCAATGGGAGGAATTACTGAAAAAGACAAGTTTTACAATTTTTATTCGAAGTAGAAATCTTTTTCTATTTTAAGAATATAAATAATACAGAGTTAATAAAAGAATCTGAACATCATTGTCCAGTCTCACTCAGAAATAACAATGAAATTTAAGCTGAGTGACTGTAGGGTTTAATGAGAAGAGAGTGAGTTAATAGGGGCCAAGAAAGGCCTTATGAAATTGAGGAAGTCTGAGGACATCTCGGAAGGATGATCAAGCTATAAGGGAGGACAGTGGAGAGAGAACAAAGGTAACAGCCTTAACAAAGGCAGGGAAATGAGAAGCTTATGGATTGTGATTAGCGAATAGATAACTCAGTGGGTTAATTGTAAGGAGTATGATAAGAGATTTTCAGTCTAGCAGTCAGTTAGTGGAACATTTGTAGTTATAAACAGTACAGAAAACGATTGAAAATATTGTAATACAACAATGAGCCTAATACTTGCATTTACGTGAATTCTTATGCCCGATGCTCCCCTTCGCCCACAGCACAAATGTTATACTCTGGTCAGAAATGAATATCTAACAACTAATCATTTAGGTTGGTTCCTGTTTTCTGCTACCATCAAGAATCCAGCAGTGAAAATCTTTGTGCATGTATGACAGTTTTTGATAATTGTTGTCAAACTGCTTTCCAAGAGTTGAAACATAGGCTAACAGCAGTGTATGAGTGTTATTTTGCACTATTCACTTGCCCATATTGTATATGATTGAAATTCTTTTTTGCTAGTTTAATAAGGGAAAAGTGGTACATCATAGTTTTACTTTGCAAGGGCTTTGGAGTTCAAGTCATGGTTCCAACATGTTAACTCTTGATGTATTTTCCTTATCCATAAAATGAAAATTCTAGGTACCTCATAAGGTATTATGAGAACTGAATGAATATATATTAAAGCATATTATTGATTGAGAAATAACATATAATTATTGCGGTGTCCTAACCAAAAACTAGGAAAAGGCTATGGAAAAAATAATTCACACCTAAAAAGGGAATCTACTGTAAAAACAAACTTGGGAAAATAATCAACCTTATTAATGATATCCCTATTTTTTTCATTTTATAGATGAGGAAATTAACCTGGATAGGTCAGTCTGACATAGCTACTTAAAAGTTCTTTCTTTTTCCTGTGTACCATGTGGTTTTTAATCTTTATTCCCCAATGTCTTGCGTATATTTGCTAAAGAAATGTTTGAATTGACCTGAATTAAAGATCTGGATAGGTTTTTCTGCATTTTCTTGGCAATTAATAACATACTTGTTTAGTTTGAAGGAAGAGTTTCCTGCCTGGTATGAGAAACTTGTTCTGGAAATGGTTCACCATAACACAGCCTCTTTAGAAAAGTTAGTAGATACTGCTTGGTTGGAGATCATGACCAAATATGCCGTGGGAGAAGAGTGTGACTTTGAGGTAAGCGTCGTCTTTTTATTTTTTTAAATGTGATTTGACTCACTAACCATATGTCACGAGTGAAGTGTCTAGTACAGATTATAAAATGCATTTTTGTGTTTATAAAATTGTATTAACATGAAGTTTGCTTTACTTCATATCAAATGTAAGAACCACATTTTAGAACCATATTATTAGAAATGTTTAATTTTATAATCGTTACACTGTGTACCATTGTACTCTTGTTTTCTTTGTGTTATCCCTTTTATGCTATCTTGGCTTTTATTATTATTTTTTGTAATTTCTTTTATACTGTGTTTAAAAGACTTTCGGAAATCTGTGGTACCAACATGCAAGCAATCTCATTTCACTACAGTAGTGGATGAGTTAACTTTTTTCTTTTCCAACTTAAATTTGTTATTTAATTTTCTAGCTCAGATAGCTCAAGGATAACTTACTAAAGTGATAACACTAAAGCTTACTTAATAACACTAAAGCAATCTCTGTATAATCCTTTGAAAGCTTAAAGTAAGAATGTGGAGGAAGGGAACTCAAATTTGTTAAATACCTGTATTTACTGGACACTGGGCTAATCATTCTACATAATATAATGTCTTGCAGAATCTGCACAGAAACGTTGAGATAGGAAACAGGCTCAAATATTTAAATAGGTTGTTTACATTGTTAACTCATATGAGTTATGAGTGATTTCAGCTGTATGCGATGGAAGACCTAAATAACAGTAGCCGGTACTTTTCAAACTTTAGTCTAAATAAAATCACTTATTTTTAAAGTTATTTCAAAAAATAAAATGGAAGGAACACTTCCAAACTCATTTTATGAAGTCAGCATTACCCTGATACCAAAACCAGATAAAGACATTACAAAAAAGAGAAATTACAGGCCAGTATCCTTGATGAACATAGATGTAAAAATTCTCAACAAAGTGTCAGCAAACCGGGTTCAGCAATGCGTTAAAGAGATTTTACACCGTGACCAAATGAGATTCATCCCAGGGGTGCAAGGGTGGTCCACCATCCATAAATCAATCAATGTGATATATCACATTAACACAGTAAAGTATAAAAACCATATGATCTCAATATGTGCAGAAAAAGCATTTGACAAAATCAGCATCCTTTTATGATAAAAACTCAAAACAGGTTTAGAAGGAACATATTTCAACATAATAAAGGCCATATATGACAAACCTTCAGTTACTATCAATGGTGAAAAGCTGGAAATCTTGTCCCAAAGATAAGGAACAAGACAAGGATACCTGCTATCACGATTTCTGTTCAACATAGTAATGGAAGTTCTAGCCACAGCAATCAGACAAGAGAAAAAGATAAAAAGCATCTAAATTGGAAAGGAAGCGGTAAAACTCTTATTATTTGCAGATGAAATGATACTATATATGGAAAACTCCCTAAAGGCCACCAGAAAACTATTAGAACTTGTAAATGATTTCAGTGAAGTTGCAGGATACAGAATCAATATACAGAAAATCCATGTTTTTATACACCAATAATGATCATTCAGAAAAAATTGAAAAGCAATCCCATTTACAATTACATCATAATGTATAAAATACCTAGGAATAAATTTAATCAAAAAGGTGAAAAACCTGCACACTGAAAATGGTAAGATATTGAGGAAAAAAATTAAACAGGATGTAGCTAAATGAAAGGATATCCTGTCTCATGGATTGGAAGTATTAATATTGTTAAAATGTTCTTACTACCTAAAGTTATATATATATACCTATTCAATGCAATCCCTATTAAAATGTCAGTGACATTCTTCTCAATGAGAAAAACTAATCCTAAAATGCAAAAGACCCCTGATAGCCAAAGAAATCTTAAGAGAGAACAAAGTGGGACTCATGCTCCCTGATAGCAAAGTATACTACAAAGCTATAATAATTAAAGTAGTGTGGTACTGGCAGAAAAACAGATGCATAGATCAATGGAATAGGATAGAGAGCCCAGAAAAATCCTCACTTATATGGTCAGTTAATCTACAGTAACAGAAGAGGCAAGGATCTACAGTTGTATAAAGACAGTCTGTTCAATAAATGGTATTGGCAAAACTCGACAGATACATGCAAAAAAAATGAAATTGGACCATTTTTTACCATATACAAAAGTAAACTCAAAGTGGACTAAAGACTTAAATGTTAGACCTGAAATAGTAAAACTCTTGGAAGATAACAAAGGCAGTAAACTTTTTTGACCTCATTCTTAGCAATATCTTTTTGGATATATCTCCTCGAACAAGGGAAACAAATAAAATAGGACTACATCAAACTAAAGTTTTTGCACAGCAAAGGAAACAACAAAATGGAAAGACAGTCTATTGAATGGGAGAAGGTATTTGCAAATGATACATTGATAAAAGGGTTAATACTCAAAATATACAAAGATATATTTTGTATATACAAAATAGACAACATCAAAGCCCAAGCAGTCCAATTAAAAAATGGGCAGAGGACTAAACAGACATTTCTCCCAAAAGGACATGCAGATGGCCAACAGACGTGAAGAGATGCTCAATATCACGAATCATCAGGGAAATGCAAATTAAAACCACAATAAGATATTACCTCATGCCTGTCAAAACGGGTATCATCAGTGAATCAACAAATAAGTATTGGTGATGATGTGGAGAAAAGTGAACCCTCATACACCGTTGGTGGGATTATAAATTAGTGTAGCCACTATGGAAAACAGTATGGAGATTCCTCAAAAATTAAAAATAGAGCTGCCATACAATCTAGCAATTACATTTCTGGGTATTTATCCAAAGAAAACAAAATAATTCATAAGGATATATGCACCCCATGTTCATTGCTGTATTACTAGAAATAGCCAAGATATGGAAGCAACCTATACATCTATTAGTAGATGATGAATGGAAGCAATTTACATGTCCATCAATAGATGAATGGATAAAGATGATATGGTAAATATATACAATGGAATGAATATTATTCAGCAATTAAAAATGAAATCTTGCCATTTGCAAACACCATAGAAGGACATAGAGAGTATTATGCTAAGTGAAATAAATGAGACAGAGAAAGACAAATACCGTGTGATCTCACTTATATGTGGACTCTAAAAACAAAAAAAAGAAAAAACAGACCCATAGATAAAGAGAACAAGCTGATGGTTGTCAAAAGAGAGGGGGTAGGGGAATGGGAATTTTAAAAAAGGAAGATGCAAAACAAGTGAGTTGCTTAAAAAGGAAGTAGGGAGGGTTACTATTTTCCTATTTTGGATAAGGGTTTTATTTTCACAAGGTTGATGTGATCATAGATAGACAATCTCACACATGTAGACATATACAAATGGACACAGACACACTCAATATTCACGAGCCCACCAAATAAACACAAGAGGCAAAGAGAAAAAAGAAAACAGACATACACAGACATGAGGAAAATACAGAGACAAACAAATTGAGAAATGTACACAGATGTAAACACATTTTTCTTACAAACCCATCAACCTGGCTAGTCTGCCCTTGGCAACTAATAGCTAGTTCAGTCAACAGGGAACAGCTGAATAATTGGCCTTGAAAGATTCCTTGTCCAAATGGCTTAAATATATGACCACTACCCAAGGCAAGGAGATAAAAAACCTCATGTCAGGTGCCAATTTGTAGGTCTAGTTAATCCTCCACTGGTGAATGCTACCAAATATTTAAGGAAGAAATAATACCAGTTCTATACAAACTCTTCCAGAAAATAGAAGAGGACAGAATTCTTTGTGATTCATTTTATGAGGTCAGCATTACACTGACACCAAAACCACATAAACACGTTACAAGAAAAAACTACATAGTAAGAAAAAAACATCTGTGTTCCGAGAACACCTTTATGAACGTAGACGTAGACATTCTAATCAGAATTTTAGCAAATGAAATGCAACACTACATTAAAAAGGTTAATACATTATGAGCTAATAGGGTTTATCCTAGGAATATGAGGTGGTTTTAAATTTGTAATTCTTATTGATAAATAAAAACCACATGATCATCTCAGTTTACACAAAAAGCATTTGAGAAAATCCAATATCAATTCCTAATAATTCTCAGCAAACTGCCAATAGAAGGAAACTCATTCGACCTTATTATAGAGGATATTTACAGAATAACTTGCAGCTAACATCATACCTAATGGTAAAAGATTAAATGTCTTCTCTTTCACTCTATTTAACACTGTATTGGAGTTTCTAGCTAGTGTAGTATGTTAAGAAAAAGAAAAGTCATCCAAATTGGAAAACAAGAAGTAAAATTATCTTTATTCTAGACATGATTGTCTGTCTAGCAATTCTTATGGAATCATAAAAGCTGCCAGAACTAATAAATGAGTTTAGCAAAGTAGCAAGATACAAGATAAATATACAAAAACCAATTTGTATCTCTACATGTTAGTAACACAGTTGGAAATTGAAATTTTAAAAAAGCAATACTATTTCAATAACATTAAAAAATATGAACTACTCTGGGAGTAACTCTGACAAAAGACATACATGACTTCTACCTAAAAATTATAAACCATTGCTAAGAGAAATTAAAGAAGACTGTAAATAATGGAGAGAGAGCACTTGTTCATGAGTAAGAAAAATTAATATTAACATGTCAGTTCTCGTATTCAGTACAATTGCAATAAAATCTCAGCAACTTTTTTGTAGCAGTTGCCAAGCTGATTATAAAATTTATTTGGAAATGCAAAGAATCTATACAAAACAACTTTGCAGAACAACAGAGTTAGAGACCTAATACTATCTGATTTAGCGCTTTTAAATTTTAAAGTATTAAGATGGTGTGAAATTGGTGTAAAGGTAGACAAATAGATCAGTGGAATGGAATAGCATCCAGAAATAGACCTACATATTTACGTACATACATATACACATACATGCACACTACTGTTTTTTGGTAGAGGTGGAAAGATAATTAAGTGAAGTAAAGATAGTCTTTTCAGTAGGTGGCGCCCGAATAATTGGATATCTCTATGTATCATTGGTATTTTATAAAGTAGAAATTCTTGAACTGTAATCACAGCTCTGAAGTTTGTGCAGTGATTGCCCATTGGGCTTAGTACATTGGTACATGAATTATGAACTAGATTGTGGTCATTTTATTCTTTTAAGATGTCACATTTTAACCTAGAAGTCTGGGAAATAAAATTGGAAAAATCGCTATACTTGGCTACTTTCGAGTTTAAGTGAATTTTTGTCAGGTAAGGTGGAATGTATATTGAATAATATATTGTAAGTATTATCTTTAGATTTCTAGTTCTTTTATTATCTCTGATTCTCTCTCCTGTTTCCTTTATAGGTTGGGAAGGAAAAAATGCTCAAGGTGAGGATTGTGAAGATTCATCCTTTGGAGAAAGTGGATGAAGAGGCCACTGAGAAGAAATCTGATGGTGCCTGTGATTCTCCTTCAAGTGACAAAGAGAATTCTGGCCAGATCGCTCAGGAGCATCAGAAGAAGGAGGCAATTATAAAAGAGGATGAAGGAAGGAGAGAGAGTATTAGTATGTATAATGCCAGCTTTCCTACGTGACTCCATTTATTTTATTATACACAAATCTTTTTGCATTCTCTGGCTACTAAACTTGTAATTGAGTCTTGAGATAGATAAATAGACTTGCTTTCGTTCGTTATGATTCAGAAAACAACTTAAATACCCACAACACTTTGTAAATCTCCCTGTATAGTTAAGGCCTTTGGAAAGTCATTTCCTCTAGTTGCTTAGTAATCTATGTATACATACTTAGCTACTCAAGATGGTAAAGTTTGCTTGCTTTTTCTCTTTATGTTGGAAATATGTATAAATGTGTGTGGTGGGGAGGGGTCAGGGTAGGAGGGACAAATTCTAATCTCATGTCTCTTCACATTGCAAGCCAGTGTGGTGATTTTAAGATACTTCCTTTTATTTATATTCTATAACTTAAGTCCCTCTATGATGGAAGCTGCCAGAATTTTGAAACTGATGTCTAAAAAAAAATTTAGTGACTTGGCGATTCTAACAATACTGTTTTGAAAGTTGAAGAACTGAGACATAGCCCATTGGCAAAATTACTCGGCCTTGGAAGCCTTCATTTAAAAAAATATTTGTAAATAAGGAATTTGACTGGAATAGATTTCTTTTGTCTCAAAGTATGAGTACTCAAAGAGTTTATGTACTTTGATCCCTCTCTACTGTTAG
Organism: Pteropus alecto; assembly: GCF_000325575.1. Classification (NCBI taxonomy): domain Eukaryota; kingdom Metazoa; phylum Chordata; class Mammalia; order Chiroptera; family Pteropodidae; genus Pteropus; species Pteropus alecto. The sequence continues at coordinate 6,722,528 of NW_006441386.1, forward strand.
AGGATCAGATAATTTTATCTCATATTTAAGTGTTACAGAGTTTGAATTAGAATGTTACATTAGAGTGTTATGCTGTCTGTTTTCCATTCTATTTTGTGTCTTTCACATGTTTTGGATATGTGCACATGGTTTTAGAGGGACATCAGGACATCCTTAGGAAACTTTAGATACTGTTGTTGTAGCTGGTCCACCCCAGTTGTTGATAACTTCACTTTATTTATTTCACTTTTTTTTTAATAATTTTTTATTTTTCAGTTATAGTTGACACAACATTATATTAGTTTCAGGTTAATGGATACTTCAGTTTTGTTTTTCACTATGTATTATGAATGCTAATATCTTATGTTTTCCAGTTTTTCTCTTCTTTTTGATTCTGAAGTTCTCTGATATGTACATTACTTACAATTCCCAAGGCTTGACATTGATAAAATGTTTTGGTGAGGTGTTGGGTGATGCTATGTCTTCTAACACTTCTTTTCTTGTAGAATCAGATTATTGGACTACCAATGATGTATTACAATTGTTAATTTCATACGTTAAGCGTTATGTACCAGGAACCCCTAGTTTTAGGCTTCACCTTCTTTTTTAGAGTGTTATGTGCCTTAGTTTAGTTTTTAATTATTGAGATATAATGTTATTGCTAGTATGTGGAAAGACTGGAGGGCAGGCTAAGAATTAGTGTTATGATGTCCTCTGAATGTTTTCAGGGGAAAAATTGATTAGAATTTTCATAAAAATGATAGACAAATTCTAGTATGCAAAATATTTTCTCACCAGGTGATCTGCCTTTTACTTTATGGGGGGAAAATATATATTAGGCAGGAACTTTTCAGCTCTGTGTTCTTAACCTCCCTGTTATAAATTTCTATATTCTTCCTCCATCTTAGAAGGGAGCTATCATTCCTCCTGGCCAAGATACTTGTGCTTTAAATCCCCTTCCCTCCTACTTTCTCAAGAGTTGGATTAACTTTTATTATTCTACTCTACAGTGTTTTTTTAACCTCTTTTTAATGATTCTTTTTGATTTATAAAGTCCCATTTTCTTAAAAATAAATTATATCCTCCCTCGATTCTGTTCTGTTTCTATCTTATTTATTCAAACCAAGATTCTTAAGACTGTTTCTCCATTTTCTGACCATCACTTTATTTCTTATTCTATTACAGTCTAACTTTGGCTTCTTTACTCTTGAAACTATTCCTAATATGATTATAGGTGACCCCCTAATTGCCAATCCACTGATTTCTTAGTCTTTGTTTTGCTTTTCTGTTAATATTTAATTAACACTGTTGGTCTCAATCATATCTTTTAATTTATTTGATACCACAGTCTCTTAGTTCTCCAGCTACTTTTCTGTTTTTTGTTGTTGTTGTTGTTTACCTTTCCCTCCCTGCTATTCCTTAGATTTTTTTCCATAGGGTTTTGTTTCTGCCTTTTTATTTTTTTAATATAAATCTGTTGTATCTCATTCATGCTCTCAGTTTTAAACTATTAATCTGTCTATAGGCTGATGATTCCTAAACGTAGATTAGTTTAATTTCTTAACTTTAGATCTAGTTTTCACTTGTTTGTCTCAGGCAATTCAAATTTAACACATGTAAAGCTAACTTGATCATCTCTTTATGTTGTCTCTCCAAGGCAAGTAAACAAGAACCCTGCTATTTTTTACCTTTCTTACTCAGTTAATGACATCATCATCTACTTGGTCCTGAAGGTAGAGAACTTGGAAACCTTTAACATTCCCACATCTAGTTGGTTACCAAATCTGTCCCTCTAGATACTTCTTGGCTCTTTCATTCTCCATTCCAGGAGCATTAATTCAGATATTTAGCATTGTATCTTCTGATTTCCTTATCTTCTGATTTCCTTATCTTCAGCCTTACCATTTTATTCATTTTCTAACTGCTGAAAGTATTTTCTTAATTTTTCATACTAGTGATTTTTCCAAAATGTACATCTGGTTAATTAGACTAAAA
>NW_006441386.1:6724521-6771896 GCF_000325575.1 Pteropus alecto
AGTGTCCACAAATTCCAATCTCTTTAAAAGGTATACAAGGTTCTTTATAATTTGCTCCCTACTTAACTCTTTAGTCTGATTTTTTTTTTACTTTAATTAGATCATATTCTCCCATACTTTATTACTTGAAGTCTCTGAACAAGTCATATTCTTTTTAGGCCTTTCCTGCTTATTTTCCAGACTGTTAGACATTGCTTCTCTCTCATAATATTTTTCTTTACCAACCTCTATTACAGTATTTACCACATTGTATTATAATTGTTGACTCCTCCTGTAGACTTTAGCTTTTAGCTAGTCGAGGTAAGAATTTTATGGTTCATCTTGGTGCCCCATTATTCAGTGCCTGGTACAGAGTAGGTATTCAGTAAAATAGTTATTAATGAATAAGTGGATAGAATTAAAAGAATTATGTTTTTCACTAACTTTCTATTGATTTTCTATTGATAGATGACAGAGCACGTAGATCTCCAAGAAAACTGCCTACTTCATTAAAAAAAGGAGAAAGGAAATGGGCTCCTCCAAAATTTCTGCCTCACAAATATGATGTGAAACTACAAAATGAAGATAAGGTTAGTTGGCACTTTATATTTATCTCTTACATGTAGTACATGTTTTTTACTTTTTTATGTTTTAGGCGAGGCAACCCTTGGTTGACCTCACAGATTGCAAGGACCTTGTCAGCTTACAATCCCTTATTTTTTTATTTTTTATGCCCACAGCACCTGGTCTTCCTAGGTGGTCTTCCATCCAAGTACTAACCAAGCCCAACCCTTCTTAGCTTCCGAGATCAGATAAGATCGGGCTTGTTCAGGGTAGCATGGCCATAGACAGTACATGTTTTTTAAGAAAATATAGGGCTAGTTTTCTCAGAGAAAATGTACTAAAAAATGTAAATGAATGTGTTTCTATAACAAATTCTGAGTGGTTTTCTAGTCTTAATAATTATGACTTCAAATTGATTCGTTTTTTCTTTCCTAGAAGATTACATGCCTTTTTTTAAAAAAAATAGGAATTATTAGGGTTAAGAATAATTTGCATTTGAGCTTCAAACTTAGTTTGTTTGAAAGATAAGAATCTATTCTCAGAAATTACAAACTTCCTGAGGTAATAGCTCTTCCCAGTTAAAAGTAGAGCAATTTTAATGTAGTTAAATACAGAAAATGAATCAATACTAATCTGTGCTTTTACAAGGAATCTATGGAGATTTACTAATCTAAAATAGTAAATACCTTTAAAATAACAGTACTGTGTTTTATCGATTCTAAGATGTTCATATTTTTAAAAACATCTTAGCATATATCTTAAAATCAGTTGGCAAGAATTTTTTTCTCAGTGGTACATAAAATGATGTCTTTTATTAATAAGATCTCAGATTCCATGAAATATGGCATATTACTTTCAGATACTCACATACCTGTATGTAAAATCTTATAATTAGAAAGAAGCAGGATGGGCAGTTGGCTGTGGAAGGCAGCTGCACATTTTTCTTCATGTTTAACTGTTTTGTAGAAGAAACAGGTAAGGCCTGCGAAATAATAATTCTGTCAAAGAAGATTGGGAAGGATTATAACCCAGATCTTTTGCTGCTTTAGAGTGTTATTTTTTTTCCCACCTCACAGTGTTGACAAGTCTTATTCCATTTTGACTCAGTAGCTGCATGGTGTCCATTACATAGATGTCTTTTAACTTTAAAAATGAATCTCTTTATGATATGCCTTTATATAGTCCCCTCCCCTTTTTTGCTTTTGTAAGTAGTTGATGATGATTGTCCGTTTACTAAATTTTAACAAGAGGAATTGCTGGTTCAGTGGGTATACATAGTTAGTGATCTGAAGACATAGCTGGATTGTTAGGATTTCTTTATATTTGAAAATTGGACGTTAAATACAATTTTTTACTAAGTTTTTTAATCTTTCATTCAGCAAGGTAGCTAGTTAAAACATTATTTCTAGGGAGTCTCAACCATTTCCTTAGTTATCATTTATATTATTGATGAATATAAATTTTGTTTCACATGTAGTAAATAGTGTTTATAGGAAGATAGAAAATACAAATAAGAAAAAAGATACCTCTAACCTCATGCTCAGAGATGATAATTGATGAATATAGATGTAGTTAATGGTGGTTAGCTTTTAAGGAATATTCATATTATTTTGTAGCTTGCTTTTTTCATTTGCTGTCTGGTGAGCATCTGTATTGTCATTACATTTTCTTCCAAAATAATATTTTCAAGTTGTAGTGTATATGATAGTCACCAGGAGAGTTTATTAAAAATGTAGATTCCCAGGTTTTATTGCCAGAGATTCTTCTGATTTGATAAGTTTGGGGTGAGGCCTATGCATTTGCATTTTAATTCGCACTGTAGATTATTCCGATAATTTGTCCTGATAAATGTTTTTCCTCCATGGCTGCATGGTGTCCATTACATAGATGTCTTTTAACTTTAAAAATGAATCTCTTTATGATATGCCTTTATATAGTCCCCTCCCCTTTTTTGCTTTTGTAAGTAGTTGATGATGATTGTCCGTTTACTAAATTTTAACAAGAGGAATTGCTGGTTCAGTGGGTATACATATTTTTAGGGCTTTGATACATATTGACAAATTGCTTAGGGATACCTTTAACATTCTGTCTCTGAAAATTATTCTACTTTTCCTTTCATCTGGTTTATAGCCCTGTTTTATAGAAGGAATTATGATTTTTCTGGAGAGAATATAAATCTTTGTTCTCATTGATTAATTGCTTTTTACCCAGTGATGAGTTACTTATATTTGTTAACCTAGATCATCAGTAATGTGCCAGCGGACAGCTTGATTCGTACAGAACGCCCACCAAATAAGGAGATACTTCGATATTTTATACGGCATAACGCCTTACGGGCTGGCACTGGTGAAAATGCACCTTGGGTGGTAGAAGACGAATTGGTGAAGAAATATTCCCTGCCCAGCAAGTTCAGTGACTTTTTACTTGATCCATACAAGGTAAGGTCACTGTTAATTTTTGGACAGCAGGATAGAGCACTATATTAGACGAATTTATTTTCTTAGATGGCTCCAATAAGATTAGATTTATAGCACATTTTGAACTCTCACATCACATAATGCATTAAAAAAATGTTAGGTTTATCTCACATAGGTTATGATGTATGGGGGTCTGTATGGGGGAGGCCACATTGACAATTTCCCCTATATGGTTGCATAATTATAAAAAAAAAATTACTACACGCATATGCTTTTTTGGCTCAGATCTTTCTTGGAATGAGGTATGGTATAAATACAAAAAATATTTTGAATATTGATTTCTAAACATGAAAACTGATTTTGTGTATCAGAAAAGATGATTAAATGTACTGGCATCCTTGAAAAGGACTTAGAATTTCTGAGTATTACTTCGTGTGAGAGATTATTAGAAAATGTAGAAAATTTAAATTTCCCTCTTAAAAACGTGTTTTTTCCTTTATCTCATTTGATCTTCAAAACATTCTTCTGAAGTTGCATGGGATGTGTGTGTGTGCGTGCGTGTGTGTAAATCTTACTTACCAGATGGGAAATGGAGGCTAGTCTAATTAGAAGCGACAGAAAATGAATGGCAAAAGCCAAGACATTGGCCTCGGATTCCCTCCCCTTTAATTCTCCCCCCTTTATTTCTCCCCCCGCACTTCCACCCCTGACCTATGGATGTTGCCATCTCCCCTTAAGAACTAGATCTCTGAAGGCGGGGCATCTCGTCTCACACACCTGGCACCCCAGGGGCCTGGCGCACCCAGGGTATGGTCTGTGGCTCCACCTGGGGCGTGAACCCAGACTTTTTGCGTGTAAAGCAAATGTGCTAAGCACTATACTCTGCAGCCATCCCCTGGCCTCGGATTTCTAATTGTCTTTTTCTATCTCAGGATTTCTCCAGTAAGATTTTTTAATGTAGGTTATGAGAGTATTTATGCATCTTTGGTGGTAAATTTACTTATTTGTATACTGATGTTTTCATCTTGGTCTCTGGGCCAGAATGAGACCAGAAGAGGGCTGCTGGTCCATTAAAACTAAGGGTTCCAGCAACCCCCCTTCCCCCCCTTTTTAATTGTGAAATACTAAGGCTATTTTGAGTCATGTAATTAAATCACCTTAGATATCTTAAATTGATTTTGATGACAAAAGTAATATTGAGAAATGATTTTATTTCTTCAAACATTGATAAAGACCTCTAACCATAGTTGAGCATTTAACATGTTTTCTTATTTGAGATAAGCATGATCAAGCATTATCTTTCATTATGCTCTTTAAATTTTTATTAGTTGTATAAAAAGAAAAATTCAGGAATTATTTTTTTCTAGATCAGGAGTAAATTTTCCATGGCACTTTAGTAAATCTAAATTTGTTCCTTAATATTTTCATTTACTGAGGGGAAATTTAATTCATTGTTATTTCATTGCTGTAGTTTTTGAATTGATACAGCTTTTGGTAGTTTTAACTTGAAATAACTATATGTATTGCATGAGAATCCTATATAAAATCATTTTTGATTGAGTTTTAGACTTGTTATCATTTGAGTCCTTTAATATTTTCCTCTTTAAATTTTATAGTTGTCTTTTAATGTATTTTAGTTTAATGATTCAAGTGTGTTAAATGAAATAAAGATTAAGAATTTATGGATAAAAGGTCTTTGGGATTTATAAGAATAAAAAAGCTGATCTTTACTTTTTGTAGGAGCCAGAGACTACAGTTCCAGGAAATAGCTTGAAAAGCAATTTCTGAAAATGGCTACTCAAATTTCCTATTGAGGGCCTAAAATATTAACTTAATGAAATTTGGCTGTAATTCAGATTGAGTCTTGAACATGCAAGTTTGTGTAGACTAAACTGCTATAAGAAGACAGTGGTTCTACCTAGTAAGAGAAATTGAGACTCTTGTAAAATACTAATCTACAAAATTAAGAGCACATACTTATCTTTTTATTTATTTTTCCTACCTTAAACAATGATTTCTTATTCCCCAGTACTATTTGATATTTTACCGAATTTTGTCTTCTGAGTTTTACATAAGTGTTTTTTTGTTTATTCGTAAAATTAGTTTTCTTTAAGACCTTTTGGTATCAGCCAGGACAGAATATAGTAAAGGCATAGATAAATAGACCATAAAGCAGTGCTTTGGATTCTTTCCTCAGCTAAAGAAAATTTTAAGTAATGCATTGAAAATTAGAGCTGATCACATGATCTGTCCCAAAATCAGTAGGTTAAAACATTTTTTTGTCTCTTTGTCTTCTCTTTGTGTTTTGTAGAATTTAATGTTCTACTAGGCTGCTGAATACAACTGTGGAGAGATGAGATCTAGAGAGATGAGATCTGGAGAGAGGAAGCAAGTTCTGAGTAATAGTTTTAGGAAAGGGCTGATGGGGAGAGCTTGGGCGTGAGAGAAGAGAGTGTTACCTGAGTAGGGCGTGGTGTGATGATGAGGGTGTGTTTGTGGTCTAGTAAACTCTAGAATATAAATTACAGATACTCTTACTCATTTTATGTCCTGTGATGTTTCACATAACTGTAATGGGAACATAGCTAGTGAGTTCATTTCTTTAAGAAGTTCTGTTCCTCAAGAAAAATGCAGCTGTGGTTGAGTTTAGGGATAACAATTTTTTGTAGGCCAATTAATGACTTGGAGAAATGATTTACAGGGTAATTGAGTGATAACTGTCATCTAAGATGAAATCAGCTTAGTTCATTTTCTATTCTAATACATGCAGCTCTAGTGTTTTGTTATTCTCTTGGTAATATTTGAACTCTAATTTTGGACTGCTGTATCCTACTGAGGAAGCTTTTGGATAGAGATGTAACAAGAAAATAAGACTTTTGTTTGACATTTGGAATCCTGAAATAATTTGGACTGATTTAATTTGGCTCTTAATACATTTTAAAAACATTTTATTTTGAAATCATTTCATATAGAAAAGTTGACAAAAATACTATAAATAATTTCCTTTCAAGTAGATCGTACTTTTTCAGTCGATTCCTCAAACGTTAACATTTACATTTGTTTTGTTATTTTCTCTCTATATACACATACACAAATCATTTTTTTTTTTTTTGAGATATTTGAGAGTAGATGATAAGACAGGATGCCCTTTTATAAAATACTTGAATATGTGTTGTCTAAAGACAAGGGTATTTTCTGTCTAACCTTTTTTAAATTTAAGAAGTAAAGAAAAATAATAAAAAGACAAGGATATTTTTAATGTAACTGTAGTACAGTTAATAAAATCAGTAAATTAACATTGAAACACTACTATTATCTGATCTATAGTTCTTACTCAAATTTTGCCATTTATCCAAATAAATCCTTTAAAAAAATTTTTGGTTTTAATAGGATCAAATATAGTATTATGTATTTACATGTTGTCTCTTGAGTATCCTCTAATCCCTTTAATCTGGAATAATCCCTCAGTTTTTCTTTGTCTTCTAAAAACCTTGACATTTTTTAGGAATACAAGCCAATTTTTCCAAAATGCCCCTAAATTTGGGTTTATTTCTTCATGATTCAATTTAGATTATGAATTTTTGGTAGAAATACCACAGAAATGATGTTATGTTCTTTTCAGTGACATCAGAAGGTACATGATGTAATTTTGTGTCATTACTAGTGATAATTATATATTTTTAGAGATGTTTCTTCTAATAACTGATGTTTCAAATAAATTTTGAGAGCCCTAAGATTTTTTTTTAAATTTTGGCTCTAAAGTTTGTTTATATGAGTTGGAGACGAGAGCAGAAGTGCTTTAAAAAATTAACTTTCAAAACACTGAAAAATATTTTATAGTAACATTTCACAAATTTGCTGATAAAGGCATCTAGACTCAGACAAACCCACTATATGAATGTTGCCTTAAAACTCCTAACATGATTCCTTGGGCAGTTAAGAACAGTGAATGAAAAATCCATATAGACAGCCAAAAATTTCTAATTTAGGGTTCTTGCTGTTTACTATTAAGTTAAATTTAGCATCTGAATGAGCTACTATAAATAAAATTTCTTTATTTTTATCTTATTTATTAGATTTCCTTATGCGTGGTGGCGGTTTGTTCCAAGTGACAAGGAACAAGTATAGAAGAAGGGCTTGTTAAGTGTAAGCTGACTTATTCATTGTAGACCCTGTTTATACCTCTTCTACTGCCTTGGTTCTCTGAGTTTGTTTCTCTGATTATATATTATTTTTCTTACAGCCTCTCATATTGCTGAGACAGGTATTTTTTACCTGTTTAGCAGTTAGGAATGGCTTTTGCCAAAAACTGTAATACTGCTAATCCAGATGTCCGTTCTTTTCTCCCTTCCTATGGACTACTCTAGTAGATTACTTATGCTGAATGGGGATAGGGGAGATCCTTAGCACATAAGTGGTTTTATACTTTTTCAGATCCCCCTGAGTCCAGCCATGTTGGCTCCCATTTGGCTGTGACTGCCCAGCATGCCCTATGCTGAGATGATCCAGTTACTGAAGGACTGCTCACGCTGGGAGCTGGCCTGTTGGGAGGGGGTTGGGTGAGTTAATTTATTTCATTTTTAAGAGAAAAAGAATTATACAGTGTGGCTTGGCAAAAACCACACCTTATAAATAAAAAAGAGTAGCTGGACCCTCTCATGATTAAACCATCCCAGCTCTTTCTTGTATCATTTTGCATAATGCAATGCTTCTAAGTAGAAAAAATTTAAAGAAACTTATGCTAAATTTGAGTGACTTTTAAAATAGAAACATAATCAGTAAATTAAGAAGTGGCCCAATTATAATAGACCCTATTAAAACATATCTATTTAAAATGGTAAAAATGAAACTTACTCTTCTTTATTTAGTGAAATTTAGTGATAAATTTCATTTTAGAATGACTTAAGTCTAACTTATCCTGAGCATTAGAAAAAGTATCAGTCTATTTTGTCTGTACTCTGAAGATTTTCTAAGACTAGCTAAGGAGGAGAGTTAACTCTTGGGAGGCACATATTTGTCTTTAATTCCTGCCTGGGTCGTGTTGGGTCTAACCCTATGATTTGTAGGCTTATTTTAAAATATGGTTTTCTTTGGTACTCTTACTGTCCTCGAATCTTAATAAGTTATTTTTGCTTATTCTTTTTAATCTTTTGAAATTTGTTTCTGGGGAATGAGAACTGAGAAATTCCGCTTCTTCTGGGGTTAGTGTCCCTTGAGTCACTGATAATGTTTATAGTCTGTAAATTATGAAACCTGTTTATCAACCCATACTGAGGATGATAATTGAGGAACAACCCAAAAACAGCCAGCTAGAAGAACAATAACTGGCAATTGCCTGTAATTCTTAAAGGGCAGATTGGCCTTTAAAGTTAGCGAACTTAGCCAGAAGAAGGGCTTGTTAAGTGTAAGCCAACTTATTCATTGTAGACCCTGTTTGTACCTCTTACACTGCCTTAATTCTCTGAGTTTCTTTCTCTGATTATATCCTTAATATTTAAATCTTCTTTGGTATTGTAATACAGCTTATTAAATTTTACTACACCTGTTTGTTTACTTTAAACAAGAGCATAGGTGTCTGTATCATCCCTGGGATTTATTTCACAATAGCCATTTACCTATTGCCTTTTTAAAGGGGCTCATAATTTCATATTCCATAGTCTTTAGCTGTTTCCTTGTCTCATTCCACAGTAACCTGTCTTATCCACTGCCTGTAGATTACTTCTTTGCATGTTGCTCTTATCAAGTTAGTTCCTTCCACTCAAAAACCTGAAGTTTTTTAGAATTGAGTGTTCTAGAGGTTATCTAGTCTTTTCTCCTAATCACTTGAAGGAATACTTTTTTTGAAATTAGTTGTACTTTTTCATTGGTTTTTATTTCATTTAATTTGTGTTTTAGCTGCCAGGTTTTTTTTCTTTGTAATTATATTCTTTAAAGCATGGAAATCAAATGTTTTTCTGTTTCTTTTTAACACACATTTAAACAAACAATATTTTTATGACTGGTTGGCTGGTTCTAACCTATTAACTTTCTATATGATGGGGATAAGGTTGATGTTTGAGGAGACAGGAGAGGATGTGTGTCTTAGGAAAGTGGGAACGTGAATGGACTAAGAATATACTGTGATTACTGGGTGGCATTCAGGACCCACCCATTTGAGCAACCTGGTTATGAATTTAAGAACACACACTGTCACTGTATCTTTTATTCTAGTCATATTTAAGCCAAACATGGGCAGGCCAGGAGTAACTAGGTATAATAGAGCAAGGGAGACAAGGGAACTGTAGCTTTATGCAAGACTGCTTACAGTGATTGACTGTGGGATTTAATCTGGGTAAGGACAAGGAAATGAGCATGGTGAAAATGTGATAGAATTAAAAGATTTAAGGTCTTGGTGGGATTGAAGGATTGCAGAGTTGGGGTGTTAGAAGGTGTGACTTAGAAAGATGTGAGGGAATGATCAAAAAGAATTACATGAAATTGAGAATTTAGAGGGGTTATAGTTAATGTATTCATGGGAATGAGTTTCTGAAGTGTAGGTAGAGGACAAAGGGGAGTTTGAGGAACTAGGAGGCCAGGGTCACTAGGGCCCCTTATTTGTTTTTATTAGCTTGCACTGCTTTTTGTTGTTGGTATACTCACTGATACTTTTAATAAAGAAATATACTTCTGAATTTAGACAAACATACTTAAACAGTAAACTTTCTCCTTTAAAGCATAGAATACCCCCAGTTGGAACAAAGGCTAAAAGATAAAAATCTAGTCCTGTCTCAGGAACAATGTTGCTGTTATCTAAATCTAGTATCCTTAATCCGGGATCCATGGATGGACTCTGAAATTGTATGCTTAGTTTTGTATGTTTTTGAGGAAAGGGTTCATAGTTCTTTAAAGTATTTAAAAACTGCTAATCTGTGTATAAACAGAAAGCTAGTTACATAGCAAAAATGTCTAATTAAATTAGAGTATAGATTTTTAAGGATGGTATCAAGAAAATTTCGGTATTGCTAAAACATTAACATTTATATTTTTGTTTTTTCAGAGACATAGTATCTATGAAGAAAAATGAATATGTAGTTTTACCTGAATAGCGGATACAGGGCCTCTAGGATGCTAAAATACTGCTTTTTTAAATTAGTTTTTAAAATTAATTTTGCTTCTCTTCTTAAATTCTAGTACATGACTCTCAACCCTTCTACTAAGAGGAAAAATACTGGATCCCCAGACAGGAAGCCCTCAAAGAAATCCAAGACGGACAACTCTTCTCTGAGTTCACCACTGAATCCTAAGTTATGGTGTCATGTACACTTGAAGAAATCCTTGAATGGCTCACCACTCAAAGTGAAGAACTCAAAGAATTCCAAATCTCCAGAAGAGCATCTGGAAGAAGTGATGAAGATGATGTCACCCAACAAGTTACATGCTAATTTTCACATTCCTAAGAAAGGCCCACATGCCAAGAAACCAGGGAAGCACAATGACAAACCTTTGAAAGCAAAGGGCAGAAGCAAAGGCATCCTGAATGGACAGAAATCCACAGGGAATTCCAAATCTCCAAAAAAGGGCCTGAAGACTCCTAAAACCAAAATGAAGCAAATGACTTTGTTGGATATGGCTAAAGGCACTCAGAAGATGACACGAGCCCCACGGAATTCTGGGGGTACACCCAGGTCCTCTAGTAAACCTCATAAACATCTGCCTCCTGCTGCCCTACACCTTATTGCCTACTACAAAGAAAACAAAGACAGGGAGGACAAGAAGAGTGCCCTGTCCTGTGTTATATCCAAAACAGCTCGTCTCCTCTCCAGTGAAGATAGAGCTCGTCTCCCGGAAGAATTGCGAAGTATTGTTCAAAAACGCTTTGAGCTTCTAGAACACAAAAAGAGGTGGGCCTCTATGTCTGAAGAACAACGCAAAGAATATTTGAAAAAGAAACGAGAGGAACTGAAAGAAAAGTTAAAAGAGAAAGCCAAAGAGCGGAGAGAGAAAGAAATGCTTGAGAAGCTAGAAAAACAGAAGCGGTACGAGGACCAAGAGTTAACTGGCAAAAACCTTCCAACATTTAGGTTGGTGGATACCCCTGAAGGGTTGCCCAACACACTCTTTGGGGATGTGGCCATGGTGGTGGAGTTCTTGAGCTGTTATTCTGGACTGCTCTTACCAGATGCTCAGTATCCTATTACTGCTGTGTCCCTTATGGAAGCCTTGAGTGCAGAAAAGGGTGGCTTTTTATACTTAAATAGAGTGTTGGTCATCCTCTTACAGACCTTATTACAAGATGAAATAGCAGAAGATTATGGTGAATTGGGAATGAAGCTGTCGGAAATCCCTCTGACTCTGCATTCTGTTTCAGAGCTGGTGCGGCTCTGCTTACGCAAATCTGATGTTCAGGAGGAAAGTGAGGGCTCAGACACAGATGATAATAAAGATTCAGCACCATTTGAGGACAATGAGGTACAAGATGAGTTCCTAGAGAAGTTGGAAACCTCTGAATTTTTTGAACTAACATCAGAAGAGAAGCTACAGATCTTAACAGCACTCTGCCACCGGATTCTCATGACATACTCAGTGCAAGACCATATGGAAACGAGGCAGCAGATGTCTGCAGAGTTGTGGAAGGAACGGCTTGCTGTGTTAAAGGAAGAAAATGATAAGAAGAGAGCAGAGAAACAGAAACGGAAAGAAATGGAAGCCAGAAATAAAGAAAATGGAAAAGAGGAGAATGGGTTAGGCAAAACTGATAGGAAAAAAGAAGTTGTGAAGTTTGAGCCCCAGGTAGACATGGAAGCTGAAGACATGATTAGTGCTGTGAAGAGCAGACGGCTACTTGCCATTCAGGCAAAGAAGGAACGGGAAATCCAGGAGAGAGAAATGAAAGGTAAAAGCTCATGTTGAGAGAAAAGGGGAAGCCTTGAGAAGGTAGTAAAAGTAAGGAAATTACTGAGGTAACGGTAGAGTCTCTTATTTGTCATAACTAGTTGTTTATGTAATACCACAGACCTTACTATGTATGTAATGTTCTAGCATGAGTGTTCAGCCTGACATTCTATAATTAATGATAGTTTGGCTTAGATTCATGTGATAACATCTTTTCTGGGTTTTCTGGTTTGGACCAGATCCACAAATAGGCGTAGTGAAAATAATGTATGACTTGGGAATTGCTAATATGGGCTAAAACCCTGCCTTGAGTAGCTGTATTTCTCTGGGCAAGTTACTTATCTATGCCTCAGTTTATCATATGTTTGTAAAGACTTGTAACAATTGAATGACAGCGTATTTGAAGCCTTCAGCACAGTTACCAACTTAGTTGTTAATTTTTCCCCTATTAAGAAGAACATAAAAATTTTGGGCTTTGATAGCACTGTGAAATCTGAACTTTAAATAAACAGCTTTGTTAAATAATTCATAAACCATGCAGTTCTTCCATTTCTGATATACAATTTAGTATTTTTTAATACAGTTATGTATAACGACCACAATTTTAGAACATTCTTATTACCTCAAAAAGAAGCCCCATACCCTTTAGCTATCATCACCCCACCCATCCCGCCTCCCCAGTCCTAAGCAGCCACCAGTCTACTACCATGACTGTAAATTTGCCTGTTCTGACATGTAAATGGAATCTTTTAATAAATATGTAGTCTTTTATGACTGATTTCTTTCACTTACAGTGTCTTCAAGGTTCATCCATATTATAGTGTGTTTCAATAGTACTTCATTCTTTTTAATAGCAAAATAATATTCTGTTGTTTGGATATACCATATTTTGTTCATTCATCAGTGATGGACATTTGGTTTGTTTCCACCTTTTTGGCTATTATGAATAATGCTGTTATGAGCATTGGTGTACAAGTTTTTGTGTGGATATATCTTTTCATTTCTCTTGGGATTCCTAGGAATGTAATTGCTTGGTCTTATTGTAACTCTGTTTAACTGAGGAACTGCCAGACAGTTTTTCAAAGTGACTGCACAATTTTACATTCCTATGAGTAATGTATGAGGATTCATTCTCATTTCTCCACTTGTCTGCATCCTTACCAACACTTGTTATTGGGATTATAACCGTCCTAGTGGTTGCTAATTGGTATCTCATTGTGGTTTTGATATGCGTTTCCTTGATGACTAATGATTTCTAGCATCTTTTTATGTGCCTACTGGTCATTTGTATATCTTCTTTGGAGAAATGTTAATTCAGATCTTTTGCCCATTTTCAAATTGGATTGTCTTGTTTTATTGAGGTAAGTTTCTTTATGTAACCTAAATACAAATCCCTTTCTTATCAGATATATGACTTGCAAATATTTTCACCTATTTTATGCACTGTCTTTTTACCTTCCTGATAGTGTCCTCTGAAGCACAAATTTTTAAACTTTGACGAAGTCCAGTTTATCTATTTTTTTCTTTGGTTGCTTGTGGTTTTGGTGTCATATCTAGGAATCCATTGCCAAATCCAAGGTCATGCAGATTTACTCCTATGTTTTCTTTTAAAAGTCTTATAGTTTTAGCTCTTACCTTTAGGTTTTTGATTCATTTTGAGTTAATTTTTGTGCACGGTATGAGGTAAGGGTCTAACCTCATTCTTTTGCTTGTCGCTATCCAGCGATATCCCAGTATCATTTGTTGAAAAGATTATTCTTTCCTCTGTTGAATGATCTTGGTGCCTTTGTCAAAAATCATTTGACTATAGATGTATCGATGTATTTCTGGACTTTCAATTCTATTCCACTGATCTATATGTCTATTCTTATACCATATTATGGTGTCTTGATGACTGTTACTTTGTAATAGTTTTTGAAGTTGGGAAATGTAACTTATTCTTTGTAAAAGATTGTTTTGGGTGTTCTAGGTCCATTGCAACTCCACAGTAATTTTAGAATTAGCTTGTCAATTTCTACAAAGAAGCCACCTGGGATTCTGATAGAGGTTGTTTTGAATCTATAGATTAATTTTGGGATCTGTAGGTTAAATCTATAGATCTAATAGATCTATTGCCATCTTAATGATATTTTGTTTTCTGATCCATGAATATGTTTTCCATTTATTTAGATTTTGAATTTCTTTGAACAATAGTTTGTAGTTTTCAGAATATAAAGTTCGTACTTCTGTTAAATTTATTCTAAATAGAGCTTGACACCCAAGGGTTCTACTTTGCTGTTCTTTATTCTATGTTTGTATCTCTCGTCTAGTATCCTGAGAACCCTGGCATTCATCCATATCAATATTTATTTATTTGGTCAGTCTTACAATGTACACAAAATTACTTTCAGAATTGCTATTATCTTACAGTAAACCTACAAAGTATATTAGTTTTTTTTTTAAGGCTATAAACTATTTTGATCACTGTTACAGTTTCCAACTTTATGAAAGTTACCAGCTTATGAAGCGAAGATGGTAAAAACCATTTACTTGTCAAAGTTGGATGCTAAGGATTAGACAGACATATCTAGAAATAGTCTTAAATTATGTGTGAGAGGTTTTAAGTCAAACAACTTGAGTAGTTCTTTCATTAGGAAGTATGTAATATTTCTTTTAAAACAGACTTTAGGTTATACCATTTATGGCCATTGAAATGTTTTTACATATGGATGCACACTGTATGTGTATATATATACTTGCCAGTTTGAAAGACAGTATAATTGTATTCCATAAAAAGCAACATGGAGGTTAACTTTATTTATATCATACTTCAGCTGTGTTTTACCTGAAATATAATGATTTCTTTTTCAGTTTCTGAAGTGTGACTCTGTATATTACAGTTAACATAGGAGAAAGGCAAGGTAGACGATATTCTATTGATATAGAGAAACGGGGCAAAGAATATTAATATTTTGTCAATACCAGTATTTGAATTAGAGTTCAGGGCTTTCATATCTAGTTTAGTGCTGTAACTTCTGCATTAGATTTGGTCTTTTGATGACTTGCCCTAGTTTGTTTGTAGCTGCAGGAGAAGGAGCTTTTTCTTTACTGTGATTCAGCCATTATTTACCTTTGTGTACTGATCTCTACTGAAATCATTATTGTGAGCATAGTTTCATTCAGGCTAGAAAATTGTTTATTAAAGGTAACATGCCATGTTGGATTTAAATAAATGAAATTCGTCTTAACGTTTTTAAAGTAATACTGTTAGACTGTTACATTTTCCAGAGTCTCATCATATTGTAGATGTTTAGTTGATTTTTTTTTGTTCAGGGAAATTTCTGTTGGGATAGAATAAATCCATTCAATAAATGATCAAAAATAAATTGATTACAACTTTTTAAAATATTGACAGTAGTAGTCTACAGCCATGCCACCCTGAACAAGCCCGATCCCACATGATCTTGGAAACTTAAGCAGGGTCGGGCCTGGTTAGTACTTGGATGGGAGACCACCTACGAAGACTAGGTGCTGTAGGAGCAAAAAATAAGGGATTGTAAGCTGACAAGGTCCTTGCAATCTGTGAGATCAACCAAGGGTTGCCTCGCCTAAAAAACAAACAAAAAAACGTAACTTGCTAAATAACTTGAAAAATAATATTTAATAGACAGTAATTGTTATTCACAAGTTTTTCCCTGCCTTTGCTTTCTCAATTCTTTTTTCTTGTCACCAGGGCTAATAAGCTGAATTACTATCAAGTTTCTCAAGGCTGAAATTTGTTTTATTTTGAAATGACTATTCTAGTTTTATCCATCCTGATCATTTTGAAGATCCTATGACTGGTCCTATCATAAAATATTTCAATTAATTCCATTTAAGATTACATCTAAAATTAATTACTAATAAGATAAAATCAACTTAATTACTTAAATTAATAAATTACATTTTGGAGAGAAAGATTTTTACATTGATTGATGGCTGTGATATCACTAAAATTCAAAACACATAGGAGGACCAGATAGAAATTGCTGCTTTTAGGTGTCATTTCTTATAACAAATTAGAATTAGGAGAAAAACTAAGGTTTGGTGGAAATTTATACTAGGTACTTTTCACTCCATATCTTATTTAATTTGTATGAATAGAGTTTACTAGAAAAAAAAATCTAGTTGATTCTTTTTATCTTTAACAGTGAAACTTGAACGCGAAGCTGAAGAAGAACGAATACGAAAACACAAAGCAGCTGCTGAGAAGGCATTCCAGGAGGGAATTGCCAAAGCTAAACTTGTCATGCGTAGGACTCCTATTGGTACAGATCGAAACCATAATAGGTAAGTCATTAAATTTATTTTTTGTCATCTTGTAGGGCCTTTATGTTTTTACTAGTTATGAAACCGTTTACAGTACTAAGAATAGACACATTTTTCTGTTCATGGATTTTGGAAACAATTGCTCATCACATTTATTGAATATTTACTATCCAAATGCTGGGGTTATAAAGATAAATAGGACATGATCCTGTCCTTGAAGATACCACAAATATGAAACTTAAATTATAGTGATAGGTGAAACATAAACCAAATAGAGGTCTTTAAAAATGGCAGTGCATTTAATTTTATTTAAAAATTTTTTTTTAGATGAGACAATCCTTGGTTGACCTCACAGATTGCAAGGACCTTACAATCTGTCAACTTACAATCCCTTAATTAATTAATTGATTGATTGATTAGTTAGTTAGTTTTTTGCTCCTACAGCACCTTGTCTTCCTAGGTGGTCTCCCATCCAAGTACTAATCAGGCCCGACCCTGCTTAGCTTCTGAGATCAGATGGGATCGGGCTTATTCATGTGGCATGGCTGTAGAAAGCAATGCATTTTAAATACATACATTGTATGGAAGCCGAAGTAGAGAAATATTAGAAGGTATAAAAATTACAGATATTAAACAAGTCTCAAATGTCAAAAATTTTGGTGTTTTTTGCTTTACTTTATAATTTGTATATTTCTGAATATTCAGTAATATTCTGTAATCATCTTCCCAAACAGTAAAGTCATTCTATGCTCATGATGTATTATTATGTTATTAATATGTGGTTGTGATTTGTAGATACTGGCTCTTCTCAGATGAAGTTCCAGGATTGTTCATTGAAAAAGGCTGGGTGCATGACAGCATTGACTACCGATTCAACCATCACCGCAAAGACCATCCTGACTCTCCTGATGAGGATTACTGTCCCCGCAGTATGTATATCTGTTAGTTATTTGACCCTGCTCAAGTAGGGTAAATGTTAGAACTGTCTTTCCTCTTTATCTTTTCCATTTGCAGAATTTCTTTATTGCCTTCTTAGGTAGATATATTTGAGTGGGGTGAATGGGTGTGAAATGTACAGAAAGAAGGGAGGAAACTAACATTTTGATTACCAACTTTGTTCCAGTCATAATGTGAAAAAATAAAGAGCTTGAAAACTACTCATGTAAAATTTAATTCCCAAACATCTCTAATACTTGTATTAGATTTTATATGAGTGGTTTTCAAACTTTGTCCCTCATAAATCTCTTTGTAGGTCCCTGAAGGGCTAGATTTGAGATAGTAGGGCTGTTAAGGCAGTTATATGTCTTCTTCCCCTTTTAGAATTCATTTATTCAATATTTATGGTGCATCTCTATGTGCCTACCAATTTTTCATGGGCAAGATAGCAAACAATACAGAAAAGGTTCTAAATGTCATTTACCTCAAATTCTAGTGAGGCAAAACAACAAATATCTAACTAAAAAAATAACTGAGAAAGGGGTCATGAAGGGGCACTAATATTATCCTGTTTCTTGATCTGGGTTCTGGTTACATGGATGTGCTCAATTGGTAAATTAAATGCAGAAATAGACTTTTCTAAATATATTTGTCAATATTTTATCTTGAGGTATATATAGAGCGTATATACATATTGACCTTTGAACAACACGGGTTTGAACTGTGCAAGTCCGCTTATATGTGGACTTTTTTTTTAGTAAATACTCATACTATTTCCATCACATGGTTGGGAGTCCACAGATGTGGAAGACCAACTACGCCATTTTTTATAGGGTACTTGAGCATCCTTGGATTTTGGTATCTAAGAGGGGTCCTGGAATCAATCCCTCATGGATACTGAGGGGAGTTAAGTTTTAGGGGAGTCAAAAGTTATGTGCAAATTTTTGATTGCATAGGGGTTTGGCACCTCTAACCTCTGTTGTTCAAGTGTCAACTATGTAATATTGCAAGGATGAAATTTAAATAAAAGTTTTTAATTAAATGGTTAGGTTAGATCAGGTTTTCTCAACCTCAGTTTTGACATTTTCAGGCAGGTAATTCTTTGTTATCCTCGAACAAAGGTGGTCCTCTGCATTGTAGGATATTTAGCAGCATCCCTGGCTTCTACCCACTAGATATCGATAGTGACAACCAAATATGTCTCCAGACATTGCCAGATGTCCCAGGGAAGGCAACATGGCTACCAGTTGAGAACCACTGGGGTTGGATGATCTGTAAACTTCCTTCTAGCTCTACTTTCTACAACCTAATAAAAATTGCTTTTCAAATATTAGATTTTTTTTTTTTTGAGAAATCTTTTCTTAAAACTTTAGTTTTCCTTGATTTTAGAGGAACTCATAATTCATATTTCAAACTCACAATATTGTTAAATAAGGAAATTAACATACAGCCCTAAACTTCAATTTAAGGTGTTTTCGTGTTGAATTATATTAAGTGTTAGATTGTAATACTTAGAAAATCTAGTTCTGGTAGGCTTTGTAAATACCCAGGTGAGGTCAGTTATGTTGAAGAGTAATAAATGGAAGTCAACGTCTTCAGACATAGAGCTTCCAACAAAATGAGAGACTGACTGTTTCTTGGCATCCAAATCCCTTCACTTGTAGAGCATCTGGTGTATGTTTTTGCTTCATGTTTTCTAGTTCCAACGTGGCAGAGTCTCTTTAAAATGACCTGACCAAAAAGGCTAAAAAAGGTTATATGTTAGTATTGCAGGAGAGAGAATGAGAGCAGGAGAGCAAACCAATTATATTAGGTAAGGCTTCAAGTAAAAGCCTAAGGTCTATCTATATTATTGCCATATATTAGTATAGAGGAACTGGTTTATAAAAAAGTTAATCATATCTGACATTTGAAGCTTCCAGGGATAAGTCTATAGTATATTCATTGTTGGATTTGGTGCTGTGTACTGCTTAGGTTTGAAACTAGGAATTGGATATTTACTATATTCAACCTAATTATAAATTTTTCTTAGGTAAGAAAGCAAACCTAGGCAAAAATGTAGGCATGAACACACAGCATGGACAAGCAACCGAAATCTGTGCTGTAGAGACCACCATACCCAAACAAGGACAGAACCTATGGTAATGTGAGCATTCATCTGGTTGCTCTTTCTTTTTCCTTTTCAGTGTTGAGAAAGTATTTAATATAATACCAGTGAGTTAATGATTTATCTCTTAAAATCATTTTGTATGACTTTGATTTCTCGGATATGTAAACTTACTGCTTTAAAAGCAGACTTGATTTTTTGATAAGGAAATATTTGTTTGTTCAAAGGTTTGAAATTTTGTTGTTTTTTTTTCTGCCTTGTAATTTAACTTTGTATATTATATGATAGCTCATACAGCATTGGAAATACTTTTCAGTCTGTTTGGTAATGGAAGTATTTAGGGTTTTCATTTTCATTAATTAAAGAATAAAAGTTATGTATATAGCCATTAATCTTCCTTTGTGTCAATTCTGCTTTTAGGCAGGGAGCTAGATTTTGAAAGGCCCTTTCTACTTTGTGACTGAATTAACTGCTTTAGCTATGATCACCTTTGGTATAATGACCATTTATCTTTTGTTGTTGGATATAAGTTTATACTTTGAAGGTGTATGGACAAGTGTACCTGTCAACCCATTTCCCAATTGCCCCGAGAATACTCACCAGTGGCACTAGTGGCTATAGCATTTACCCCAAGATAATTTGCGGATTATAGTCCTAACCTTAACCCCCAAAGTTTGCCGTGAAATATCTCGCTTTTATTATTTTAGCATTGCTCTGGTATATTGGTAGTTTTTGGAAACAAATGACATTGTTCTATTTGTAGCATTCTGTTTTTAGTAGTGGCATTTCCATTTACAAAATATAGTAATTCTCGATTGCTGAAAATGTCAAATCCTAGAAAATGTAGCATTCCTATGTGTGATGTTAACACCATTCTTAAGCAGTTGTTAGTTAAAGATTGATTTGATGGATCTGATTTACTTCAGCTTCAAAGAACGTGTTTATATAAAATTAAATGAACGCTGGCAGTAAGCTGCACTTTTTTCTACACGGGAAATGGGTTAACTTTATAAAATTTGTCTCGTTATATTTTACTAAAAAACATTGATTCCACTGTCCAAGGATAAAGTAAATGTTAGCTCTTAGAGAAATAGTAAATTCTTGTGAGCAAGTTTGGGATCCTGTTGTCCCAACTTCCACCAACTACCCTTGATCCTTTTTAGTGTTTGGTTCCCCACCCCCCAGAATTATTTAGGTCTGTTTTGCCCCTACAGGTTTTTGTGTGATAGTCAGAAGGAACTGGATGAGTTACTAAACTGTCTTCACCCTCAGGGAATAAGAGAAAGTCAGCTTAAGGAGAGACTAGAGAAGAGGTAAGGATTTTCATCTTGCTCCTTACATCTGTCTTCTCTTCAGCATTAGATATTTTAACTATCTTAGGTGAGCTTTTTTTTTTTTTCGCTGTCTGTAAAATCTATTAAATTTTAAAAAATGTCTGTAAGCCTTTTATATTCCTTTTGCTTGGTATTTGCCAAGGCACATCATGCTTATTTGGAAAAATGTGCTTTTAAACCATGTATATACAGGGTAGCAGAATTAGTCATTGAATAATGCATGCCATGTACCTCACTGAAAGCCTCATTGTAGTTAGGCTATCTTGCAAATGCAGTTCCACATTAGTTCAAAAGTATTCTGTTGGTATTCTAAGTAGCCAAAAAATGAAAACAACCTAAATATCCATCAGATGGATGGATAAACAAAATGTGGTTCATATGTCCATAAATTCAACCATAAAAAGGAATGAAGTACTGACACATGGTCGCTGAAACTAGAAAATATAATGCTGAGTCAGAGAAGCTAGACATAAAAGACCACATATTGTATGATTTCATTTATATGAGACATCCAGAATAGGCAAATCCATAGACAAAGTAGATTAGTGGTTGTCAAGGGATGGGGGAAGGGGAGAATTGGGAATGGTTGCTTAACATGTATGGAGTTTCTTTACAGGATGATGAAAATATTTTGGAATTAGGTAGTTTTGATGGTTACACAACATAAAAACCACTGCAAATGTATGCTTTAATATGATGAGTTTAATGTTACATGAATTACATCTCAAAAAACAAAAAAACCCAAAATAAAAACTGTTCTCTACAACATTAGCATCAGCCATCTAGATTTGCTAGTGTTCTTCCTGTTCTAGCCATTATTTCTATCAAAGCCAGAACAAAGTTTTGGGTTAAGGCCACCTTTAATTTCTGACTGTGCTTTCATGGTTAAATTTAGATTTGATTGAAGAGAGAAGGAAAATACTGTTCAGTATGTATTCTGGCAACTTTGCCCGACTTTTGGGAGTGGTAATGCGTGTATCAGTGGTAATGATTTTAGCCCACTGTTTAATATGTAAAATTATATTCTGAATCATGCTGTATTAATACAGATGTGACTAGGCAAATTAAGAAAGACAAGGGAAAATGTCAGTAAACTGAACCACGAAGGAATTCAGTTCTACAGTGTTCCTAATGTTAAAATTATTTGCTAGGCACATGTGTTAGATTGAAAGGACTTGTTCCATTCATTAAATGTGAACAGATCAAATCCTTCCATTAAAAGGTTTGAGATTGTCAGGATTAAAAACTTATACTTTTTTTCTTTGGTTTTGTTGAACATTAAAAAAAAACCTACCTTGTTTTGGTTTTGAACTACTTAAAAACTGTCAAATAGTATTTACCCTTTGGGACTTACTACTCTTTACTCAGCACTACAGAGCCATCCATTTTTTTAAATTGAGCGCCATTATTTTTTTTTATATTATTCCATGACGCTAATATTTGTGAATCTGCCCCCAATTTATTTATCTACTCTCTTGGTGGTGATTATTTGAGTTGCTTCCCCCAGGAAAGGACAAGGGGATAAGATAATGAGTCACCATATGAGGTTCAGATTCATAAAAATACATATGCTCTTTTAAGAAAATACATAAAGTGATGAAGGATATAAATTAAAGGGTGTACAGTCAGTTACAGCTCATTTAAAAAAAATCTTTAAAAAGTACAAAAAGATAACTAGGCCAATTGGAAACTTAAAGAAATAATTTTTTTTTGTTTGGCCCGTTGGACATTTATAGAAATTTATCCCATACTTAGCCACAGAAACAAAATCAACAGATTTAAAAAGTAGAACGCTTCAGGATACATTCTCTGATCAGATTACAATAAAATTAGAAATAAATTATTTAAAAAGATGGCTAAAAAGATCTTAACTGGTAATAAGTTAAATATATTCCTAGGTAACACGCAGATCAAAGAAAGAAATTAAAAAGGAAATTGTGTTGTATCTAGAAAACAACGAAAGGAAAATTCTTTATAAGAAAACCAATGAAACAATGAATTTGCATTCAGAGGAAAATAATATTAAAAACACTTATTATTTAGAAAGAATAGGGAACTTAGTAGTCAGATAACCTTTGAGCTTTAGTTTTAATTTTGGTGTAGGAAGCCAACAGTAAAGCTTATGGCCCAGCCCACTCAGGGTGGAGAGTCTTATTGGAGTCTTTTCCTGGGACTTCAGAGGGTTAATCTTTAGTGTAAGAGTGAACTTGAAGGTCCTTGTTTAGCTTTTCAGTTGAATCATGTATCTACTATGTTGTGAAGAATTTCAGGCAGATGATTTAAAGTTGTCTTGGGATGGTAGCAGTTTTTGGCAGCTGACATAAGCAAATGCACATTCTCTCTTGAGGAGCACAACTTCAAACCAGGCCTCAAAAGAATTCCCACAGATAAAATTCCCAGTACTCATGGTCAAAATGTTAAAAAATATACAAACTCCAGGTACCATGGATGAGAGCTAAGAATAACAAACCACTTCATATACTGGAATTTATCAAATATAGAGTAAAATGTGTTTTTAAAATGAATCAAGAATAAGAGAAATTTGAAAATGTGTGCAAGAAACATGAGATATTAAAAAACACCAGAGAGATTAAAAAGATCTAAATATGTCATGTAGAAATGAAACATGTCATTCAGGTAATTGAAATTTATAGACCATCTTCAAAAGTTTATTTATTACCCTTCCCCCTTGCCTCAACTTTTCTAGGTATCAGGACATTATTCATTCTATTCATCTGGCCCGGAAGCCAAATTTGGGTCTAAAATCTTGTGATGGCAACCAGGAGCTCTTAAACTTTCTTCGTAGTGATCTCATTGAAGTTGCAACAAGATTACAAAAGGGGGGTCTTGGTTATGTGGAAGAAACATCAGAATTTGAAGCTCGGGTAAGAACATACAAAGAAATCTGTTGCTCATGGAAACCCAATTTGGAATTGTTCCTTGATATTGTTTTTGACTTCCCCATATGATCCTGGAAATCATATGTTTGGGTCTGTCTTGAAAGACGTGTGTAGAACTAAAACTTCTCTATGTACTTAAGATATTTCTCCTTTCCTTTGTCATCTTCTGGTATCCAGAAAAATCTAATAGTTGGCTCAGAATCTTTGTTTAAAAAGAGGTTTTCTATTAAGTTGAATGAAAAACCAGTATTGGAGCCATAGTCCCATAACATTATTTAATATGTCTATTCCTATGTGGTGCCTGTGTTTTAAAGTATGACACATGTTTGTGTATCCTGTTTTTGTCCATTCTTAACACCTGGTGAGCTCAGTACAGTTATGCTTATGTTGGGCAACACTCATGCAGTTCGATGAGTCCATTTCAAGGCCTGTTTATAGTCCTGATGTTTACTGCTCAGTAGGACCCATAAGAGCCCCAGTGTTCCACTTTAGATAGGTTTAGGTGTCAAAGCTAGAACGAAGATTGGAGAATACTATCCATCAATTATTATTGCAAAGTGTTTTTTACTGATTTTAAAGAATAAAGTTCATTTCAACTTCACATAATATTTATGAGTCTTTTAAAATTATTCATGCATTATAGCATGTGTATTATAGTTGTGCGATTTTTATGAGCAGTTACATCTTTTCCCCCATTTTTTCTAATTTATAAACACTTTTTATTTATTTCAGTCTGTATCATTTTACGGTTCATAATAACCCATGGAGTTGATACGATTTTAAATCTTTTACTGTCAGAGTTTATATTTCTTTGCTATTAGAATTAGCGAATTATATATGCATCTTATATATGCATCTTTTTTCCTTTAAATTAGTCGGGTTATAAATTCTTGGTACATTTCCTGGGGAAAAGAATTTAAACATCTTTATGTTTTTTACATGATTTTTTGAAGAATTATTCAACCCAAAGCACTGCCGTTTTCAGATATTATATTTACTTTTTTATTTAGCAAATAATTGCCTACTTTGTGCCAAACCCAGGACCATACCTTGCTAACATTGGGTTATCATCATTCTTTGTGTCTCTTTGTGGTCATAAAATGGTATCTTTTAATTGGCAAGTCTTATGTGACTGAGAAGGTAGTGTTTGGCATTTAAGAGCATGATTTGGATCAAAGTGATTTAGCTTCCGTTTCCTCATTCATAAAATAATGTGAGGCTTAGATGAGGTGAAGTGTGTAAAGCATATTACTTGGCTTATAGTTTATAAGCCAAAAGGTCAGAAAATTTTTATTTTCTTTCTCAGTTTTTCTCTGCCTTGTGACTATAGCTTGCACATAATAGATACTCAGTTACTGAGTGAATGGATGAGTTGCCTAACTTCCTTAAGTAGGGCAAGTTTCAGCATCTTGTGGATCCCTTCGTTGAGGAGATGGAAGTAATCAGCTACTTTTAAATGCATAAGCCATCCATTGAACTGAAGAATCCAGATAAATTAATGTTATGTGACCCGTTGTGGTCTAGGTTGACTTGAATTTAGTCAAGGATAGTCTCCTTTCATTTTTCTCTTGGCCTTTCTCTCAATCTGGTTTTTAAACCAATTCCTGTAGGTGATCTCATTAGAGAAACTAAAGGATTTTGGTGAGTGTGTAATTGCTCTTCAAGCCAGTGTCATAAAGAAATTTCTGCAAGGCTTCATGGCTCCCAAGCAAAAGAGAAGAAAACTCCAAAGCGAAGATTCAGCAAAGACTGAAGAGGTGGATGAAGAGAAAAAAATGGCAGAGGAAGCAAAGGTATCTAGTTAATGAAGATGTAGTTTTATAACTGTTTAGAAGAATGTGATTTGTTTTTAAATAGTCTGACCCTATGCTACTGTAAGCACTGTTCCCTGAGCCAGTGTTCCATTTTTGTCACTTTCACTAAACTTTGTGGTTGCAGACTGGTCTGTGGAGCATAGCCCTGACTCTAGGGCTGGGTAATAGAATAGGTCAGAGTGTTCCCCTTCCACTTTACCAGAGCTGATTCCTTTTTTAAAAGGTATGGTAGTTCTTAAATTTTTAAAAAATATATACATAACAATTTAACATTTTATTCTTTTTAAAGAATAAATAATCACAGGTCTATGTCATTAGGGACATTCACATTGTTCTGCAACTGTCACCACCATCCATCTCGAGAACTTTTTCATCTTCCCAAACTGAAACTATGTTCATTATAAACACTAGATTATACCCGTCTTGTCCCCAACCCCAACCCCTGGCAACCACCTTTTTTTTACTGTGTCTGTATATTTCACTATTCTAGGCACATCATATAAGTGGAATCATAGAATATTTGTCTTTTTATGACTGTCTTAAGTTGTCTTAATGTCTTCAAAGTTCATCTATGTTGTAGCATGTGCCAAAATTTCCTTAAGACTGAGTAATGTTCTATTGTGTGTCTATACCACATTTTTTTTTTATTTGTCTGTGGATGGACACTTGGGTCACTTTCACTATTTGGCTATTGTGAATGATGCTGCTGTGAACATGATGTACAAATATCTGTTCCAGTTCCTACTTTCAGTTCTTTCAGGTATGTACCCAGAATTACTGGATTAAATAGGAATTCTGTTTAATTACTTTTTTTACGCCTCAAATTTTAATAAGATCCCTATACACACATTTATTTGCTACTAAAAATTGAAGTAGCACATCAAAAAAAAATTGTTGCAATTCAAATTTTTAAAAACCAGAGAATCTAGTTAATGTACCCTGTACTAATTACGCTCTAGCCAAACCACCCAGTGTTTTCTTTCTTACATTCCTTCCACATGAGTTACTTGCTTTTAATTCTTGATGTTGGGTTTCATCTTACTAACTTCAGGCTTCTAAAACACACTGGCAGTGTTCAAGACCTATTTAATGCTTCTTTGGGTCAAATAAAAAAGTGGAACTGAAGTATATTGAAGTCATTCAAATGCAGACTACAAAGATTCCTTATAAGTTACTGGTGTAAAAGTAGACAAAGAGATGCAAGACAAAAGACATCACAGAATTTACAAGTTATCAAAATATTGATAAACAGTCAATCCTAGCATAGATTAGCTTTCTCTCTGTTTCTCGAGGAACTGCCATAATGTCTTCCATAGTGGTTGCACTGTTTTACATTCCTACCAGCAATGCATGAGGATTCCAATTTTTCCACATCCTTGCCAACATTTGTTATGTTCTATTTCTTTTGACAGTAGCCTAGGGTGCAAAGTGGTATCTCATGGATTTGATTTGCATTTCCCAAATGATTAGTGATGTAGAGCATCTTTTCTTGTGCTTCTTGGCTATTTTCTATCTTTGGGTAAATGTCTGTTCTAGTTCTTTGGCTATTTTTTAATTGGGTTGTTTGGGTTTTTGTTGTTGAGTTGTATGGTTCTTTATGTTATCTGAGTAGTAATCCTTTATCAGATATATGATTTGCAAATACATTTTTCCATTCCCTGAGCTGCCTTTTCATTCTGTTATATACTGTCTTCTGATGCCCAAGAGTTTTAAATTTCGATGAAGTTCACCTAATCTCTTTCTTTTGTTGCCTTTGCTTTTGGTGTCATGGTCAAGAAATTAGTGCCAAATTCAATGTCATGAAGCTTTTCCCCTATGTTTTCTTCAAAGAGATTTATAGTTTTAGCTTGAACATTTAGATCTTTGATCTATTTTGAGTTAATTTTTGTAGGTAGTAAAAGGTATGAGTCCAACTTCATTTTTTTGTATGTGGATATTCAGTTTTTTAATTTTAAAAGTAGCATACTCATTGTAAGTAAACCAAATGAGAGAGGTAAGTAAAATATGAAACAACTTCCATTCTAACTCTACTCCCTAAGAATATCACTCTCTAATAGTTTGATTTATTTTTTATATACATACAAAGATGAGTTTGTTGGATCTTTACAGAATGGAATCCTCTGCATAAAGTTCTACGGTTTTTCTACTCATCAGCATATCCTGAGCATCTGTCCCCTCTCCCTGTGAGTCCATGTAGATCTACCTGATTGTGTGTTTGTTTTTTTAACATCTTAAATTCCTTACTGATGAATATTATGTTGATGTTGTCTCTGATTTTTCTTTATTAGCAGCTCTGTTGTTTTTTTTTGTTGTTTGTTTTGTATTAGATTTCTGCTTAAGATTACTTAAGAATTTGAAAACAATACGCTGAGAGGTCCCAACTATTAGCCAAGGGAATACTTTCCCCTATTTTTGATTTCTCTCTCCTTTTCTCCCTCTTTTCTTCTTTGACAAACAACTTGTAAAGATTTGCCTGCGCCAGTCACTGTGATAACTCTGGAGATTATAGTGATGAGTAGAAGCCAAAAGTCTGTCCTCAAGGAACTCAGTTTGAGTGTGAGAGATGGTTATAGTAGTGTGACAGGTACTGATGATGAAAGAGCAGTACTTGGCTCACCTGTGAGGGAGGGATACCTAGGGCAGATTAGAAAACTTCCCAGAGGTGAGAACATATCAGCTAGGTTTTGAAGAATAAATTGGAGTTAATCAGTTCATGGCCGGGGGCATAGGCTTTGATAGATTGAGCTGAACTTGGCCTTCTTGTTATTGACAGCTGCCCTCCCAGTTTACACCGACTAAGTCTACTCCCCAAAGCTCCTCAGTTATTTGAAACATTGTTGTCATGTTCCCCTGTTTCTTCTTCCTGAAGCCAAGGGTGATATATGATACAAAGAAGATTGTTTTGGGGAAGAGGTAAGCGGAGAACTTAGACTCAGATAAAGGTTTAACTATTAATTCATAATGTAACCTCAGAGACTTCACACATGTCATTATTGTACTAGGATTTGGTTCTTACTTCAACGCGTTCTTTTTAATGATTATATGGCATCCAGGTAATTTTCTAGATGAAATCTAAGACATTAGTTGCTTAAGTTTCCTTGCTAAATCTCTTCTCATTAGGCATAATTTCTGGCCTCGATGAGTACGATGTGGGTTTTATTTTTAACTCAGTTTTATACAGAAGAGTCTTTCTTGATGGGACCTTTCTTTGCCATTTCTTTACCTGTAAAGCTTTCTTATTGAGAACTAATAGACGTAGAATTCTGATTGATTGTTTGTTTGTTTGTTTGTTTGTTTTAGTATTTAACCCCATAGTGAAGCAACCTCTTCTTAGCTTGTCATATAAAACTTTATTCTTAGTTTGATTGGGGAAGAAAATACGAGCACTTTTTGCAGGTTTAACCTTGAGGCCCAGACACACACTATACAAATGGAAAACATGGGAGAGTTTCTTGGAAAATCAATTAGGTTGCCTTTTGAGTAGTTTAGCAGTGTTCTTCATTAAAATGACATTATGCCCTTTAGTTCTCCACCGAAGGTCAGCTTTGCCACAGCTAAGAAATTTTCCGCTGTCCTTTGCTTAGAAGGTTTCCACTTCACATGAGGCCAGGGTTTTTTCATCCGGCACTACTTTCTTGCATGAGCTAATATTTATCTCTAAACTGGGCATTAGTTTTCCTTGTGCATAAAAGTAGATTCTCTCTGAAATCTCTTTTTGTAATAGTTGATGATTTCAAATATTTACTGCTTATTTTATTGTGTAAAATGGGAAAGACATTAGATAATTTGGCAAAATCCTGGGTTCTGTTATGTTCTGGATGAATTTATCCTGACAATCTGATTATCTGTTTTTCAATTTTATACATTCTTTTGTGGAAGAATATAGTCCGAAGCCTCATATTTTTGCCAAGATATTATGCTTCCTTTTTACTGTTAAGCAAAGGGATTAACGGTGATTTGCATATAAACTGGCTTCCTCTTGATTCTGTTATACCCACTTCTAACTTGAGACCACCTTTATTTAAACATACTAGAGAATTTGGATTTTTCACCAGAATATTGTATCTAGCCTCCTAGTAGCACAGCATGACAGAGAGTATTTACTGGGTGCCACCAGTGTAAAATGTCAAAACTTTATCTTGCTATTGTTGACCTGTTTTTAAAAACGCTGTCTTGAATATGGTAGGTTTTTTGTTTTTTGTTTTTTTTTAATGTGTTGGCCTGTTTGGAATTTTGTGCAATGGGAGAAGACTAGGATGTTCTATCAAGTTATGTGCCTAATGTTTTTACCCTCAGTCTCAGCTGGTCTAGATGTATATAACTCAGTGTGTATAACAGGATGGGGATGGGGATAAATTGGCCCTAAATTGCTATGAAACATTGGACAAGCTTTCTTTCCACGAAAAATAATAAGCAAACATTACACAAATGTGCACAAACATTCATAGCCAAAAATGGAAACACGCCAAGTGTCCATCATGATTAATGGATAAACAAAATGTGATATATCCAAATAATGGATATTATTCAGTAATTAAAGTGAAATGAACTATTGTTGCATGTTGTGATGTGGGTGAACCTAGAAAACATTATGCTCAGTAAAAGAAGCAGTCACAAAAGCCTACATGTTATATAAAATGTCCAGAATAGACAAATCTATAGATTGAAAGTAGATTAGTAGTTGCCTAGGGCTGGGGGAGTGGTGGGTTAAGGTAGGGAATGGGGAATGACTGCTCATGGGTACAGGTTTCTTTTTGGGGAGATGAAAATGTTCTGAAGTTAAGATTATCTTGATAGTTGCACAACTCTGTAAATATATGAAAAACTATTGACCTGTACACTTTCATATGCAAATTTTATCTCAGTAAATGTTTTAAAAATGAAATTAAATAAGTTTATTTCCAAGATCTCTTCCAGTTAATAAGGCCAGGTGAGCTATTGAGAATCCAGATTTATAATTTATAGGAAATAACTTCAGGAAGTAAAAAACAGTACTTTAAGCTGATATGACTTATTCTTGAATACTTATGTACATCTGACTGTCCACTAGATGACAGCAAAGCCCATTTTAGTCACTCCCTGCCTTTTTTCAGTTGTACTGTTTTTAAGAACTGAACCTAAAATCTTAAAATTTATATTTCATTGAAGAGACTTCGGTCGTTATTACATTAAGAGAGTCTTGGTACCATATGGTAGCTCTGTTACATTAGGGGAAGAAGACCAGTGAGGCAGCTGTCATAATGAACCTCACGTTTTACTGAGGAGCTCTGGACAGAGAAGGAAGGAAATTATTCTGTATTTCAAAGGCAGATGTTGAAATATCTGTATTTGCAGGTTGAATTAAGGAACGAGTCAGTTTCCACTACACCTTAAGCACCCTCTTAAATAGAGTTTTTTGGTGTGTTTATATTATTCTTGTTATTCATAAATTTATACCTGCAAGACTCTCTCTGATTCTCTGTTTTTGTTGAAAAGAGAAAGGACAGCATTAGTTTTTCTTCCTCAACCTTCACACCACAGCTTCAGAAGTCACTTGCTGCTTTATTTTAAAGCCTATGGCCTTCCAGGTTAACTGGCCTTTCATGTAGGAGGAAGACTGTTTTACTTATTATAGATCTCTTTGCTTGGGGCAAGGGAGTGAAATCCAGCACTGGTGGTGTCTGCCGAATGGTAAAAGCAGCAAGGGTTGCTAACCTCAGTCATGACTGAGGTTAAGCAATATGACTTCCACAAGGTTGATGATACTAAGATAACCTAGCCTCTCTGCTTTTGGTGAGTTGCCTAAGTTTTACGTTTTACTTTGTCCATCTCTCTTGTGGTTTCTGACTGAGAATTGTATCCCCCACATTAGCGTTTGTTTACAAGGATGCTCACCTAATCATTTAGGCAGGAAGTGCTTTGAAACATCAAAAACACTACCTTTTGACTAATAAAACAGTAATAAAATTAAATGTGTTATCTTAAAATGGTATTTCTCTTTCTCCTTAGAATGTATATTTTATAGGCAAGAAGGTTGTGTTTATTGTCAAAATTCTTGATTATATTTTCTGCCACCCTCACTATGTTTTGCTTGGCTGATTCTGAATTAATTGCATTTTCTGATGATTGAAAGTGGTAGTGCAGGTTATACTGAGAGTAACTACTCAGAATGAAGTCAGGCTAACCCCTGGGACTTTACATTTTTCACCTCAAGTCAAGATGGATATTTTATATCAGTACTTAATACTTTTTTAGGGCTGTAGAATACTTTATAGATATTATTTATTATTTCTAGGCCCTGTAATCTGGGAGTATGTCATGTTAGTGTAGAAACTGATTCTTGTTAACCAAAGTTCTATTAGCTATGTGACATTGTTGCATACTAGCATTTAAACAAGTGTTCTTGCTTTTAAATGACACTGAATCCTTAAGGTGTTTTCACTAGAAGAGACCTGTCTCTAGTCATTTACTTCCCCCCACCCTCCTTAATTCTTTGTGTGACCTTTGGCAAGTTTTTTTAACCCTTCAGAACAGTGATTTCTTCTATAAATGAGTTAGACTGGAGGAGCTCTAGGAGGTAAATGTACTCAGAATGCTCTTGTATCTTTACCTGTTCCTAGTCCTCTTTCAATGTACTCTTGTCAGTATTATGTGAAAAATTCATGTCTTTGAGGTCATTGTAGTAATGCTGGCCTGATTTGGTCTCTGTTTAGGTTGCATCTGCTCTGGAAAAATGGAAGACAGCAATCCGTGAAGCTCAGACTTTTTCCAGAATGCATGTTCTACTTGGGATGCTTGATGCCTGTATCAAGTGGGATATGTCAGCAGAAAATGCTAGATGCAAAGTTTGTCGAAAAAAAGGTATATTTAGATTAAAGTTGCTTATCTGAGTATATTGGGGACTAGGACTTCCATTCTCCAGGTCTTTTCTTCCCTAAAAAATTCTGTGTACACAGAATTTAAATGTGGGACAGATTTTATTTTCTGAGCTATAAAGTGCTAGTCTTTGAAATCACATGCCAGCAAATCAAACCAGGCCCTTTGTTACTCAATTTTGAATATAAAAATAAGAGCAGTTGATCTCTCTAATCTTTAAATTTTCTACAGGTAGCAAAAATAGTTAACCTAGACATTTTAATTCCTTTTATCATCTATGAATTTTAGTTATTTGTGAAGTAAGAGGGTGCTACCAACAGAGGGCAGTACTTGTACATTGTGAAGAATACTCAGGTTTGGGCTTTCCAGCCCTGAGTCCTCCAAAGCAAGGCATTTGGGACTATTTAATGCTGATAGCTTTCAGAACTCAAAATGTGTAAAAGGAATTTCATGGCTAAAAGCCTTCCTCAGTGATTGACTCTCCAGTGGCTGAAGTTATCTTGTGAATTAGGTTAGAAATTAATTTCCAAGAATGAAAAGCTCTGTATAAAATCATTCAGTTGCTTTAAAAACTGACTTCTAATGACAGTTGGAGAGAGGAAATGACCATATTAAATTGGTTCAGTGTATTTTCAAATGTAGAGAAACCAAGTGTTTTAAGAAAACCATATTAGATATGAGTTGGGAAGTGTTTAGGAGGTCCAGGAGGAGGAAGGGCAGAAAATATAATATTTCATGGCGGATTCATTTCTTAGTGCCAAAGGAGCAGCAATATTTCCTGCCATCATTTGGTTTCTGCTGCTACTTAGTAAATATTAACTGCCCTGTCCTAGGCCTGGATAGATTTTGGGATATGAGTCAGAAGACCTAAGCCCTAAATTACACACGATCTAATTTGTGCTATATTTCTTTTCAGAAAATGACTGCATTTTTAAAAAAATGGAGTAGCACTATACTAGAACGTTTGTTCTTCATTGGTGTTGAAGGTGAATGGCTCTTTCTTAACTCCTTGACTGTTGCTATGCTCCTGACAACGCTATACAATTTTATCTCCTTGCAGGTGAGGATGACAAACTGATCTTGTGTGACGAGTGTAATAAAGCCTTCCACCTGTTTTGTCTGAGGCCAGCCCTCTATGAAGTACCAGATGGTGAGTGGCAGTGCCCAGCTTGCCAGCCTGCTACTGCCAGGCGTAACTCCCGTGGCAGGTGAGAATTTCTTCTTTTAAAAATGAATAAGTAGGTGTTAAAATTAGCTTCAGTTATTCAAATGGAATGATTCTAAGGACCTTTAAGTTCATCTTTGGGTATAGAGCCTACTCATTAAGATATTACAATAGGAGCTCAAAGGGCTCTGGTTTAATTTTAGCTTAATGTTGACATTTCTACTTTTTCCTAACAGCCGTGTTCTCTATCTTCTTGACCATGCCTTCTAAAATAACTATTTTCCTCTGCTTTGCTTTCACTCTGTTTTTTAATTTGTGATTACTTCTACAACCACCCACTGCTAAAAATCCTGCTAAAAATTACCTTTCTTATCCAT
Source organism: Pteropus alecto (assembly GCF_000325575.1). Taxonomy (NCBI): domain Eukaryota; kingdom Metazoa; phylum Chordata; class Mammalia; order Chiroptera; family Pteropodidae; genus Pteropus; species Pteropus alecto. Next base: position 6,758,128 of record NW_006441386.1, read on the forward strand.
TCCTATTATTTCCCTTCCTTAATCATGATTAGAACTTTGGTGTCAACTTAGACATCTTTCTCTCCCTCTTCTATAGTCATATGCATTTGCCAGATGTTATCAAGTCAGCGTCCAGATGTCTAATGAATAAATCTCCTGCTGTCCATTTTCCAAGATCCTTGTTGTCATTCGGTCCTCTTACATCTCTCACCTGGGCTTCTTCATTGGCTTCTCAACTCTTTACCTAATATCTTTCTCCCTTTTATCCTTCCAGCTTTTGTGGTGGTACCAGAATGGTTTACATAAAGCAAAGAAGGATCTGCTTAAGTTACTTTCTTGTTCAAAAATTTCAATTTTTCCATTGCTTCGTCAATAAAGTCCAAACTCCCTAGCCTAACTTTTGAGACTCTTGTTATACAATACTGACATATGTTTTTATGAGCCTTTGTTCACATATTTGTGTGCCTATTACAGACTGTTCATTGTATATCCTTGATTCTTGTGTTTTCCTCCCAAATGGGAGTATTCCCTCTTCTCAGAACTCTCACCTGGGTAAACTGGCCACGACCTACCGAAAATTTCACTGCTCTTTTGAAATGTCCTTACATCCGTAGAATTAATTGTTCCTCCTCTGTGTTCCCACTGAATTTTCGATCTCTAAAACAATGTTTTGTTGCATCTTGCCTTTATGATTAGTTTTATACACGACCATCTTCTCATGAGATTGTTAGTGCCCTGAGAGTAGAGGTGGTGCTTTGTTCTTTGCCCTAATTCCAGTAAGGCCAAACACAAGGCCTTGTAATGAGGAGGTACCTAATATTTGCCAAGTTAATACTGTTGTTTTTCACATTGAAATTTAAGGTTGTAAAAGGGCAGCTTATAGGCACCCTGGCTTGGTTTCTCTTTGAAAGGGCAGAATTGTTTGATCCTGACCCCACCTAACAGTATTACTCGGTTATTTCTCACTCCATTCCAGCTACACTTAGAGAGATGGGGCATGCTACTCTGAAATGGTGGGGCTTTGGACCAGCTGTTCTGAGCTGGGATTACCATTGCTTTGATGTTATGGTCATCTGCAAGCTGTTTTAGCTCCTGGAAGGGGGCCATCAAGGTGGAGTAACACCTGTCTGGGCTTTTATTCTTTCAGTCCACCCCAGAGTTGGGGACACATTTTAACATCTGAAATGTTACGTTATCTGGCTGTTTTTGTGAGATAAAAGGAATAAGAATTTTGTATTGTTTTGTGCGCAGAGGGGGTGGAGTTGCATTTTGATCTTGAGTTCTGTTGCCATTGGTATCTTAATCAAAGCACTTGGGGCCTGGTGGAGAAGGTATACTGTCGAAGCTTAGTTTTTTATTCTGTTTCCTGTGTCATGGCCTAGATTCAGGCTCCCTTCCCTCACAATAAAATCTGTCTAGTTTGAGAAGAAGAAAAAGTTGCTAGAATATCTATGGGACTTTATTATCCCCATAGGAACACTTTGACCTAGAACCATGTTCCCTACATCCTTTTCACCTCACAGGAATTATACTGAAGAGTCTGCCTCTGAGGACAGCGAAGATGATGAGAGCAATGAAGAGGAAGAAGAGGAAGAAGAAGAAGAGGAAGAAGATTATGAGGTGGCTGGTTTGCGATGTAAGTATTCAGTTTACCTTCTTAGTTAACCACACAGTCTTTTTAGCTTACTTGGAAAGACTGGGTTGACTGGCAATACATATTCACCGTTGCCATCGTGTCATTTTCCTGTGGCTGTTCTTGTGACTCCACTGCCATGGTTTTAAATGGTTTTCAAAATGCGTGCCATTTAACTGCCTTCCTAGTAGGAGGTTGGATAGCTTGGTCTCAAGAATATCAATTTATGGCAGATCCACTTGGTCCAATAGTTAGTGGAATTCAAGGTCCCAAGTATGTTTTATAACAAGTCTGCTAGTTCTGAACCCTTCAGTGTCTGGGGACAAAGGATAAAAAAGGTCTAGGCCCATTGCCATCTAACAGTTCTTTTGGCCTCTGGTGTAGTGCTGCTTTCAGAGAAGTTATTTTTTTCTCTGGTTACAGTGATTTTCTCTTCCTTATAGTGTGCAGGGCTGTAGCTTTGCTGGTTTGAAAAAGGAATACTGGTTTTCCATGGTTTAGGTGTAAAGGCTTTAGAAAGGTTCAGATTTGTTTGGCACTAGGTGCCAATATGGGGAGAAAAAAACCCTTTTCATTTACTCTCACCTCATTGACTATTATTTTCATGTTTATATTTAATGAGTCTGAGAGTCTTATTGTGACGGTTAAGCCTAAAGTTCTGCAGTCTACCCCTTTCAACAGCTCTCCTCTTTCCAAAATAGACCCTTTGTACATTAGTAGAAAAGAGACCATGGGTCAAGATTTTGATGAGCTTTTGAAGAGATGGTTCAGTTCCCAAGATCATAGCACTCTGAACACTCAGACTTGGTAAAAGGGGAGAGAGAATAGAGAATGTTTGGCATGACCAGTCTCTTATTGCAGTGGTGCTGCCAAAACCTGAGGCCTTTGGATTTGCACACCTGCTCCCGTCTCCCCAGTCCCACAGGCTTTTAATTTGAGACACCTCAGTTTCTCCCTTTCCTGTTGGGCTCCTTTTGTTTGTTCACGAGGCATGATTTTCCAGGTATCCGGGGTGAGGAGATAAGCAGTCCATTAACCCTGCATGACATAGAGGCTGGCGTCTGCTGGCATCTACTGGCCAGGAGATGAGATTCAGAGGCACGTTTATCTGGGAACAGATTCTGAATATAGTAGTGTGCTGATTTATTTCTTTTCAAACTAATCGTTGCTTTCCACTTCTGTGTTGTTGCTCTTTCCAAAGAATTGTTTCCTTTCCAGGTTCAGGGGCTTTGTTTGCCAAAAGAATTTAGGAAGTATTTGGTACCTCAAAGCTTTTTGTCTGCTCTGCCTTTTAGGCCACCAACGATGTCGTTCCCTAGTACAACTCTAGTCAGTGTGTTGGTGGCTATCCTTAGCATCCCAAATTTCATCCTTGATATCAGCTTCTTACTCTTTTCCTAGGCCGTTCTTGAGCTAGAGACCCTAAAATAGCCAATGGAGGGTTATCATGGTCCAGAAATAGAATATCGAACATTGTTTATTAATTTGTTGTATTATCGCCTCTGTATACCTCTGTCTCTGTCCAAATGTCACCTCCCAACTTTCCAGGGAAATTTTGTTTTGTGGGGAAACCTTGAGTTAATCTTTATGGAGCACTGCTTCCTAAGAAAATGTTGGTTCGTCTAACATTGAGCACCTATTATAAACTTGAGACACCTCAATTTCTCCCAAGTAGTCTTGGGTGCTTTCGTGTTCTTTATTCTCTTCTTGGGGACGCTGGGTGGTTTCTTATGGAAGCGACCGACTGTCTATGGTTTTCAGAAATGCAAGGAAGCAGGACCTGGGCTAGCCTTAAATTGAATTCAGTGAAGACTTCGCATAAGTATTTCACATAAATATCAGCTTTTCTCTGAAAAGATTGCGATGGTGAGTTTAGGATAATTGGGAATTGGGAAGCAGGATCTCTTCTACAATCAAATTCCTCTCACATGTAAATACATTATACCATCTCAGGTTGAACTTGAGCTGTAGGAAAAGGCCTCTCCTCAGTCAGTTTACAATCGACTCCTTCAAAGGCTTCATTCCCTGGAGTAACTTGAACAGGGTAGGGCCAGAGGATAGAAGTACTGAAGGCACTGACCTTCTGAAGAGACTCTTAAAAGGTCTTTGGCAGTTGATGAAAGGTATCCATTCTTAATCTATTACTGCTACCTTTAAAGTGCCTTGTTAGGTAGGGTAAAAGATAAATAGCAGAGTACCCTGTAACTCAAGGAAGCCATTGCTTTGCTTGTCCAGATTATCTTCCCATTCTATAAACATGCTTCCTTTATCCTCATTTGTTCTCCTATCAGTCCATATTTTTTTTTATTTTAGTGAGACCTCGAAAGACTGTCCGGGGCAAGCAGGGTGTCATCCCCCCTGTGGCAAGGCCAGGCCGACGACCAGGTAAGAAGCCACATTCAACCAGGAGGTCTCGGCCGAAGGCACCACCTATGGATGATGCTGAGGTTGATGAGCTGGTAAGAATTACTTATCATCCTGCCTCTGATGTTTCTGTTTCTTACCCTCCACTCCAGCATTAGGAATTCATCTGGCAACAGGTGGGAGCCTTCCCCTCTCCTCCCTCCTCCCTAACTTTGGAGAGAGGCTGATGGGTGGGCCTATAGGCAGACAGAGGCAGCAGGCCCTCCAGGAACAGCTATGCCCGGCATTCCCCTGCTGTAGCCTGCAAACATTGTCTCCTCTAGTTAACAGGCAGCCTGTGACTTGTTAAGGATTTTAAAATAGTATCCATGTGTCTCCAGTGGCTCATAGGGGCTGGGTCTCCATTGTGGGAATGTCAGCAATGTTGGAGCCTCACTCTTGAGTCTTTTGCTGACAGTTGTTATGGGAGGGACATTTCTCTCCCTTCTGCTCCTCAACTAATGTGATTTTAGTGGTTTTGCTTTAGATTTCACTTAGGCTTTAAAGAATAAAAAGAGGCTCTTGAAAACGTGCTTGTTTTGACAGATCAAATTAGGGTTCGGGGTGGGTTGGAGGTGTAGAGCAAGTCATTAGGGAGCTCAAAGGGAATTAAGAGATTCTCCCACTTGCCCAGCTGTAATTCATTTAAGTCTGTAGCTCCTACCCCTGTGAGTTACAGTCTGTTATGGCTACCTGAAGAGAGGCCCCACCCCTTTTCTCCTTAGCCAGGAGAGCCCAAGAAGGGAATTGTACCTTTTGCTTTTCTTTTCTGAGACTCCCTACCCCCACAACATTGGCTGCTGTTGGTCCCCATAACCCATCTGGCTTTCTGCAGTTGCTTGTTTATAACCATCCATGGAGTTAACCATAATCCCAGGTCCATCTGCTCTCAACAGGCTAGCGTCCTGTTGACAGTGGCCTTCTATAGCTGACCTCTAGCAGGACTACTATAATATGGCAACTGCTGCCTGCCCTCTGCTTCTTCGATTACCATCCATCAGGAAGGAGGCAGGGGGGCTGATGGGAAGATGCCTGTTCCCTAGCTGAGAGGGTTCCCTGTCTAGAAAGTCAGATGATTTTGATCATCTCTGCTCCTAGAAAGTGTTCGAACTTTTTCTCTCTTTTAAGCAGATGCACACATTTTTTGGCCTGTCCAAAAAATGTCTTTTCTTGGACTTGTAATAACAGTCTTTTTCCTTTGGCACCAGGTGCTTCATACCAAGCGGAGCTCCCGGAGGCAAAGCCTGGAGTTGCAGAAGTGTGAAGAGATCCTCAACAAGATTGTGAAGTACCGCTTCAGCTGGCCATTCAGGTGAGCTTTGTGTTCTCAAGCACAGAGGAGTAGGACCAGCCTTGCAGCTGGTTGAGGAAGTGCTCAGCTGAACCCCTAGGACATGTCTCAGAGCCCGGGGATTAGCATTCCAAACCTGTAGAGATAGCTCTTAGGACAAGGTGAACATAGCTTTATGCCTGCCAGCTGGCTGATCTCAGCAGGGGTGCGCATTGTGTGGCTGGTGGTTTGCTAACAGAGTTTCTGTCAGTTGTATTCAAGGCCGTGCTCATATCTCCATTTGGTTCTTCTCCACAGGGAGCCTGTGACCAGAGATGAGGCTGAGGACTACTATGATGTGATCACCCACCCCATGGACTTCCAGACAATGCAGAACAAATGTTCCTGTGGGAGCTACCGCTCTGTGCAGGAGTTTCTTACCGACATGAAGCAAGTGTTTATCAACGCTGAGCTTTACAACTGCCGAGGCAGCCATGTGCTAAACTGCATGGTGAAGACAGAACAATGTCTGGTGGCTCTGTTGCATAAACACCTTCCTGGCCACCCATATATCCGTAGGAAACGCAAGAAGTTTCCTGATCGGGTTGCTGAAGATGAAGGGGACAGTGAGCCAGAGCCCATTGGACAGTCCAGGGGACGAAGACAGAAGAAATAGGCGGGGCCCTGGTAAGGGAGAGGGAGCTGAGGTTGGGGGAGTCGAGGGGAGAGCAAGGGAAGGGTGGGAGAGGCAAGAGAAGAAGACAGAGAAGAACGTGGAAGGGAGGAGATCACAGGGAATCCAGAAATGCTTGTCATCCCAAGCCTGCGTTGTTTTTCTAAGACTCTCCATAGGGCCTTGATCAAGCAGAGTTCTTTGGAGAGCCTAGGTAAAGGTTGGTGGTCTCTGCCTAGAAACATGGGTGGTAGATGGCCTCCACCTCCCTTTATGAAATTTTCCAGGAAGAGCCCAAGGGTATGGCTTTTCTTATGAACCCAGTTCCTTTTCCTTTCTTCTTTCCTAAGGTCCTTTCCCATTTTGGCCACCACAATAGTACCAAGCCCTCCGGTCTCCAGGGTAGGGATTACTATATTACATAGAAGAATCAAGTGTAATCGGGCCAGTCGGGGAGGTGGTGTTGATTTTTTAAAATCTATATTTATATACAGTCATGTTTCTTTAAGCTCGTACTCTGTCTCTTCCTCCCTCTCCCTCTCAGGTGACGGTATCAGTGAGTGCCATACAGAATTCTGTATTCACCAGCATCATGAAACATTTGTACTCTTTTGAGTTGATCTTGGCAGAGTAAAGGGACATGTCTTGGAGCCATTCCTGAATATTCTTCCCCTCTTTGTGACAATTCTCTTACCATTCTTACCCCACTTCACCCCCTCAAAAAAACAGACAAAATTAAAAAAAAACAAAAACAAAAAACTAAGGCACTTCACTTAAAGACTGGAGTCCTGCTTGTAATCATGCATATAACCTTTACTTTGATGGATCTGGCCAGTGGGGTGTTGGAGCCCAGCCCACCCACATACCAGACAGGCTCTTAGGGGAGCAGAAGAAAAGCAGGAAGAATTGAAATGTTTAATTTTTTAAAAATTGACTTTTCTAATTATTAAAAGTTGCTTGTTTCAGCAGTGATATTGTATAAAGAACATCTTGTAAAATATTTCTGTCATCTTGCTTTGGCACATGTACAGTACAATTTATATGATAATGTGTTTGCTTTCCATTGCCCTGTCTCCTCCCTCAGCCTATCCTCTCACCTTCAGAGAAGTCGGGTTGGAGGCTCATCAAAGCAAGCGGTGGGCCCTGGTAGTGGAAGGAGTGTTCTCCTGCCTGCCCTGGTGGCTGTTTCACCCTTCTCTTCCTCCGCCTCCATCCGCCTCCTCCCATGCCTTTCCTGGCCTCAGACTCTGTTCCCTGAGAACCTGAATCTTTCAGTGGTCAGTGTCAGTGGGAGGAGGGACAGTAGGAAAAGCTCAGATAGCCCCTTCCCACAATGACTCTAGTGCTAGTAGTTATATTTAGACAAAACTTTGTAGTCTTCTTTCCCTTTTATTGGCAGATTTTGATAAATGAAGAACAGGGTTTCATTTTCTTTTCTATCAACTTTGAATTTGGAATTTTGAGCACCTAGGTTCTTCTGTACCTGTTTAAATTAAGGAAAAAAGGATTCCACCAAAGGGATTGCAACTCATAGAATTTGAGAATAAAGCCTCTTAATATTAAACTTCAAGGTGTGGTCCATTTCCTCCCTGTCCTCATTCAAGGACTTTGGGGATTTGCTCTAGTGGCTGGTGGATAGGTTTACGCCCTTCTCCCACAGGCTTGGAGTTAGCACTGACATTACAATTTCATAAACCCAGCCGCCAATACTTTCTCCTGCCTCTTACCCTAGAGCCAGTCTATTCTTGTTAACAGTGAGACTCCTGTGTTCCCACTTCAGTGACACCTGAATTGTTTGTTGTTTTTTTAAAATTGTCTTTAAGGAGGAAGGGCCCCATTGAGGGGTAAACTTGTAATAAATTGGAATTTCAAATAAACATTATGTACTTGTGTTTATAAAGAAGAAAATTCTGGTGAGTCTGTCTGTGTGCTCTCAGGGGTGGTAGTGCATAGTATAGTCCCGAGCACTGTTTTCCCTTTGACTCTTGGAAACTTCTCCCACATCGAGAGGATTGGACTGATTTAGTCTTTTTAACCACAGGTCAGATTCAGCTACTCATTTCTTTGCTTCCAGGAGACATTTCTGGGTATCAAAGCGTGCCTTTCAAGTTTCTCCTGGCCTTGTCTCTCTCTCTGAAACCCCCCCAAATTTCATTTGAAACTTGTAGGAATTAGGGAAACGTATTTTTTAAGGCTTCACTATGGGAATTTATATAGTTTTTCAGGAGTTAATTTTGGGGAAACTCCTGACATTTCAAAACACTTTCAAGGAAAATTTCAAATATAATACCAAAAGAGTGTAAATGTAATGAATTCCCATGTACTTAGCCTCAGTACTTTTTCCACATTGCCGATTTTTTCTTTATACCTTCATTTATTTTTTTATTCTGGGAGTTTTTATAAAGTCTGAGTGGTTGAATCGAGTAAGTCACTGCTGTGTGGCAGCTTGCCTATGGACTTCAAAGATTTTGCAGAGCTACTGCATGATCCCATTGACTGAGAAGGGAAACTGCCAGTTCCTGACCAACTGAATTGGGGACATCATAAGGTAAAATGAGAAGTTTGAGAAGGAACCTAAGCCCTAAGTGCGGGTTCTGCCACTGGCCTTGCTGAATGTGGACTTTGAGCCAGGCCTGCACTGAGCACTCAAAGGCATTTTTAGTCCTGTAGGGGGATAAGCAGTTTGCCCCAAGGTCAAATCGAATTTGATCAGCCAGCCCTCAGGCTCTAGAGAAGGTAACTGCTACCTCTGAGCATTTTCTACACAATCACAGTTGGGCTCCCAGCCCACATCTATGCAGTCCTATCCCTCGGATGGGTTTCTTAGGACAGTGCCTGTGGAGCCATGTCACTTCATCTAGTGTTTGTATCCTGGTCCTATCTAACCTCAGCCCATTCTTCATACTTTTTCCCCAGGGGTGTGACCTTGGGGAAGCCACCTACTTTTGATTGACTACTGCAAATGAGGACAGGGGTCTGATCATTACTTACAAGAAGCAACTGAGTCCTTTGTCTTGACTACTGTTCTTTTTCTTCAAACCTTATCTCTGGGGAGGGGGCACAGTCAGGGTGGCAGTGAGGTGGTGTCTGAGTTCCAAAGCCGCCACTTTGATGGTGTGTGTCTCTAACTTTGCAGGGAGCCAGGGTCTTCTTAGGAGTAAGAAACTCAAGGCCAGGTAGGAAGAGAGGGTTGTCCTTCCATTACCGCTTCCATTACTACTGCCGAGGGCCTTCAGGCCTTTTTACACCCAGGACTGCCCCCAAGTCCTGGAATTTTCTCCAGGATGGGAAGGATAGCAGCTACTGATCTTCTCCCCGACCCTGGGGCCTCACCTCAAGTCTAACCTCAGTCAAGTTCATCCCCGCTGACTCCTATGAACTTTGAATCGTTTCCCTGGAACTAATACTGATGTCAGGGCTAAGAAGTTCCTTTAATTTGGGCCCTCCCATGCACAAGTTCAGATCATGTGGACATGCTGCTCTGAAACCCAAGTGCTGGGCCACCAGGGCCACTGAGGACAGAGTCTGGGGCTACACAAAGCAGGTATTGGTTTCTGAGGCATTTTGGAGCTCTGGAATTTGTTGGGGTGGGAGGGACTTCTCTGGATAAAACCACCCCAGGTTATAACACCTGCTGTCCCCGGGGAAGTGGTGGTGGTGGGGGCAGTCACATAAACTCCAGAGGCTGCAGACTGCCTGGCTGTGTGATCTTGAGCCAGCCAAGCCCTCCACTTTCCTCTGCCTGTAAAGTGGGGAGAGGAGGATCAAATGGAGGACTTCTGCGAAAGGTCTTTAATGACTTGTTTCCTTCTTCCTTTTCCTCCAGGGCCTGGGACTTTTCCATAGTGTCTTCCAGCACTGAGAAGCCTTAGTTGGCAAGGTCCACTCTCCCTCCCCAGTCCTGGCCCATGTGAACCATCCCAGCCTCAGAACAGACAGAGCCCCCTTGGGAATTTATGTAGTCCTTTAGCCTATCCTGACTGCACTGACCCCTTGTCCCCCAACCCCATCCCAGTTTTCCTAGAAGCCAGTCTGGTTTCGGCTGAGTGGGCCATAACCAAGGACCAACTCCTCCCCTGTCCACTGACTGGCAAGGAATAGGATGAAATGGTGCCACCTTGGTGCTCACCCTCCCCTCCACCCTTTGCCCCGTACACACTTGTATTTCTCTTCCTGTCTCCGGAAATCCTCTTTTTTTGCTCCAGCTGCCCTTGCCCTGGTGCAGGCCCTTAGCAGCTTCAGTTCTACTCCCTGCAAACCCAGCCTATAAGCCCAGTTTGGTGCAGCCACTGCCCTTCCCACTCCGAACCTGGGCCCCTGTCACCTTCAATAAATTCATCCTGTCTCCCCCAAGGACCCTTATAGGGAGTTACAAGGTGTTAGGGTCCCTTGGCTTCATTGGTCAAAGAAGGCACAGGAACCTACTGTGTGCCCTGTGAGAAGGGAAGGATTAGGATGGGGAGGGCATTTCACATGCAAGAAATGCAGAAGCAAAGGTACAAGGGTTGCAAAATTCCCCTGGGGGTCAATACTATTCCTTGTGAGGGACAGGCCTAAACCCCTCATGACTGATGTTGCTTGTGAGAAATTGACACAGCCTGTTCGGTTTTCATCTGGTTTCTTTCTTGTCCTGTGAGGTGGGTGGTTCATGCAGGGCAAGAGCTCTGGCCTGAGACCCTGGGTTTGGGGCCTGAGCCTTACCACTGAAATGAAGCCGTTGACTTCAGGCTTCCCTTGGTTCTAAAATCAGGATGGCAACAGGGTTAGATCCTTAAGGCCTCCTGTCAGTGACACTGAATGTTGCTCTGTGTCATAATACCCAGGGACCCTCATCTGGCTGGAGTCACAGTGGCTAAAGCTGAGGCCAAGATGGGGTCCTGGGGTCTGACTCCAAGCTAATGGGGGTCTCTGGGATCTGGCACACCGATATACCTGAGACCTTTTCCTATCCCCTGCACCTGCCCCATTACTCACTGCTGTTCTCAGCATCTCAAATCTTCCCACAGCCCTTTAGGGGCTGGGAGCCCAATTCTCACTATACTCAACAGCTTCCACTTTCATGCCCATTTCTGCTACCGTGATGCCCATATGCCACAAGCAGGTGGGGTGCCCTGACTAGCGTCCCAAGGAGCGAGGTGGATGCACCAGCAGTCTTCGAAGGTAATGAGGATGGTCAGACTCCAGCCTTAGGCCCCAGGAGGGGACAGCATGCTGGGCTACAGGAGGCAGTGGAAGCAGTTCCTGGACCTCCAAGGGAACTTTTGAGACAGACCAATGCCCTCATTTTCTACACAAATGAGGAAAGCAGAGTCAGAAAGTGAAGACTTACCCACGGCCCCCAAGCAGGCTAGATTCCCAGGGCTAAAGGTGGGGATGTCATCCCAGGGGATTCCTTGAGTATCCCAGCAGGCATCCTAGTCTCATTTTAGGAAGCAGGAACCCAGGCCTCGGACAGGCAAGCAGGTTACCAAAAGGAGCAAAGACAGGCAAAAGGGGAAACACACATACACACAAATCTGGGACTCCTGCAAAACACAGCTGTTCCAAGGGGATGACCTGATTGGTGGGGAGCCAGAGAATGGGAGGAGGGGGTGATCTCAGCAATCACCCCAGCTCTGCTCACAAGGGAGACTCCTGCAGAGCCCCCACCCTCCTAGCTTTTCCCTTCCCAGCCCAGAGAGGACGCAGCAGTGCCACACGGGGGTTTATTCCAGTCACAGCTTCCAGAGAAACTCAACAATAAATTACATCATTAAATAAACTCCCTGCTGGACCACATGCCCTTTTGCCCCCTCCTCCTCTCCACATGCTCCCCCAGGACCCTGTGGGTCCTCATCCAGGCAAATCCCCTGCACTAGGCTGTAGGGGAGTAAGCCTCACTGGGTCCTCACATGTGAGAGTTGAAAGAGAGTCTCCCCGTCCTGGTCCTCAGCCCCCTTGCACTTACTTGCCTGACCTTGACAGCTGGGCAGCTGCTAGTCAGCTGTCTCCTCCGGAGGAGGGGGTGCTAGGAAGGGACAACAGCCGCCCTTGTGCAGGCCTGTCTCCCTAGAGGTGTGTGGGGTTCTCCAGAGAGGGGTCCGTCTTAGTCATGTGCAAGACCACGGTGGGGGCCTTATAATGGCAGTGGGTGCCACGGCCATAGCCCCCAGGGGCCCGGTAGGCCTTTGCCCGGGCCCGACCAGCTGCCATCTTGCGGTGGCATAGGCTCTGCCAGGTCTGGAAAGTCTTGGAGCTCCATACCCAGACACCGCTGGTAATACCCACCACCAGTGACATGAAGATTTTGAGCATAAAGACGGCCACTGTGGGCACTGAGCCCCCTTGCAGAGAGCAGTCCCTCCGGCCACCGGGCATGCTGGCTGGGGAGCATGGTTGCTCTGTGGCCTGAAGGCGCCAGAAGTCCATGTTGAGGCGTTCATAGACGTAGCACACAATGACACAAGTGGCGGGCACTGTGTACAGGATGGAGAAGACCCCAATCTTGACCATGAGCTTTTCCAGCTTCTCTGTGTTGGTGCCCCCTGTCTTCATGATCTTGCGTATGTGGAAGAGGGCCACGAAGCCGGTGAGGAGGAAGCTGGTGCCCAGCACCAAATAGCAGGAGAGGGGCACCAGCACGAAGCCCGTGAGCGCAGCTGCATCCATGCTGGCCACGTAGCAGAGCCCAGTCAGCTCATCCCCAGCCACCTTTCGCAGCGTCAGGATAACAATGGTCTTGAGGGCCGGCAGGCCCCAGGCTGCCATGTGGAAGTAGCTGCCATGGGCCTCAATGGCCTCGTGGCCCCATTTCTTGCCAGCCGCCAGGAACCAGGTGAGTGTCAGCACTACCCACCACAGCGAGCTGGCCATGCCGAAGTAGTAGAGCAGCAAGAAGACGAGGGTGCAGCCCGTGTTCTCCAGGCCCTCTTGGATCACGTAGAGCGCACCTGCCTCCTGGTCGCAGGCAACGCTCTGAGCCCCGGCCACAGCGCGGATGAGGAAGGCCAGCGAGTAGACGTTGTAGCACATAGAGAGGAAGATGATGGGGCGCTCGGGGTACTGGAAGCGGTGAGGCTCCAGCAGGAAGGTGAGTACAGTGAAGGCGGTAGAGAAGAAGCAAAGCGCTGACCACACGGCCATCCAGACGAGTGCGAAGTCCTTGTCGCGCCGAGACCAGAACACCTCGACACCCGGCCCGCAGCGCGGCGCGCACGAGCGGCTCTTTTCCACGTACTGGAACTTTTCGGGGTTCTCGCAGGTGCTCCCGCCGCCCGGGTCCAGGGCGGTGTCCCCCGGGGGCCGCGCAGGCCGCGGGGCCACGGGAAGCATGCCTAGGCCTTTGTGGGGCTCTGCGGGGCCGACCGTGGCGTTCTCGGGCGCTTCCATGCAGAGCGCGTGCGGGTCGTTGCGCGTGGGCAGCCTGGCGCAGTCCAGGGAGTCCGGCCAGCCGAAGTTGAACTGCTCCATGATGGGCGCGCAGCGCAGGCGCGCCTGCTCGCACATGGGCCGGCAGGCGGGGATGGGCGTCGAGACCTGGTCGGTGCACATGGGTGCGTAGAGCGAGCACAGGAAGAAGCGCAGGTGGCTGTGGCAGCCGTACTGCACGAGCGGTGCAAACTCGGCCAGCTCCGCGGCCGCCTCGCCCTGCGACGTGTGGCCCAGCAGGTTGGGCATGCGGGTCAGGTTGTAGCCGATGCCGCGGCACATGGGGATTTCTACCGCCTGGCACGGAGCTGGCCCGCGCCCGCGCTCCGGGTCAAAGCGGCCGATCTCCAGAGCCGCACCGCCCGCCGCCAGCAGCTGCCACAGCAGCAGCGCTGGGCGGGGCG
>NW_006441386.1:6772157-6773377 GCF_000325575.1 Pteropus alecto
CTCAGGGCGGGGCGGCAAGCGGACACGCCCAGGGGCGGGCCCTCCGTGTGCTGGGCACACCCATGGCCGGGTTTTAAAGGCGCCGCGTCTCGCAGAGTCCCCCGCCCCCACCCGAGGCCTGGCACCCATAGAGGTACGGTCCTGCGGAGCCAGGTGTAAGTACGATATCGTCTGCCGGCTCGTACTTCGTTATTTTCCTTACCTCGCTGCCCAATCATTCCTCGCGGCAGAACAGACAACCCATAGAGTTCCCTGCCCCACCCTCATACTGGATAGCCTCGTCTTACCCCAGGCGGGAGGAGACCGTTTCTAAGGCTTCCACGCGTGAGAAGCCTCGGCCTTGCACTCAGTGACAGTTCAAATGCTGCCTCTTCCTCTTCATAGTTGTATGTGACTTTGGGTTCTTCTCTCTAAGCCTCAGTTTCCTTTTCTGTGAATCAGGCAGATAATCCTGTAAAAATTAACGCATTTGTGGCACATATGCTGTTTATCTGTCACACTACACACTTGACCTCATTGTCTCTTCTCAGTTCTCCCTTTCCCAAGTGAGGAAACTGAGGCTCAGAGAGGAGCGACATATCGAAGGACATAGAGCTGTTAAGGGTTCCATTTGTGATTGTCTGACTTCAACTCTGGTACATTTCACAATGCCTCTGTGCTCCTCTCCTAGAGGTGTTCTTACCCTATCAACCCCGAGGCCCAAGTCTCTAGGGTACCCCCTTGACACCTATGGGACCGGCTTTGAAACTGCTCCCACAGAGCTGGAGGACTCGACTTAATACCCTTGGTCTCTTTCTCCCTCCTCCCCTCTTGTCCTCTGAGCTTCTTTGCCTGAGCAGGGAATTCCTCTCTGCCCAGGGAGCCTGCAGCTCTCTGGTGTGGCCTGCATCACCACTCTCCTCAGCTCTCCAGAGAGCCCCGTTCTCCTTCCTGTGCCAGCAGAGCCATAGACCATGTACAGTGACACCCATGGACATACCTGCCTCACCACACTATCACTGATTATACTGGGTTACTCCCCCTGCTTCCATGGCCAGCACTTAAGCCATGGGGAGGGAGAGGACTGTCCTTCCCTTCTTATGGATGGAACCAAGGCCCAGTACAGTAACTGCGACCCCTAGGGATATGGTTCAGTCCGCCGGTGACAGCTGATAATAAATGAATGAAGTCTGAGACTGAGACTTCTGACTGCCCACCCCATCCCACCCCCCACCAGTACA
>NW_006441386.1:6773399-6775285 GCF_000325575.1 Pteropus alecto
TCCTGAGGGGCTGGGGGTGTGGGGGCTCCCTAGGGTCCCAGGGCACCTTAGCCCTTCTGTGCCCAGCCAGGTTCCCTCTATGGTTCCTCCATAGCTTTGTGGGTGAAACCCAAGTGCCAGTAGCTGGTCACCCAAAGGGCCCTGCTGTGGCCTGAGACTGCTGTCCCTCTTCCCTTGCCCACCATGGTCTGCCCTCACACCTTTGGCCTAGGTGTACCTGGAAGACTCAGATGCAGATTCAGTATGTGTGCTCAGCACATGTCCAGACATCCTAGCAGCTGCTCAGGGATATCTAAAGGATGAATGACTGAGGGAGTGACCTGCCCTGCAAAGGGGCTGGGAAACTGACTGAGGACATATGGTTAGCCAAGTGGGCCCAGGCCACGCATTTTATAGTGAACTTTTACACTCTCATAACAGTCTTACAAGGAATTCTGTGCCCATTTTACAGATGAGAAATTGAGGCTCAGAAAACTCAAAATATTTACCCTAGATTACAGAGTTCATAAGGCTCAGGGTTGGCATTCAGGTTCTTCCACTGCATGAGGCTGCCTGTCATCACCAGAGGAAGGGCACCTGCCAAGCTGGCCCAGCTCAGCCAGCATGGTCCTGCTATAGAGTCTAGCATATGGTAAGAGCTCAGGAAGGAGTCGGAGCAGCAGTTGTAATTAGTGCTCACCCCGTCTTAGAGCTGTGCTGGAGTGAGGGGAGAAGGAAAGAAAAATGCTGTTCCAGGTGTGCACTCGTGGGGACACAATGGGCATCTGTGGAGACGCAGCCAGTACTGTACCTAGTGTATAGTATACATTCAGCTCACCTGAGCCATGAGAGGTGCTGCTGCAAGATACCGAACTTCTTAAGGAGGTAGCACAGGAGTGGGGGACCTCTGGAAAAAAGGCCTAGCTTTGACTACCTGGTAAGGATAACAGAGTTTCTCAAAATGCTAGTGGCAGCTTCCCATTGCGCAGAGTGAAGTTCTCACTCCTGGGGATGGCAGCAGAAGCCCTTCCAAGGCATAACCCTCTCTCTGCCTCTTGATTTCCTGCTATTCCCTCCCGGCTCCACCTGGGAAACACCATGCCACCAAGCCTTCCATCTCCCCAGCCCAGAAAGGCCCTTCTCTGCTGCTCTGGTTGGCACAGCAGCCTCCAGCATCACCTCCTAAGGGCAGCCGCCAGCTCTCCTGGACAGAGCTGAAGGCTGTGCTCTGTGGGCTCAGGGTCCTTGCCCACCTACTATGCCCCAACTTGTGCCTTCATTGTGCCCTCATGTACTGTTAGCCCTCCATTGTCCCCTCCCCATACAAGCTACTGTTAAAAGACCATAGGGACATCTTATTTTTCTTCTCATCTTGCCCCGAGGAGGCACAGGTGCATGGATGATAGTGGAGCATGGCCCTGCTTCCCGAGCCCCTATAACCTAAGGCTCAGGTGGGGGCTCTGGAGCGGCCACTCTGCTGGCAGCTGGCTTCGGAGGCTCAGACTGGTGGAGCCTTCCCATTGCTAGGACTAGCCAGGGAGCCAGGTCTTTTGTGCCATGCCTCCCTTCCCCCACCATTGCCAGGGTGGAGAGGAGTCTGGGGGCCCTTTCTCTGGCAGCCGTAATGGGGAGGGTGCCCCAGGAGTCATAGGATGCCAGGCCTGTCACCATGGCAACAGTTGCTTTTGGAAAGCCAGAGGTGGGGGGTGGGGAAGAGCCCCTCCTCCATGCAGATGCTGCCTGGGAGAGAAGAGGCCTCTTGGGCCGCCTGCCCACCCACCCGGCTTTGTCACTTGATCCCCTTCTTTACAAAGGCAGAATAATACCTTAGGCGCTCACTGAAAGGAAGACTATGAGGAGGACTGAGGGGACTGGGAGGAGAGAGATTACCAAAAATGCCCACCCCC
>NW_006441386.1:6775297-6789015 GCF_000325575.1 Pteropus alecto
GCTTCACTGGAGAGGGGCCAGAGACAGGGGTGAGGTGGGAACGGAGCCCCTTTCAGCTCCTCCTCCTGGGGGAGATTCCTCCCTTCCTGGGGACCCTTGGCTGTGGGCCGAGTTGCCCTGCATAATTGGAAAGGAACACCCTCCTGATCGGTGCCCCACTCCCACCACTCCGGTCTCCAGGCACTGTACTCTGGAGGCCCTTCCTGCCACATCCTTCCGGACCGGACCAGAGCCACCATTCGCCCCCACCGGACGTGCTGCCCCTCCTTCCCCCAGCTCCACTCAGATGCTATCTCCTCTGGGATGATCTCCCCGATCTTCCCCCTCCCCCAATGGCCCTAGTGCCCACCTCTGTGCCTTGCATCCACCACACCTGTGCCTGTCACTTCACAAGCCTGATAGCGCCTGGGTGGTTTGGTGCCTGGCCTGGAAGAGGGTCCCATAAATGTTTGTTGAATGAAAAGAATGTTGTAATGAGGAGGAGGCTGTAGATTTTTCTGGAAGAGGCTGATACAAGTGGGGCCTGAGGTTGAGGAAAGGGTATTTATTGGATTCTGGGGGACAGAAGTGTCTGTGAGTAAACAGGAACTAGGAGAACGGCCATCCTGCACCTCTTCTAGGTGTCCAGGACATCCCTCAGGAGAGTCTGTTGTTGGCCATAGAGGACCCCGCAGGTATACTGACATACCTGCTCCTGGGAAGGGATAGGTTGTTTAGTGTCACTGCAGCCTGGGCAGATGGAGGTGGGTGCCAGCACATGTGTGTATGTGTGTATGTGTGTGCACGTGTGTGTGTGTGTATGGGGTGTGTGTGGGGGTCAGGGGTGAGTTAATTGTGTATGCACACCCAAGGACATGCAGAAGCCTGGTTATTCTTGCATGTGCACACATGTGCCCCTGCACAGGGCAGGGCTGGGTAAGACACTCGGGTGGCCTCGGAATAGGCCCACCTCCCTGACGCTTGGGCCCCTTCTGACTCACTTTCCCTTTATAGGGATATCAAGGGCTGGATTAGACTGTTCCATTCTTACTAAAGAAGTGTTTTAAAAAATCCTTCCTAGGACTTAAAATTTTCACAACTAATTCAACATTAGAAATGAGCAGAGAAATAAAATAACTGTTTCTTCCTCTCCTTACAATCTTAGCCGTCAATTAATCAGTATTAAAAATTCAGGCATCTCCTTTGATACTTTTTTTCTAGGCTTTACAAACACAGTGCAGTCTTTTCTTTCTCTTACTAAAATGGAATTAATACGGTACATTTCACACCTCATTTTTCTCACCTAACAGTCTATCATGAGTAGATGGATGGATATAAGATAAAAGTAAGTGTAGAAAATGTTAATGGTAGAATCTAGGTAGTGAGAATTTCAGGTGCTTACTATAAATTTTCTTCAGTTTTTCTGTATATGTTAAAATTTTCACAATAAAATACATTTTTTATTTTTTTATTGAAATTATTGGGGTGACATTGGTTAATAAAATCAAATAAGTTTCAAGTGTACAATTCAACAATATGTCACATATATATTGCATTGTGTGTTCACTGCCCAGAGTTAAATTTCCTTCCATCAACAAGTATTTGACCCCTTTTACCCTAATCTACCTCCCTCCTAACCCTCTACCCTCTGGTAACCACTAATCCACTACCCATGTCCATGAATCTCTGTCATGTTTGTTTGTTGCTTTCAGTTTTATATCCCACATAGGAGTGAAACCATATGGTTTTCGACTTTTTCTGTCTGATTTATTTCGCTTACCATGATTATCTCAAGATTCATCCATGTTGTCGCACATGGCAGTATTTCATCTTTTCTTATGGCTGAATAATATTCCATTGTATACGTGTACATCTTCTTTATCTATTACCATCACCTATTGTAGGATACTTCCGATGCTTCCATGTCCTGGCCACCGCGAATAATGCTGCTATGACCATCGGGGGGCATATATCTGCGGATAAATGTTTTCAGGTTTTTTGGGTAAATACCCAGAAGAGGGATTGCTAGGTCATATGGTAATTCTAGTCTTAGTTTTTTGAGGAACCTCCATACTGTTTTCCATAGTGATTACACCAATTTACATTTCTATCAGCAATATATGTGGGTTCCTTTTTCCCCACAACTTCTCCCACACTTATGATTACTTGTCCTGTTGATGATAGCCATTCTAACAGGTGTGAGATGGTATCTCATTGTGGTTTTGATTTGCATTTCTCTATTTGCTAGTAAAGTTAAGCATCTTTTCATGTCTATTGGCCATTTGTATGTCTTCTTGGGAGAAGTATTTGTTCAGGTCCTCTGCCCATTTTTTTAAAATTGGATTGTTTGGTTTTTTATTGTTGAGTTGTATGAGTTCTTTATATATTTTGGAGATCAGGCCCTTATTGGAGGTGTCATTTACAAATATATTCTCCCATTCGGGTGGTTGCCTCTTTGCCTTGTTGATGATTTCTTTTGCTGTGCAGAAGCTTTTAAGTTTGATATAGGCCATCCATTTATTTTTGCTTTTACTTCCCTTGCCTTTGAGGTCAAAATCGTAAACTCCTCTCTAAATCCAAGGTCCATGAGTTTAATAGTTATGTTTTCTTCTTTGCAATTTATTGTTTTAGGTCTTATATTCGAGTCCTTGAATCATTTTGAATTAATTTTGGTGTATGGCAATAGTTAGCAGTCTAGTTTTTCTTTTGCATGTGACTTCCCAGTTTTCCCAGCACCATTAATTGAAGAGGTTGTATATTTTTGGCTCCTTTGTCAAAAATTGTTTGCCCATATATATGTGGGTTTATTTCTGGACTCTAAATTCTGTTCCATTGGCCTGTGTGTCCATTTTTCTGTCAATACCACACTGTTTTGATTATTGCCTCTTTGTAGTATAATTTGCAGTCAGGCAGAGTGATACCTCCAGCCTTGTTCTTTTTTCTCATGAATGTGTTTCCATGTCAACAACACATAGGATACAACTCATTTTTTAAAATAGTTACTCTGATTTCCATAGTGTGGATTTATTATAAATTATTCAGCGAATCCCCTTGGGGTAGACATTTAAGTGGTTTCTGTTATGGTCTAGACTTGTATGTAAGTATATATAGTCAGAGTCTGCCAACTGTGGTCTACGTGCCAAATTGGGCCCGCTGCCTGTTTTTATAAATAAAGTTTTATTGGAACACAGCTATGGTCATTGGTTTGTGTAGAATCTATGGTTGTTTTCAAACTACAATGGCAGAGTTTAGTAATCGTGATGGAGACAATCTGGCCTGCAAAGCTGGACATATTTACTACTTGGCCCTTTATAAAAAACATTTGCCCACCCCTGAACGTACTTGTGCTTTTATTTCTATAGCATGGAGTCTGAGAACCTGCTGGGTCAATGGATATGTGCATTTTTTTTACAGCATTATTATAGTACATTATTGATGTATAATAAACTTGCACATATTTAAAGTGTACAATTGAGTTTTGACATATGACATATGGATGTGAAATCATCACCACAATTGATCCAGATAATATCTTCGAGTTCAAATGCTCATATCTTACTGAGAAGTAGCACATTAACATAATAACTGGCACATATATAGCTGGTGTGTGCAGTAACTGGTCAATATAGTATGAAATGAGCTTAATAATAACCACCATTTATTAAGTATTAATTTGTATCTCATTTAGTTCTCAAAACACCTTATGAGGTAGTTATTATTTACTCTAATTTTTAGATGAGGCACAGGCTTAAAGAGAGTTGAAACAATTCACCTAGGGCAAGCCATAGTGCCAGGATTAAAAAATAATTAGAATATATTCTTTACCCCCCAAAGTTTTCTTGGACTCTTCCTCCCCTTCCCAAGCAACCACCGAACTGCTGTCACTATAGATTAGTTTGCATTTAGTTTATGTAAATTTATATAGATGGAATGTTCATGTGATTTTGTGGGAATTTATAGTAGCAAACATTAACTGAGCACCTACTTTGCACCAGGCTCTGCCTCCTTTATGCTCTATGAAGCGCACAGCACTGACTGGGCTGGGTGCTGGAGACATGAGATGAATAAGACACGGCACCTGCCCTCTGGTTGCTCATGATCAGTTGGAGTCACAGATAGGATAGTGACAACTCTGGTGTCAGCTGATGTCTGTGATTAGAGAAGGAAGCTGGGGGTGGGTGTCAGAGAAGGTAACATATGAGCAGAGTCTTGAAGCCAAGTGGGAGCCAAATAGAAGAGGGAAGGTGTTCTAGACAGAGGAAACAGCCTTTGCGAAAGCATTAGAGAGAAATGGAAGCAGGCTGCCGGGGTCCACAGTGAAGCTGGAAAGGCAGGATTTACCCTTGGGCAATGGGGAGCCATGGGCAGGTTTTAAGAGAGGGGGTGTTTTAAGTGGTCTGTGCAGAGTGGCAGAAGCAAGGATAAGTGTGGGCTCTGCTACGGGCGGAGACCAGAAGAGGTGACCAAAGTGTAAGTCCTGGAGACAGAAGTGCTTTAAGGGCAGAGAGGGAAGGAGGGCATTGAAGGTAGAGGGAAGGCAGAGCTAACAGCAGGAAGCAGGCCCTTTCAGTGCAAGGACTCCGGAGGAGCTGCTGGGAAGGGACGTGGTGTCTGCGTCTGTGGGGTCAAAGGGCACCCATCTCCAGGGTGCTCCCATCTGTGTCCATGCTCCAGCCTTGCCGGGCCGCTGTGGGCACCCTGTGGCCAGGACTCCCAGAGGCGCCTGCCACTGCTGAAAGCCACTTTTGTGCGGCAGCTCCAGCTCCTGTTTCGTTGACGTTGGAACCTGCTGCTTATTTATCCAACTCGAAGGGAAATTCGGCAGCAGCCGATGGGAAAAAAATAACCTCAGCTGCCGAGTAAGGAGGAAAGAGGCCCCAGCCTGGGCCCCGTCACCCTCCCGCCATCCTGCCCAGCCCAGCGAGGGGCCTCAGATGGAGGCTTACAGGCTCTCCCAGCAGCTGTGAGCCTGCCTCTGCCCAAGACCTGGGACACCACCCTCTCCAAGGCTGCTGGCTCTCTGTGGGGGCCCCTCTGTGGCTTCTTCTGGGGAAAGTCAGCAGCCTCCTGGGCAAGCTGGCTTTGCCTCAGTACTCTGCTCACCGCTGCCTGGGGAGGCTCCAGGTGGATGGTCCCTAGTGTGTTCTGAGGCATTCTCCTGTCCTGCCCTAGCCCCGCCAGGCAGCCAGGGCAGGAGCCTGGCTCAAGACCACAGTGGCCTCTCAAGTTGTGAGGGCAGAAGCCCAACAAGCCCTGTCAGATGCAGAGGTGTGACCTTTAGCCACGCCAGACCATGTCCTCCCTCAGCCTGGGGTGGACCTGTGGAGGAGGAGGTGCGGACATTGTCCCCAGCCCCCACCACAACTGGGGAGGGCCTCCCAGCTCTCCAGAGTATACCTCTCCTTCCCTGGGTCAGCCCTTTTGGATGACAGTTCATCCTGTAGTCCTTGTATCCTGTGAGGCCCTTTCATACCCACAACTTTGTTTGCCCCCATTTTACAGATGAGGAAACTGAGGCTGAGGAATGGAGCTGGACCCCAGGCCTCCTGACACTAGGCCTGTGTTCTGTTTTACTTCTCTGCCTTAGGTCAACACACCAGACAGGTCCACTTGCTTCCACGGCCCAAGTGCACATGTCTGGAACCTTGCACGTCTCTCTAGCACAAAGGGCTGCACCAGGAGCTCCCATAGGCTGGTCGCATGCCTCTCCTTCTTGGCTTATCCTGATCCTTGCCCATTCCTGGCCTTTCCCAGGTGTGCGGTGGGGAAGGGAAGGGGGAGTTATTCCACGTGAAGGACAGACGCCTCCCCCCACCCCAAATACCCATATGTCATGTTCTGTTGCTTGTACTGCCATTTTTACAGGCACCCACATAGGGAAAACCGCACGTCTATCTTTGAGGTGTTCAGGGCCTGAGAGTTACAGTCACGGAATGGTTCAGAACGCCATTTCTAGGTTCAGCTGCCTGGACTCAAATTGTGTCCTACAGCTGTCATCTTAGATAATCTGTCCAATGTCTCTGGGCCGCAGTATTCTCAGCAGGTAAAGGATATTCTGGTAGTGCCAGTGTTCCAAGGCCACCGGGGAGGCTGATGATTCTCAGGTGGCAGCTCAGCCCAGTACGAGGCCAGGACTCCACACATGAGCACTGTCACTTCACACTCAGACCTTCCCTCCCCATGCTCCCCACCTCCTCTCACTCCCTCTCTCTCACACATGTTCTTCATTCAGTCTCCAGGACTCCTGGGAAATGGTTGTCGCGAGTCTTCGCTCAAAGGCCTGTTGTTGTCGGGACTTTGACTTTCATGGTCCTTAGGCACTTCTGCTTTCCTGGACCCTTTCTTCCATTAAAACAAAATATTAAAAATTATATTTTATGACTATGAACTATATTTTATGAATACATTATATTTCATGAATATATTAATGTTATATATAAAAACACTTTTTGACCTAAAAGTTTATTTTTCCCTTCTGTTTTTAAAAGAAAATATTTTAGTGGGTCTCTAAAGGTGTTGTGGGCCCTGGCACAGTGCCCACAGAGCCTGATGGATAAGTTGGCCCTGGCCGTTGACTGGCCCAGCTTCATCTCCTCCTGTGGGCTGTAGAACTTCCCTCAGACTAGCATACAAACTAACAGAAGCTTTGTCTTTCTTTTCTTGCCTGGGATTCCATTCCTTCTCTCTTGCACCTGGGCAAAGGAAGCTTCCTGCTGTGAAAGTAGAAGGGTTGGCCCAGGAGAGCCCAGCAGGCCCTCTCACACCCTTTGCAGATGAGAAATCTCCATGATTCCATACTCCTTCCTGTCTAGGTAGGGCCACCCTGGGGGCACTTCCAGCCCATCTTGCTGCAGCCCCCTCCCCTGTCTCCTGACCCCAAGTGGTGTCCCTCTAAGACAGGCTAGATCTTCCTGACATATCACATCTACTCTGCTTCAAAGCTTTCACTGGCTCCCACCTTCTGTAGGATCAGACACAAAAGGCTCAGCCTGGCAACCAAAGTCTTGCCCTGGGCTCGGTGTCCAGCTTTCCTGACTAGAGCCCACTTCGTACTTATGGAACCCTGGGTCCCGATACTAATGCTCTTCATTGGCCCCAGACACACCCAAAACCCCTGATCTTGGGCCTGCCTTTGCTCAGGACTGTCCTTCTGCTGACTATATTCGCCACTGCTTTCTGAGTTACTCTTTTTAAAGAAAAAGAAATATAATATATATAATTTATAAGCACATATATTTTAAAATAATGAACATTATGTGTTGTGCCAACTTTAGACTATATTTGAATTTAAATAATAATAAGTGAAAATCCATACTCTTTAGGCCCACACCTTCCCCCTCTCTGCAAGGGGCCCCATTGACATTAGGTAATATGTCCCTCCAGATATTTGTAGATACTGACTCGTACCCCTATTTACAAGTGAATAAAATCGGGGTGCACAAATCTTGAGTGTTCGACTTTATGAATTATTAACAAAGGGAACACACCCATGTAACTACTACCCAGATCAAGACACAGAGCATGCCTATAACCCCAGGAGGCTCCTTCATGTCCCCTTCCCACCAGAGGCTCCATTGTTCTCACTGCCCCGATCCTGGCTAAGCTGTACCTGTTCTTATTGTTATAAAATGGAATCAACAATATTTGCTCTTTTGTGCCTAGCTTCTTTTGCTCAGCATATTATCTGTACCACTTATCCATGTCGCTGCATGTAGCTGTAGTTTGTTCATTCTCATTGCTGAGTAGTGCTCCATCAAATGGATGTAGCACAGTTTATTTACGCATTCTTCTGTTGATGGACATTTGGGCTGTTTCTAGTTTGGGGCTTGCTTATAGACTGACTATTTGTGTGTTCCTTGCCCCAAATTCTTATGTTGAAATCTAACTCTCAAGATGATGGTAGTAGAAAGTGGGGACTGGAGGTGATTAGACCATGTGGGTGGATCCCTCATGGATGAGATTAGTGTCTTCATAAAAAACGCCCCGGAGAGCTCCATAGTCCCCTCCACCATGTAATGACACTGGGAGGAGATGGTCATGTATGAACCAGGAAGTGGGCTCTCACCAGATAGTGAATCGGCTGGCACCTTGATCTTTTTTAGATCATCCTGTTCCGGTTTCATTATAAAACATTTTTTTAAGTACATCAAGTAAGAATCTATAGAGCAATGAAAATGCATAAATGATAGCTACATACATCAACATGGTGGGTCTTTAAATCATAAGGTTGAGTGGAAGAAAACAGGTCCAACAGAACACATACTGTTTGTTTATATAAAGTTTGGAAACAGGCAAAACGAAACTAGATTGATATTTATGATAAATGTAAAGAAGTGCAAAGAGGTGAACATCGTAATCGTTAGGTAGGATGTGGCAGTTGGGGTGGGGACAGGGAGCTGGTTAGGTTCGGGAAGGGCAGGTGGGAGGCTGCTGGGGGCTGGCAGCCTTCTACTTTGTGCCTGGGTGGGTCATACAGGTGTTCATATGAACACTTAAGTTTTGGGAATTTTTCTGTGTGTTATATTTTACTATTTAAGAAGGAAAATGTACGTGAAGTATACGAAAGAGCAAACATTCCATTTCTCTCCTCTCTGCAGAAGTAACACTGTGGGTCTCCTTTGGTTTCCTTCCACTTCTCCATGCACTTACATCCCTACGTACACATGTACACAAGATAAACGTTTTCTATGTTTCTCTTAAATATGTAGCTTGTTTTCACGTGATGGGTCTTGGACCCATTTAAAGCTCGGTCTGCCTTCTTCACCACTGTGTCACAGCGTTTCACTCAGTATTAATATATTATAGCTGGACGAAAGTAGTAATAGTACCTACTGCGTGGGGTTATTGTGAGGATGAAGTGAGATGGTAGGTACGAAGTGCTTCGCACGCGGCCTCGGGCACACGAGGCTAACTTCGAGCCAGTTCCTTCATTTCCTTGTGCTTCAGTTTCCTTATCCGGAAATGATAGTAGCTGTAAAATAGGATTCGCATGAGGATCAATTGGGTCAATATAGGAAAAGCTGTTCCTAATAGTTCTGACACATGTAAGCAATGGCTGCCCCTTGTTTTAGTTATTATGAATGTGCAGATGGCTCTAATACCGGGAGGGCAGGCACGCTGTCATTGTTCTTTGTTCTGATCATTGTCATGGCTCTTCCTTGTTTTCTCTTCTAGATGAACTTTGTTATTTAGTTATTTCAATAATCCTATTGAATTTAGAGATTTATTGAAATTATAGATTAAATTTGGGGAGAACTGACATTTTTACAATATTGAGCCTACCCATCTAGAGACAGATCATCTCTCCTTTTATATTGGTCTTTTCCTTCCATCCTCTCTCCCTTCCTAACCTTCTTCCTTCATTCCATACACATATACTGAGCACCTACTATCCCACATTTGAGGACACAGTAAAAGTCTGGTCAGGAGGGGAACAGCAGATGAATGCATACACAGTGTGATGTCTGGCTGTGAGGACAGCAAGGGTGGAAGCAGAGAGCAATGATCTAAGTGTGGGTGGGAGATGGTAATTTAGCTGGGAGGGGCTGCCCCGGAAGGACACCGAGGCTCTAGCCAGGTGACTGCTGTGCACATTTCTTGTCTCAGGTCTTCATCCCAATTCTGAAGTCCCTTGGACTCTTCCAGCTGGAAGGATGTCCATCCTGAAGCCTCCCTGAGTGCTGAGTGGGAGAAATCCATTTCACCTCTGACTCACCCTAGGGTCCCCCCAACATTCAGTCACTGGTGTTCTGGGGCCTGAGGGGCAGATGGAGCTGAACTCACAGGGCTTGTGAGCACCTTTACCCAGAAAGTAGCAGGAAGTCTCTGAAAACTTTTAGAGACAGGAGAGACATAATCAGATCTGCATTTCTCAAATAGCACTCTGGGAACTGGGAAGGGGGCTTTGGAAGAGGGACAGGCAGGAATAGAGAGGAAGAGAATGTGAGTCCAACAGATAGGGAGCCCACATACTGAATGAATGAATGAACGAATGAATGAATGAATGAATGAATGAATGAAAGATCAGCCCATATGGACACTAGACTGTTGGTAAGGAAGATCCAGAGTTGGAGAGGGGTCAGCCCTACCCAAGCACCACCATGACGACATGAAGCCCCATGCCAGCCTAGGTGGGCCTCATCAGCCAGGCCAAGGCTCTGACCACAGGACTCTCCAGCCTTCATCCCTCCTTGGGTAGGGAGACCTGAGGTCAGGCGAGCTGCCTAGCAGGAGTTGGAACCTGGGAGGGGAAACTGAAGGCATGACATCCCACCACCGAGGGGTGGCATCTGCCCATGAGAAGCTGGGGGTGCCAGGGCGGGTGTGTGCGTGTGCCAGGGCCTGGAGGCTCTCGGGTCTCTTCCCTCCACCCTAGGCTGGCAAGTTGGTGCCAGGTGGGCCCTAGACCGAGATGAGGGGTCATCCCCTGCTAGTGTCCTTGCCTCATCCACTCCCATTGCCCACGCACAGAAGCCCTTTCATGGGCAGGCTGGCTGGGAGCGCTGGCTGCCCCTCAGCCCCACGCCTCCTTCCTGCCAGGCCCCCATGCAGATCCCCCTCTCTGGGCTCTGCAGCAGGCCCAGGTTGGGGAGCGGCCCGGCCTGGAGCACAATGTGGCTCCTTGTTCCCCAGCCCGGCTGAGTCTCCTGGAATTGGCCCATTTCCTGCCTGGGCCGTGGGGCCTTTTCCAAGGTAAATAAACAAATACAGAGAAGTTGGGGCCTGGGTGGAAAGCGGGGTGTTGGGGTTTTCTTTCCCCCTCTCCGACCTCATAGGTATGGTTGCCGTGTGACCACAGGGGTGGGATGGGGAGGTTGACCTCTGGGAGATGAGGGTTTGGGCTGCTTTGTGCCTCCTGTCCCTGCCCTCATCCAGGGACTGCTCCCAGAGAGGAAGCCAGGAGGGACCCCAGGCAGGGAAGACAGCAGCTGACAGTAGGCGGAAGGGGCTCTGGGGTGGATGACAGTTTTCTGGGCTCAGGTCCCAGCTGGGAGGGCTGTGCCCTTGGGGAAGGAACCTCCCCTCCAGCTACAGAAAGGGCTCAGGAGGGGCTGCCTGCCTGGAAGGCCTTGTGCCCCCAGTTGCCTGACCTGGACAAGTCACCTAAGCTCTCTGGGCCTTAGTTTCTGCAGTTTTAAAATGAGGATATCACCTCACAGGCGCACGGTGAGTCCCCGCATTTGGGAGTGGGTAAGCGGGGACTACTGTACAACACATTTCCACAAACTAAGCCTTTAGTCTCTTAAGTCAGTGTTCTCCAAACTTTAATGCCATAGGAGTTTTGAGGCATATTTTTTGTTTTCTGATATCTTTTTTCCTTTAAAAAAGAAGTATACAGTACAGCAAAGCACGTCTAATGCCAACGGGAGTCCTTTGGGGTCGGGGGAGGGATGATTAGCTCCACTTGGGAGTCTGGGAGGCTCCCCAGGAGGGCTGAGGTAAGAGGAAACAGACAAGTGACAAGGTCCCTGCCTACATGGAGCTTACATTCTAGAGTCTTCCGAAAGGTGTTTAGCCCTCACCTTGACCTGCGTTGCTGCACTTTGCAGATGGGCCTCAGTTTCCTCATTATTTTATGAACGCCTGAACGCATTATTTTTCATTCTGTCAGTGACCTCTCTCATCTATATACAGTGACTGCTACATTCTCATCTCCCGTTGGGTCTCCCCTTTGAATTTTGACATCTAGTTGTGTACCTGACATCTGTCTCCACTTTAATGTCCCAGAGACATTTCACATGCAACATGTCTGACACAGAATTCTTGCCTTCCCCCCACCCCCTCCTGCCCACTACTGCCTTCTTATGCTCGTTTCAGCGGGTGACATCGTATCCAGCAAGTGGTTTGTGTTTAGGAATCTGGGACTACCTTTGACTTCCCCTGCTCAATTCGTCAGCCAGTCCTGCAGGTTTCACCGCCTCCAGTAAATATCCTGAATCCATTCTGTTTATCACAACCAAACAACCTTATGGTCATTGTCCATTTGCCCAATTAGTTATTCTGTGAGAACCAGACAGTAAAAAAGAAATTTTAGGGACAGGT
The DNA here is from genome assembly GCF_000325575.1 of Pteropus alecto. NCBI lineage: Eukaryota > Metazoa > Chordata > Mammalia > Chiroptera > Pteropodidae > Pteropus > Pteropus alecto. The sequence goes on from NW_006441386.1 coordinate 6,787,319, forward strand.
GGATCTTCTCTCTGGCATATTGACTTTAATGTGGCCCCACATGGACACCTTCAGACCAGCAGGGCTCTGTCTGAAGTTGGGGCTCTGTCTGTTCTCAAGATGTGTGGCTCCAAGGCCAGACACCAGGTGCCCACCATCAGTGGCTGGGCTGTCCTCTCCCTTCAGTACCAGGGCCACTTTTTGCATGGGGGCGTCTCCCCTCTGAGCACAGAGAGGAAGAGTCAGGGAAGCACAGTTTCCCGGAGAGACCCAGAACTCTGATGGCATCACTGCTGGGAAAGACACTGACCACAAGACATGTCTCCTGTCAGTAATGCCCTGGAGAGCTGGGAGCAGAGACAGCCCACCTGGAAGCTGGTGCAACAATGCCTGGACTGTCTGCCCGGGTCAGGCAGTAAGAAGTTCTGGGGAGCAGAATCCATCCTTTTCTGTTACGTCCTTTTCTCCCTTCCACAGCCCTGACACCTAGGCCCATCACCCACAGCCCTTGTCTGAGGCCCTTGGTCTTCTCTGACCAAAACATCTTTCCAAAGGCCTCCTAAGGATAGAGTGGAGGCTCCCACTTGGGGCTCCTACCGCCCACACCGTTTGTGGCACAGCCCAGGCGTGTGGGCCCCCTGCCTGCCCTTGGCCTGGGCAATCCCCTCAGCATTTTCCCATTCTCTTGTCAGCCTGAGATGGGAGTCAGGGGGCCAGAATGAAAAATAAGAAAGGGCTGGATTGGAACTCAGAATCACCCTCACCCAGCATGTTACCTACCAGACCCTCACAGATGAATGGATTTTCCTGAAGGACCAGGAGGGTGAAGACACACACCGTGCTGAGGAGTGTGCTGCTCTGCTGAAGGGACAGGTCCTAACACAGGGCTAACAACCAGGTGAACCTGAGTGGGGGGCCTGTCTAACTCTGCGAGAGTTTGGGAAGCCTCGCAGGGAAGATGGTGTCTGACGTGAGTTTTTAAGGGTAAATGGGAGTTTGTCAGGCTCTCAGGTGGTGGTGGTAACAGTGGAAATGCATTCCAGAAAAAGAGAAGGGCATGTGCAAAGACCTGGAGATGGGGAAGAATATGGCCCATTCTGGGAACAGTGAGAAGTTCAAATACGTTCGTTATAGAGACGTGAAATAGCAGTGGCTTCAACAAGGTAGATGTTTCTCTCTCCACCTCTCACCCACTTCTCATGCAAAAGTCCAAAGAGAGAGGCAGTCAGGGCTGACATGGTGGCTCAGCGCCATGAATTCCTCAGGGACCCAGGCTCTTTTCAGCTCACCATACACCCCTGGAATGTGTTTTTTGACCTCCTGGCCCAAGACAGCAGTTGGAATCCCAACCATCACACCCATATCCCAGGCATCGGCATGGAAGAAGAGGTGGAGAAGAAAGGAGCGAAGGGCACATGTCGGTGTATTGGAAGAAGGCTTTCAGAAGCTGGCAGCTTGCACTGTTTATAACTTGTTGGCCAGAATTTGATTTGTAACCACCCTAGCTGCAAGGACAGCCAAGAGATTATTCTAGGCGGCCACATGCTTAGCTAAAACTCAGGGGTTCCAATGCTGGGAAAGAAAGGGAGGAAAAACACTGGGGACAACCAGAGGTCTCTGCCACCTTCGAAGTGGCTGGAGCCAGCGGGGGTCGGAGGGACTAGAGAGTCAGGAGAGACTGCGGAGTGGACCCTGAGCCCCATGGCCACAAATGTTAA
>NW_006441386.1:6789036-6809261 GCF_000325575.1 Pteropus alecto
ATTTTGTGGAAGGGTGACTCCAGCAGTAGTGGTGTGTGGGGCTGAATTAGTGGATGGGTAGGGGCTGGTGGCAGGGGGAATCCTGTATGTCTGCTCTAATAATTTCCAAAGTCCCTTTAAGTAGCTCTTAGTCTGTCATAGATTAAAACAAATCCTATCTCTCTCATACTCTCTCACAGAGGATGGCCTGGATGTGGGAAGGGAGTGAGGGGTGAAGGGCCCAGTTTCCTGCTTGCTCAGAGCCTGCACTGGTGCCTGCCGGTGTTTGCCAGTCTCTAGGACACAGGTCTGGTGTCCACCCCCTCCCGGCCCTCGGCTGAGGTGGCACCTTGTCCACCACAGCTGTCCCTGCAGCTGACTCACTGGCTCTTAACCCAGCGACTCTTCCTGCAGGGTACGTGGTGAGGAGCCTTGGAGAATTCTGCCTTGAGGGCTTCCCTGGCCTGACCACAATGGCCACTGGGTCTGTTCTGATGAGTCTGAGCCCAGGATGGCAGAGGCAGCCTGCTGGGGTCTCCTCCATAGTCCCAGTGGGTAGCAAGGCAAGAGAACCTTGTCTATGCTACCCCTCTCCATTTATCCCTCATAACTACCCCTCCAGGCAGAAGCCCAGGTTAGAACATCCAATCCAGTCGCTTTCTTTCCCACAATTCCCAGGTCCAGGGATTGGAGGACCCCTCACCTCTTCTTCTCATCTGCATTATTTTCCTCATAATAAACTCTATGGTCCCCTGTAGTTCACCAATCCTGGACCTTGGTAAGTTATAATGGGAGATATTGGTGTTAAGTTCTTTTTTTTTCAAGATGGCAAAATTGTGTGTTTGAATGTCAGAGGTCCCCTCGTGTCTCCTTTTTCTCTCTATGTTGCATCCTCCAAAACAAATCCTGATCTTCCCCAGGTGGACTAGACAAGGACGTGGCTCAGAGATGTAAACAAGTAAAGTACATGAATAACTAAACATTCCCGCCCACTCCCACCTTCAAGACAGAAGCCTTCTGGCTCTGAATGGAGCTGGGTGGGAGGTGTTGCATCCAGTCTGTTCCTTCTCCTTTCCCTTGTCCAAAAGTATTTCCTGGAACCCCCATCATTGTGCAGGGCAGAGATGAAAAATCAGTTCATTAGATTATCAGTTACCAATAGTCACTCTCTCACCTCCCACTCCCCACCATGGGAGGAGCGTGCCCCCCTACTCATTATGGTTGGGCTTAGCCATGTGACTTGCTTTGGCCAATGGGATATGAACAGATGTGAGGTGAGCAGAGGTTTAAAAAGTGCTGTGCAATTGGGATCGTCCCCTGGGCTCCTGCCTGAGCCTTAGGAGGCACATGCCTCTCACCCAGCCTGCTGGTCCAAGGAGGCTGAGAGAAGCATGGAGCAGTCCTGGACCCAACTGGGCTTACAGCCAAGCCCAGCTACCCGGCAGAAGCATGAGCAAGAAATAAATGCTTGTTGCTCTAAGCTTCTGAGTTTTCCAGTAGTTTGTTATGAAGTGTTATTGTGGCAATAGCTGACTGGCAATATTAAGCGAACCCTAAGTTCCTTTGTATCTCTTAGTGTTTATGAGGGGACCAGTTCTGGCACTTGATCAGCCAGGTTTGAATATCCTCTTCTCCGGCTTGGATGTGGCCTAAATGATCTCTGCTTCCCATGAGCAAAGGAACTGAGCGCCCCAGGAACTCATGGAGAAGCAGCTGTGCCTTTTCCTGAGGGAGAGCAAAGGTGGGGCTTCTGATCAGTGTTGCCTTGTGACCCTGCTTCATGGGTGAAGGACCAGGGCTCCTTGGAGGAAGAGGGTGATGTCAGGGGCTGCCTGCCCTGAATATCGCCCTTGTTGGTCCAGCCTGGCCTGAATTTCACACGCATCAATCTAGAAGGTATGAATCTTTGTACCCGTTTTCAAAAAAAAACTTGAGAGTCAGAGAAGTTGAGGGAGTTGCCCAAGATCACGTAGTTAGTTAGTGGAACAGCTCAGCCAGAGGTCCTGAGACTGGGATCTTCCTGTAACAGGGCACTGCCTGCCTTGCTGCAGCTGAAGGGAGGGGCAGGGCAAGGACCAGTCCTGCGCCCAGAGAGGCCCCTTGAAACAGGAGCATGGTCACCCTCTCCATCTTGCCTGCTACTTTCCAGGATGGGGCTGGTCAGATGGGTACATTCTGGAAGAGAAGCAAAGTTTTTCTTAAGCCTGCCTCCCTACTGCCTGTGCCCCTCTCTCCTTCCTGTTTCCCAGACTTGTCCCTTGAAGGAAATGTGAAGCTCAAATTCAAAGCCTCTCTCCTTCTTTTCCCCTCATCAAAGCCAGCTCCCAGACATCTGTTACTCCTGAAAGTGTCTGATAAACACACTTGTGCCAAGGCCCTGATGCCTGAGGAGAATGAGCCACCGTAAGGGGGGCAGCTACATAGAGGAAGGACACCCCAAGAAGGCCACATATGTGTGGATACAGCTGAGCGAGGCAGGAGAGAGGCAGGAGAGAGGCCACGCAGGACAGGCCCGAGCTTCCTCTCCAAGTGAACGAGAGTGTGAGGCCAGGTGTATTTATAACACAGCCCTGAAGGGGACCAGGCCTCACATAAATCACTCCATTTCCTTGGCAGGAGTAAAAATAGCCACATGGCATCCTGCACACGCTTGTGCATGAAACAGAGCTGGCCCAGCCAACCCCTCCACCCCCTACCTTGGCCCTGCCCTCTGGTCATACGTCTTTTGAGTACTGGGATGGAGTTTCCACCACCTCCTCCCAACCAGGCACCAGGCTTGCTGCCTACTCCTCATCTCCATGGAAGGGGGTGCCTCCCAAACAGAGCTGCTGGGTGGGTGCCCCTGCGGCTCTGTCAACCGGGCAGAGACTGCTGAGGGGCCAGCCATAGAGGGGGACGGCACAAATCCTCGGCCAAGTCGAACTGGAGAGATTCAGAGCTGAGAAGTGAGTGAGGAATAACAGTTGGGGCTGGGGGAACTTAAGCAGAAAACCCCAAATAAGCATCCTACTGCACCATTAGGCCTCTCGTTATCTGATACCAGTGATCCCGAGACAGAAGGGGAAGGAGAAACTTAGGGAGACCCTGAGCCAAGGTTGGTACTGGGGGAGAACCCCTCAGCCAGTGTACCCCAAAGGACAGTCTGAGGCCTGCATCAGAGTAATTTGGGGAGCTTCTTACAATGGAGACTCCAGGGCCTGGACTCTCAAGAGATGGGGGCAGCACTGCATTTTAAGCAAGCCCCCTGAAGCCTCTGAGGCCTTTGGTCTCTGCCTCAAGCCCAGGCCTCTCCACTCTGGTGCACCACCCCCACCACAAGACGGGAGCCAGGCCTGGGAGGTAGGAGGCAGGACCGGGTCAAGTCCTTTTCCTCGCTGTCCTCCCTACCACCTCTCCTCCTCCTCGGGCAAGCCAGTTTTCCAGCTGTCTCTGGGTCAGCAACAGTGGGAAAAAGTGACCAGCTGGAAAGTGACCTATTTGAGGCATGATCACACCCTACCAGTGTCCCAGTCTCTCTCTGGGAAATCTATTTCCAGTTGGGGGAGGAACAGGCAGCCTTTCTGGGGATGAAGGATCTGGGATATGAACTTGGGTCTCTCTGACTACAACCCATGGTCTATACAGGCCATAGTAGAAAATCCTAGATTCTTTCTTGCATCTAAGTCAGTATTGTCACAGAGCTGCTTTCAGTGTCTCTTTCTTGTGATGTCCAGAATGTGGGCGTGTGGCCTGGACCAGACCAGGGGGTGTCAAGTTGTCCTGCTCCCACCTTCACTGGGCACTGCCTCCCTGGACTTTGGCCCTTCTTCCTGGGTAGAATCTTGCCATGCCCTGGGCACCGAAGGGAGAGGCTCTCGCTCTGGCAGAGCCTGCAGGCACTTAATTCATCTAATTAGACTAGAGGAGTGGTTCTGGCCACACCACGCCCTAGGAGACCTCAGAGGAGTTGCTCTCCTCTGAGCCTCCTTTGTGCAACCAATACTTGATGAGCACATATCCAACAGAAGTCTCTGCTTACCAACTCCAAATTAGGACTTCTTTCATTCATTCTACAAATGTTTATGGAGTACCTCCTCCAGGGCTAAGGGTACGCCAGGGACAAGACAGGCCAGGTCCCTGTGCACATGGCACTTACATTCCAGGGAATATCTAGTGCCGCAGTTGCAGGGTTAAGAGCAGAGACTTTAGTACCATCTGGGTTCCAATCCTGGCTCTGACTCTTAACTAGTTGTGTGACCTTGGACAAAATCCTTAACCCCTCTCTGCTTTAGTTCCCCTATTTGTAAAGTGAGGTTAATAATGGTACCTGCTCTGCTATTGGGAGGATTAAATGAGTTACTGGCACATGACTTAGAATTTTGGCTACTGTCATTGTCAGTGCCTGACCTAAGGACCTCCCAGGGAGCATTGATGACAAGATATTAGGCAACAGAGACAGAGAATCATAATTTATCGTATAGCAGCCTCAGCATTCTTTCTCTCTTATGAATTCAAAGGGCCCGCCCTTGCCTTTTCCTCTGATTGTTTCCTCTTGGACCACAGTCTCCTAAATAAGTGACACCTTCCTGATTCCTTACGCAGCTGGAAGAAGGACATAGAAGAAGCAGAGGAAAACATGGACACCCAGTTCCCCCTGACTTGGTCGTGTTTATATTTTTCAAGGAAGAAATCTGTCACTTGTTTACCATCTTCTCCCTTCTCATTAGCATCCCTTTAGGGTCTTGTACTAGGTGCTGATGGTTCACTAGAAAGAACCCCTGATGTGAACAGAGGAGAATCGAAGTCTTAAAGCCCAAGCACTTTTGAGCAGAGAGAGGAACAGAGCTGCCTTCAGCTCTGTAGGGGTTGGCACGCTGACTGAGAAAAGTGGGTAAGATTATGGTGTCTAGTTAACAATCCTGCCTGAAGACTATTTTTCCTCAGTAATTGGTCTGAACTATAAGTGGGTCAAGAAGTAATAAAAAGAGACAGCTGCAAATGCTGGAAAGTCTCGTCATCTGGGATATTTCAGTAAAAGGCCAAATAGTATTAAAATTTAAACACCTAAGAATATCTTTATATTAAAAAAAAAACTTGGGACATGTTAATAATAATACTAAGGCTGTCTATGTGCCAGACACTATTTTAAATGCTTTGCAAGTGTTAAAGCAATAATCTTTACAATTCTGTAATGAGGTAAATACTATTGTACTATACTTATCCCCAAATATCAGAAAGGATGGCTGGAGCAGTGATTCTCAAAGTGTGGTCCCTGGATCAGTAGCATCATCTTTACCTAGGAACTTATTAGAAGTGTGAATGCTCTAGTACAGCCTCAGATCTGCTAAATCAGAAACTCAGGGGGCGAGGCCCAGAACTCTGTATTTTAGCAAGCCTTCTGGGTGATTCTAGTGCATGCTCAAATTTGAGGACCACTAAGCTAGATTTGCTATGGTGACAAAAACTCCTGACTCTCAATTTCTTAAAACAGCAAAGGGACATTTTTCCCTCACACCGCTTGTCCACCAGGAGTGGGAGGACAACTTTGCTCATCACAACACTCAGGCATCCTTTGGAAATGGTCCTAAAGGCTTATAACAAGTGAAGAAACATTTATTCGAGAAACTCTACTAAAATTTGGTAAGAACAGTGAGAGTCTGTGGTATCTGAGCAAGATCTTCCCCCATCTCCAGGTTAGCAAGATAGAAATTCCACTCCAGACCTGTGCAGCTCAGACCACAGATGTCCCTTTCACCAAGCTCCCAGGCAGAGGGCTATTTTCCCAGAACGGGCAGGATATCAGCATTTCTCAGCCTGCCCCAGCTACCTGTTATGAAGGTGCTGTTCTGGGCAAGTGTGGGTGAGAGGTGGGAGCTCCTTTCTTCTACTCAGCCCCCACTCTACCATAGGCATGGCACCACTGAGAATATTTGGGCCCTGACCCCCTTGCCCTGGCCTTTAAGGCAGAGGTTCTGTCCTGGAAAAGGCAAGCCAACAAGACCTGACATTATTGCCCTTCTACTCTACTGAGCACTTAGCTCCTAAAGCAAGGGTGTCATTCAGAGATAGGCACACCATTGTCTGTATCCTCAGTTCCAGAGTCACAGCACAGAGGTTTTTTTTGTTTTTGTTTTTGTTTTTCCCAGAGGAAGAGACAGGCTATAGAGTAGTAAGCTCCCAATCTCTTCTCAAAGGAAACTGACTTCATGTGCAAGAGAGTGTGGAGAAGTTCAAGCCTAGAGGTGCTCTCAAAAACAGTGGTGGTTGTGATAAAAATCAGTTGGAAGGAGATAGGTAGATTCATTGGAGATATAGGCTAAAATGTAGGCTGGCTAGTTTGTCAGAGAGAACCAGGGGAAGAGACAACTGGAAAAAGCCCTTCTGGGGTCAGAACAAATCTCAAACATTGACCTTGTGAACTATCTCTTCAAATGAGCCCACATTTGATTGGATAGTCTGTAAACAATTTATGCCACAGGGCATTGTTGAAAATAATAGAGCAATTGGCCAGTAATTAGCGGAGCTTAACAGATGGGTGTAGTCAGGAATATACTGTCAAAGAGAGCGCTGCCAAAACCGCTGTCATTCCAGGGTGACTGTAGGCACACCCAGGGCTGCGCCTTCCAGGAGCAACATCAGAGGCTACACATTGAGAAGGGGAGAGGTCGCAATAGAATTCAAAGTAGCCATTATAACTATGTCCAAAGAACTAAAGGAAACCATAATAAAAGAAGTAAAGGAAGGTATGATGGCAAAGTGGCACCAAAGAGAGAATATTAATAAAGAAATAGAAATTATAAAAAGAATCAAATGGAAAGTCTGGAGTTAAAAAGTAAAATAACTCAACTGAAAAATTCTCTAGAGAGGCACAACAGCAGGTTTGAGCTGAAAGAAGATAGAATTAGTGAACTTGAGATAGATTGATAGAAATTATGCAGTATGAAGAATAGAGATAAAAAAGAATAAAGAAAAATCAATAGAGCCTCAGAGAAATGTAGGACATCAAACCCACCAGGATATACATTGGTGGAGAGGAAGAGAGGAGAGAGAAAGCAGAAAAATGTTCAAAGAAATAATGACTGAAATTTTCATAAATTTATTGAAAAACATTAATCTACATACCCAGGAAGCACAATAAATTCCGACTAAGATAAACACAGAGCCACAAACAGACAACATCATATAAATGATGAAAGACAAAGACAAGAGAAAAATCTTAAAAGGAGCAAAAGGAAAACAGCTCATCACTTATAAAGCAACCTCAATAACACCTGATTTCTCATCAGAAATTATAGGGGCTGGAAAGTGTTGGGATAACATATTCAAAATGCTCAAAGGAAAAAAACCTATCTATCAAGAAGTTATATTCAGCAAAGCTATCTTTCAAAAATCAAGGCACAATAAAAACATTCCCAAATAAAAACTGAGATAATTTGTTGTTAGCAGACCTGCCTTATAAGAAATAATAAAGGAAGTCCTTCAGGATGAAAGCAAGTGACCCATAAACAAGTGACAGAAATTCACGTGAAAAAAAAAAAAAAGAATGCCAGTAAAGGTAACTATGTAATTATAAAAGACAGTATAAATGCATTTGTCTTCTCATTTTTTGACTAATTAAAAAAGCAATGATATACAACAATATGTATATAATGTATTGTTGGGCCTATGAAATATAGAAATACAATATTTTTGTCAATAGCACAAATAAAATGGGTGGGACCAAAGCTGATCCTAAAATTGTATGGAAATTCAAGAGACCCAGAATATCCAAAACAATCTTCAAAAAGAAAAAAGAAATTTAAAAACTCATACTCCTTGATTACGAAAATTACTATAGAGCAAAGTAATCATGGATAGACATATAGATCAGTAGAATAGAATTGAGAGTCCAGAAATGAACTCATATGTCTGTGGACAACTGACTTTTGACGAGGATGTCAAAATTATCCAATAGAGAAAGAATAGTTTTCTTAAAAAATGGTGCTGGGACAACCAGAGAGCCACATGCAAAAGATTAAAGTTGGACCCCTACCTCACACTATACACAAAATTAACTCAAAATGGATCAAAGATATGAGAGGTAAAACTATAAACCTCTTAGAAGAAAGCATAGGGATATATCTTCATGACCTTGATTAGGCAACAGTTTGTTAGATATGACACCTAAAGTATGAGCAACAAAAGAAAAAACATAGAAAATTGTACTTTATCAACATTTAAAAATTTGTGCTTCAGAGATAGGTCATTATCAAATAAGTGAAAAGACAACCTACAGAATGAGAGAAATATTCTACAAATCATATATCTGAAATCAAGGGAGTTGTATCTAGAATGAATAAAGAACTCTCATAACTCAACAATAAAAAGGCAAATAACCCAGTTTAAAAATGGGCAAAGGATCTGAATAGATAATTCTTGAAAGGTGTACAAACAGCTAATAAGCACATGAAAATATAGTCAACATTACCAGCCATTAGGAAAATACAAATTAAAACCACAACTAGATACCACCTCACACCACCATGATGGCTGTAATAAAAAGTCAGATAGTAAAGAGTGTTGACAAGGATGTTGAGAATTCAGAACCCTCATGCACTGTTGGTAGGAATATAAAATGGTAGTCACTTTGGAAAACAACCTGGCAGTTCTTTTAACAGTTAAACATTCAGTAACCATATGATCTAGCAATTCCACTCAAGACAAATGAAAACATACGTCCACAGAAATACTTCTGTACAAATGTTTATAACAGAATTATTCTTGTAAGCCAAAAGATGGAAACAAGCCAAATGTTCATCAATTGATGAATGGATAAATGAAATTTGGTATACCCATGCAATAGAATATTATTCTGCCATAAAAAGGAAAGAAATAGTGTTACTCGATATAACACAGATGAACCTTTAAAAAAAGAAGCCAGTCACAAAAAGTCACGAATTGTATGATACCATTATATGAAATGTCCAGCATAGACAAATCTATAAAAAACACAAAGTAGATTAATTTTTGCTTAAGTCTGGGAGAGATGGGAGATACGGGTGCCATAGCTAATTGTTACAAGGTTGTGATTTTTTTGAGGTTTTGAAAATGTTCTAAAGTTGACTGTGGTGAAGATTGTACATATCTGTAAATATACTAAAAATAATTGAATGCTTTAAATTGTATGTTTTGTGAATTATTGTTTAATGAGCTGTTTTATGATGCAATACCTAGTAAGAATTATAACTTTTTATGTATGAGATTCTCAATACACAGAACAGATGGAAGTGGTATTTAATTAGTATACTTTTTATAGGGTCAAATTTATTTACTTATAATAATAGCAATCATTTATTGAATTAACTTTAGTCATAAGTTTTACTTTATGTAAACATTTGGTAGGAAATACTTTTGAGTATGTATGTTATTCTTTTGTAAATAGCCAGAAATGTTATTTTTAAACAAATGTGTCACACTGAAGGGAATTCAGAAAATAAATTACATAACCAACAGCTGACACAATCCATCTTTGTTAAATCTGCACATTTTGCATTATTTACTTCAGATTTTCATTTAAGAAACAAAATATAACAAAATCAGTTGAAGTTCTTCACATAAATTGTTCTATTCCATTTCTCTCTCTTCTGTAGTAAATCACTATGGAATGGAATGTTTTGCATGCTTTTAAATGATGTAAATACTATAAGTTTGAAAATATCATTATTCAACATGCTTTCTTTTCATGTCATGTTTGTTTCCAAGTGTATACAAAGAACAGAATACTATAAGAAACCTCCACGTATCCATATCTTGGCTTCAACAATGACCAGTTATGGCTACATGTACTTCATTAAAACCCCTACCCATTTCCAATCATTTTTCTGAATTATTTTAAAACAATTTCATCTGTAAAATTGCAATAGGTATCTCTAAGAAATAAAGACACTTCTTAAAAAACCAGTACTGTATTGTAGATCTATCCATGTGTAATTCTACTCTGTCATTTTAATTGTAATGCAAAATTTGATTCTATGGGAAAATATTTTGATTTCTTTACTCATTCATTTACTGATGGATGCTTAGATTGATTCCACATATTCACTAAAAACAATGACATAATGAACCTTTCTGTACATGTCTCCTTATACATGTATGCATGGAATTGGAATGATTGGGTCATAGGTAGGGAAATCACATGACTCCCCTACATCCTGGAACAGTATCATATTTATTTTTATTATCTTACTGCACTGGCCAGGATTTCAGGACAATCCTGAACAGAGGATGTGGGAGTGGATGTCTTTTTATCATTCTTGATTGGAATGGAATTTCTGATTTTAAGGTAATATTTCTTGTATTCCACTATCAAGTATTGCAATTATTTTAGGCTTTTGGTAGATATTCGTTCATTTGAAATTAATTTTGGCTGTAAATAACACCCCCCCATTCTCCCATCCCTCTACCCCAGTAACAGTGACTTAAATAAGATAAACACTTACTTCTCTTTGACTAAGCAGTTTGGTTGTAGATGACCAGGAGCTGGTATGACATCTCTTCTACAAGGAATCTTCAGAGACTCAAGCTTCTTCCAGCTCACTACTCCACTGTTTTTATGATGTGGCCCTTGTCATCATGGTCCAAAGCAGCCTCTGAGTTCTACACAAGATGAAAGAAAGGGATGAAACAGAGGTAAAGGATGTACACCAGCTGTCTGTTAAGGAAGACTCTGGAAATTTGCCTTTGTACACCTTTGCAGTAGAGGTTCACACCAACCTTACAAAGGAAGCTGGGAAAATTAGTCCTTATGCTGGCAGTGCATGTGCCCCGCTTAAAATTCTATTACCAAAGAAGAAGGGATAAACAGATTTAAGGGGATAATATAGCAGTCTCAGATTAAGTAAATGTCCTTGTGTTTGTAGTTTACTAAGAGTATTTTTAAAACATAAATGGATGTTATTTTACTCATTGCTTTTTCTGCCTTTATTGAGATCATATAGTTTTTCTTCTTTAATCCAGTAAGATAGTAAATTACATTAATAGGTTTTTCCGATGTTGAATAATCTTTTTATATCTGGTATAATTTGCAACTTGGTCATAATGTCCTATATCTTAATTGCTGAATTTAACGTGCTAAATTTACTTAGGATTTTTGCATTTGTGACGTAGTCTATGCTATTAAGAGAGATTGACTTACAATTTATTTTTTTCCCTTCTGTTTTTGTTTGGTTTTGGGTTTAATACTATATCAGCCTTTTAAAGTGAGTCAGTAAGCATTTCCTCTTTTTACCTTCTCTAGAATATTTTGTTCACAGTTTGTATTTTATTTTTCTTTCTTTTTTTTCTTTTTTCTTTTTTTTTTTTTAGGTGATGTAACCCTTGGTTGACCTCACAGATTGCAAGGATCTTGTCAGCTTACAATCCCTTACTTATTATTTTTTTTTTACACCTACAGCACCTGGTCTTCCTAGGTGGTCTCCCATCCAAGTACTAACCAGGCCTGACCCTGTTTAGCTTCCGAGATCAGACAGGATCAGGCTTGTTCCGGGTGGCATGGCCGTAGACTCTTCTTTCTTTCTCTTTTTTTCTTTCTGCTTTCTTTCTCTCTCTCTCTCTCTCTTTTCCTTCCTTCCTTCTCTCACTGCAAAACAAACGCTATTTTCGCTTCCACCTTTTTTCATTAAAGCAAAAATGGGTACCCTTCCTTCCTTCCTTCCTTTTTTTAATTATAACCATCCCAGTTTATGTAAAGTGGTATCTCATAGTGGTTTCAATTTGCATTTCCCTAATGACTAATAATGTTGAGCATCTTTTCACACGCTTATTGCCCATTTGTATATCTTCATTGGAGAAATGTCTTTTTAGGTACTTTGCCCACTTTTAATTGGGTTGTTGGTCTTTTAGTTGTTGAGTTTTTAGAATACTTTAAATATTTTCTCCCATATCGTCAGTTATCTTTTCATTATCTTGGTGGTATTCTTTGAAACACAAAAGATTTTTTTATTTTGATGAAGTCTGATTTACATATTTTTTCTTTTGTTGCTCACACTTTTGGTGTCACTTTTAAGAAACCACTGCCAAATCCAAGTTCATGAAAATCTATCCCTCTGTTTTCTTATAAAAGTCTTATCATTTTAGCTCCTATATTTTGATACATTTTGAGTTGATTTTAACTGATTTTTGTTTGTTGAACCACTCTTGCATTTCTGAGATAAATCCCTTTTGGTTGTAGTATATATTCTTTTTATATGCAGCTGGATTCAGTTTGCTAGTATTTTATTGAGAATTTCTTCATCTATATTCATAAAGGATGTCAGTTTGAAATTTTTTCTTCTTGTATGTCTTTGTCTGGCTTTGATATCAGGATAATGCTGGCCTCATAGAATGAATTAGGGATGTTTAGACCCATGGATTATTTAGAAGGATGCAGTTTCATTTCTAAGTGTTTGAATATTTCACTTTCTTGTTGCTATCTAATTTATCACTTTTTTGTTTATATCTAATTTAAGTTCACTATGGTAATACTTCGTATGATTTCATTTCTTTTACATTTGTAAAGGTTAGTTTTATGACCCTGGATATAGTCTAACCTGGTGAATGCCCCATGGGCACTAGAAAGGAATGTGTATTCTGCCATTGTTGGGTAGAGTGTTTTACAAACATCAGTTAGGTTCAGTTGGTTAATTGTATTCTTCACTTCTTCAGTTATATTTCTGATTTTCTGTCAACCAGTATTATTAGTGAGAGAAAAGAGCTATAGTCTCTAACTGTAATTGTGAATTTGTCTATTTTTCCTCTCAGTTGTGTCAACTTTTGCTTCATGTATTTTGAAGCTTTGTTTTTAGGTACATACACATTTAGAATTGTTATGTCTTCCTGGTAAATTGACTTTGTTCCTTGTAATTTCCTTTGCTTTGAAGTATACTTGGTCTTATGTTAATATATTCACTCCAACTTTATTTTGAATGTTTTCTGTATGGCATGTCTTTTTCCATTCTTCTACTTTTAACCTATTTATATCATTATATTTGAAATAGGTTTCTTGTAGACAGCATATAGTTAGGTCTTGTTTTTATCCTTTCTGACAATCTCACTTAATTGCTGTGTTTATCTACATTTAACGTCATTATTGATCCGTTTGGATTTAGGTCTACCATACTATTAATTTTCTGTTCTTTTTCCCCTCGTTTCTCTATTTCTCCTTTCCCATCTTCTTTTAGGTTATTCGAATGCTTTTTAGTATTTTATTTAAATTTATCCATTGTGTTTTTGACTATATCTTCTGGTATAATTTTTTAGTGGTTGCTCTAGGGAGCACAATATACATACTTAACTTTTCAAGGCTACTTAGAATTAATATTTTATTGCTTGAAGTGGAATGTAGAAACCATAATATAAGTCCTTTTACTCTCTCCCACTATGTTGTGGTTGTCATATAGTACATTGACATACACTGAAAATCTCATCAAACAACGTTATAATTTTTTGCTTTCAACCATCAAACATAGTTTAAAAAACTTGAGAATAGTCTATTGTATTTGCCCAGATGTTTATCATTTCTGTTGCTTTTCTGTCAATTCTGCTATTCCAAGTTTCCTTCTGGTATTATTTCCCTTCTGCCTGGAAAACTTCCTTTAGTAATTCTTTTTGAGTAGGTATGCTGGGAACAAATTCTTTTTGTTTTCCTTCAGCTGAGAATGTCTTCACTTTGCCTTAATTCCTGAAGGATATTCTTACTGGATATAGAATTATAGATTGACAGTTTCTTTTTTTCCACACTTTAAAATTTTGTTCACTTCCTACTGGCCCATGGTTTCTAATGACAAATCCACAGTTATGGATGTTTTTCCTCTGGCTTTTTTCATGACATTTTTCTTGGTCTTTTATTCTCAATAGCTTAATTAAAATATGTCTGGGTGTGACTTGCTTTCTGTTTATCCTGTTTGTGGTTCACTGAGCTTATCAAATTTGTAGGTTTATATCTTTTGCCAAATTTGGAAAGTATCCAGCCATTATTTCTTCACATATAATCTGTTCACAGTTTATAGCTTTATTTTGTGGGAGAGATGAGGTGGAGTATGTTACTCCATCTTATCTACCATCTTATCTGGAAATAGAAACTTAAGTCCATTTGGATTAATATTATTATGGCTACACCATATTTTTGGATTAGAATTTGCCTAATAAAAGTTTTCCAATTCTATTACTTAACAATATCTCTGTATCCTAATCTTTATGTGTTTTTGGCTTTTGCTTAAGTATTTAATCTGACATTCTCTTTTAACCCTGAATTTTGCCCATTTTCATTTATTATGGTTAATTATGCTTAGATTGTGCTATTTATTTTCTCTTCCTTTTTCTTTATTTTATTTTTCTCCTTTATTATTTTCTATAAGATTGGAAAAGTTTTCAGTTTTCTTTTCTTCCCAGCACTTGCTCCATATATTGCTTTGGAAGTTAATACATTATATTTTGTTCCCTTTGTAGATTACTCTTAAAATTTTAACTTTTATACTTGAACTAACAGTGACTACAGTGTATGTCTACTCTTTTGACAAATGCAAGTAACTTAGTCACCTATTGGTGTCCAATACTTTAATTACATCTTTTTATACCCCTTCTTGGTTGTTGTTGTATTATTAGATTTACTCACATGTTTATTCATTTTCATTTGTATTTTTTGTTTATCACTGCTTCTTTCTTCTCACTACTTCCTCCTGGGTTGTAATGTATATCATATATAGGAGATATATATCATATGTATATATGCTACAAAGGACATACAGGATATATATCTCTATATATCCATATATAAATATATAGTCAATCAATAACAGTCTTTTAGTAGTAAATTCTCTCAGTCTTTATTAAAAAGATCTTTTTACCCTTGCTCTTCAATAATAAGTTAGCTAAATAATTTCTATATCACTCTCATTTTCTCTTAGCACTTTGAAGATATTCTTCAAGATAATCTGACTTCTAATGTTGCCATTGACAAATCTGCTGGCAGTGTAATTGTCATATCTTTGAAGGTAATCTGTCTTTTTTCTCTGATTTCCTTTAAGATTTTTATGGTGTTTGGCAGTTTCACAGTGATGTATATATGTATAGATTTATTTATCTTACCTAGAACTAGCGCTTTTTGAAACTAATGATTTGTATTTTTCACAAAAACTATAATTTTATGGATATTAGCTCTTTGAATATGTCCTCTCCACCATTTGCCTAGTCTCTTCCCCATGGAAATCCTTTTAGATTGTTGGACCTTCTCATTCTATTTATGTCTCTTACTCTCTCTGTATCAGAAAGCTTTTGCTGTATAACAAATCATCTCAAAATATATTAACTTAAAATAACAACCATTTATTTAGCTTATGATTCTGTGCATCACAAATTTGGGCTAGACTCAGTTGGGCGGTTTTTCTGGTCTTGGCTGAGCTCGGTCATGCATATATGGTCAGCTAGGGACTAGCTGGTCTAGGATGACCTCAGTTGGAATGGCAATTTACATAGTCCTTCATCCTCTAGTAAACTAGTCTGGGCTAAATCATCAAGGGTTTTAAGAGAGTGAATGGAAGTACACAAGGTCTCTTGAGGCCAAAGGTCAGAACCCACATCACTTATGCCACATTTTATTGGTCAAAAGAAGTTGCAAAGGCAGCCTAGATAAAAGGGGTATGTTGTGGGGGAAGACTCCACTTCTTGATAATAGGAGCTGCAGCTGTAAAATCACGTGGAGAAAAATTGAAATTTATAAAATTAGGAAAGTGATATTTATTATACTTCTGTATTTGTGGCTTGTATATGATAGTAGTTTAGCGAATAAACTGGGATCAGAGTGGAATAATTTTGACCATTTTTGCAAGTAATCTATAAAATTACCTGTCATGATTATTTTTATTAAACTCTTTACTTCTCTTTGGGGAAATTATATAGTTCACTAAATTTCTCTTCACCATGGGTAATTGCTATTTAATTATCCACTGAATTTTTAATTTAAATAACTGTACTATTCATTACTAGAAGTTCTATTTTTCTCTCATCTGCCTATTCTTTTTTTTCACAGTGTCATTTTCCTCTTGTTTTTTATTCCTTCCTATTATCATTTTAAACATACTTATTTTATATTCTCTATCAGATTGTGTTGCAGTGCTTAATCTTGCTGTTTGTGTATCTCTAGACTTTTGATAATGGTTGAGTTTTCTCCTGTGCACTCTCAACTTATCTTCAGTAGGGCTTTATCTGCAGGAGTCCTGTGTGGCCTCCATGGAGGACCTGTTCCTTTACAGCAAGTTTCGAATTTGTTTCCGTTAAGTACTCCAGAGATATTACTAAGCCTGGACTAATATTTATGTTAATTTCTCATTTTTAGGGTAGAGACAATTTACACCTAAAACTTCTGTGAGCACTGGCTCATGGTAACAAACTCTCAAGAGAGATTTAAAAAATTCTACCAGCTAGGTTGAGACAAATTTCCTTCTTGTCTTTCTGTGCTTAAAGTTTTTTTTTTTTTCTTTTTTCCTAGCACATTATTTCACTAAGGATATAGCCCTAGACAGTCCCAGTTTTAGCTGGGGGTTCTCTGTTTCAGTCTCCACTTTGGATAGGCCCAAGGCCTCACCTGCTCCCATTTCCTGCCTGTGCCCTCATCATACCCGCTTCTTCCATTTAGGGCAGCTGTAGCCAACTTGTTCTCATCGCTCTCTTCATTTCTGGTTTTTAGAGATTTCTTTTTGTTTGTTGGAGGGTTTGTTTGTTTGTTTGTTGTTTTTTGTCTGTTTTGTTTTAACCTCGCCTTCCTAAGTATTTAGAGAAGGACGTTTTTCAGATTATCTTTTGTTTAAGTTAAAATTATTGAGATGACATTGGTTAATAAAATCAAATAGGTCTTAAGTGTACAATTCTATAATACATCATATGTATATTGCATTATGTGTTCACCTAAATTAAATTTTCTTCTGTCATCAAATATTTGATCCCTTTTACTCTTATCTATTTCCCCCTTCCCTATGGTAACCATTAATCCACTGTCCATGTCCATGAGTCCCTGTTTGTCATGTTTGTTTGTTGCTTTCATTTTTCCATCTTACATACGAGTGAAATTGTCTGGTTCTCAACTTTTTCTGTCTGACTTATTTCACTTAGCATGATAATCTCAAGATCTACTCATGTTATTTCAGGTTATCTAATCTACCATAATGCTCAAAACAGAAGTCCAAATATAAACCTAAATTAACTTTTTTCTTAAGAATCAGAATCACAAATTTTCACGGCCCTCAAAGCTGGCAGAAGCTCTGTAGAACACAGTCTGAAAATCACTGAGGCAGAAGAGAGGATTCAGGCTTCCTGCTGTCTACTTCCACAATTCCAGCCCCAGCACCCTCATGCTCTGTGACTTGGAGCAGGTTAGTTAGCTTCTCTGAGACTTCCTTTCCCCTTCTGTGTGAATAATCATACCTAACGCCTGGGAATATGTATGGAAAGCCCTGGCCCTGTGATGTTTGAGGTGGTGGTGGTGGTGGTCTCTCCAAATAGAGTCTTTGGTATAACTCCGAAAATTACATTAGGTGTAACATCCCTCTACCTAGCCAGGTGAATGGCTGGCTGGCAACAGGTTTTCAGGCACTGATGCAGGCTGTTTGAAGCCCACACGGGGGAATCAGTACAGAGCATGGTCTCCCGATGCAGAACCTGGGACCCAGGGGGTCCCGTGCCCTTTCGCATCCGTTTCTGGGAGGATAGCCCTGGCTGGCCACACTGAACGATAGTGCTCTCCGACCAGCTCTGGTCAGAGACCCGTTGAGGAAGCACCCCAGCCCCTCTCCACTGACCTCGATTTCCACACTGCGCATTCAACCTGGAGTGGTTAAAGAAGGATCCTCATCCTCCCCTCCCAAGCGGAGATGGGGGCAGGATGAGGGCACCCCAGCGAGGCGGTGACCCCCGGGTAGGCCCTTGCACAGGAAGAAAGGCATTTCTGTCTCGCTCTGAATCCGCCTCGGGTTTCGCACTTTCCTTCCCCAGGACAATCTCGACCTTCACTGTGAAGGGCCTTTTGCAAACACACACACACGCACATGTATTTTTGGAAGAAGGGAAAAAATTCCAAGAGAACCTCTGCTCGGTTAAAAATGAAGTGAAGATTATATTAAGAATGAAAGCCGAGCAGGGCCGCTGGGGCGCAGACAGAAGGCCCTTTCATCGCGTCCGGCCGCGCGCCGCAGGCAGCTGCCAACACAAACGCGGGCGGAACAGAAGCTGCGGAGCCGCCGCCGCGTTGCCAGGCCGCGTCCCCGCCGTCCCGAGGCTGGCGCCGCGCCCGTTTCCGCTCTGCTGACGCGCCCAAATCGCCAGGCGGGCGGCGGGAACCCCGGAGCCGCGCGGGAAGAGCGCCCGCGGGGGGCGCGTGACTTCCAGGCCGAGCCTCACCTGCGCACCTGCAGCCTCCGCAGTTTCCCGTCTCTGCACTTAGGTCCACACCACTGCCTGCCGCCCTTGGCTGGGGCTGTCCTCTGCTCCAGGGATGCTCGTCCTCATCCCAGTCCCCAGCACATGGTAGGTGCTCAGTAAGCTCAAGGCAGCCTCCTCCGTGAAGTCTGCCTGGGTTATCCTGGACTACCGAAGGCCATAGCTGGGGTTCCTCAGAGCCCTACAAGACTGGAGCCCCCAGCAGGGTCTGTGTCCTTCCTGCAGCCCCTCACCCAGTGCAAGCCTCTCCCACCCCCAAACGTGTTGTTGCGCCAAAGAAAGGGCCCATGCCTGCTTCCCTGTATGCCCAATGCTGGCTCTCTATAGACATCCTCCGTGGAGGATGGACAGCCTAATGATTTGCCAACTGGAGATTCTTTCATTAATGTTGGGAAAGCCATTCACCCATACCTATAAAATGGGCACAGGCAAGTCATTTTTCCCTACTTCTCAGGACTCATGTGAGGCTGAGGAAAGAGGCTGTGGAGAGGTAAGGACAGCTTGAGAACTGTGGGGTGCCAGGGTCTTCCTCTATGAGACATGCACTCCTGGCCACTGCCCAGATCTGCCCTCCTCATCCCTTTCCAAGGCATTGCCTCTCATCCCCTCACAGGAGGATTAATCACTCCGTTCAGCCATAAGATTTCTTCCTCGCAGTGGGAGAGGTTATGACAGTCAGGACCCCTGGCCTTTGAGGGTCATTCCTTCCCAATTCTTCCTGGTCTCTTGGGCTCCTACCCCAATGCAGAGGAGGGCACTAACCTGGTTGGCCAATCAGAGGCTATCACCCACCTTCTCAATTGGTGACCCTAGGGTGGTGACCCACCCTGGGCCAATCAAAACTTTCTGTGTGAAAGCTGCGTGAAGCTCTGGATCTTGGTACCTGAAGGGGTGAGGTTGAGGCAGCTAGGGGTTCTCTGGACCCAAGAGGGAAGCAGAGATGAGAGGTGTAGCAGGTGAGGGGCAAGAGAAAATGATGAAAATCCAGAGAATCATAGACAAAGAAATCATACTGGGTCCCCAGGATCCAGCTGTGCTGCAGACAGAGCTACCTCTGGACAACTCATGACAACAGCCGATCCATTCTCTTTTGGTTTGGGCCAGTTCAAGTTGGGTTTCTGTCAGCTGGAATTGAAAGAGTCCACCTAATATGCTTGTCATCCTAAAAAGCAAAGCCTGAGCCCTTGCACTTGATGTTTGTGGCTTTCACAATGTGCAGCCTGCTTTCTGGCCTTGGACTGTCTTAAATTTGTCCAGCACTCTATCATTTCCAAATGATTTTCACAAGCATAATCACAGGTGATCCCCACCACAACTCAGGTGTGAAATAAGGAGACTGAGGCTTTTGTATTAAGTGCTGTACCCGAGGTCACAAAGGTCTAAGGGATGTGAATGAAATGCAGCTAAGTCATCTCAGACCCCAGCTAGTCTCCCAGCCACACCCAGCCATACTCCCTCTGCCCTCCTGCACTCTCCCTTCCACTTTGACTAGGACTGACTGCTCCCGAACACTATACTCACGGGTTCCCATGGCGCAGCTTGGCTCTGGTCCTCCCTCCAGCTCTCTGCTGACCTCAGTCCTTCACAGATCAGCGCATGCCCGCCTCCCCCTGCCCCTCCTCTGAGCCTGCATTCTGCATCAATCATTTGGTACTTGTGCTTCGGATGCTGAAGGATAGGTTGCTGCACTCCCACCTTGCTTCCCATGCACAGAGTCAGAAACTGAAGGCAAGAACCTGACCTATGCCATTTTAGATCTGTCTTTTGAATATTTAAGGGGCAAAAGCCACAGGATGTGACAATTAATGTGATTTGGGAAGTGA
>NW_006441386.1:6809288-6829692 GCF_000325575.1 Pteropus alecto
GGTGGCTTTGGCTGGGATGTTATTACTAACCAACCTCAGGAACATGAGAAGAGGCCCAGGTTATGGAGGAGAGATCAGAGAAGGGTGGTCTCAGGCCCCTGGGGGTACAGCATGGAAAGTTCAGAGAGGGGGGTGCTGGAGGGGTAGGTTCAGAAAGCTCTGAAGTAAATGAAGATGGAGGCTGGGCCCTTGGGAGTTGATGAATTGACCCGAGATGAATTCTTTTATGTGGAAGGGAAGATGATCAAGGACAGAACCCCAACATTTAAGGGACTGGGGGAAAGCGAAGGAGAGGGGGAAGAGGAGAGGAAGAGGGTGAGGAGGGTCAGCGAAGGAGACAGTGGTGTGTGAAAGGAACATGTGAAGGAATTTTAAGAAAGAAATGTGGCAAATGATCTCAGAGGTCTATGGGAAGAAGACATCTTTCCAGAAGGAAGGTGCTCACTGGACAGTCAACTAAAGGGTCACTGAGGACCTAAGCCAGAGCAGTGTCCACAGAATGGTGACAGTAATGGGCCAAGAGGCAATAAAGGTAGGAAAAGCTGAGAAAGCAAATGCAGACAACTCAGCCAAAAGCCTGGCAAATGTGGGCTTAACTAACGAAAAGGAGCAAGATGACCTGAAAACTACCCAACATCTTCGGAAGAAATTAAAGAACACCTAAATGGAAAGACATTCATGTTCATGGTTTAGAAGACATACTATTGTTAAAATGGCAATACTCCCCAAATTGATCTACAGATTCAAATTAATCCCCACCAAATCCCTTTCAAAAGCTACTTTTTTTTACAGAAATTGACAAGCTGATCCTGAAACTCATAGGAAAAAAATGTGAGGAACCTAGAATAGCTAAACAAACAAACAAGACAACCAAGGCTGGAGAAGTCAAAATTCCTGATTATAAAACTTACTACAAGGCTGTAGGATTCAAGACTGTATAGTAGCGGCATAAGGATAGACACATAAATTACTGAAATAGAATTGAGAGTCTGGAAATTAACCCATATATCTATGGTCAATTGATTTTGACAAGAGTGCCAAGACCATTCAATAGTTTTGTAGTCTATTCTACAAATGGTGCTAGGAAACTGGATATCCACATGCAAAAGAATGTGCTTGCACTCTTACTTCATATCATATACAAAAATTTACTCAAAATGGATCAACAACCTAAATCTAAGAGTTAAAACTATAAAATTCTTAAAGGAAAACAGAGATAAATCTTCATGATCTTCGTTGAATCTGGTAATGGTTTCTTGTATATGATATCAATAGCATAAGCAACAACAGAAAAGATAGATAGGTAATTTTAGACCCCATCAAAACGTTTGTTCTTCAAAGGACAACATCAAAAAAGTGAAAAAGCAATCTACAGAACGAGAGAAAGAATATATGAAGAACTTTTACAGCTCCACAATTAAAAGGCAAATGACCCAATTAAAAAATGGTCAAGAGATCTAAATAGACATTTCTTCAAAGAAGACATACAAATGGCTAATAAGTACATGAAAAGATGCTTGACTTCAGTTGTCATTGGGAAATACAAATCAAAACCACAATGAGATGTCATTTCACATGCACTAGGATGGCTATAATTTTTTTAAGAAAGGAGAAAATAAGTGTTAGTGAGGACTGGAGAAATCAGAACACTCATACATGGCTGGTGGGAATATAAAATGGTTAGGCTGTTGTGGAATACAGTAGCACTGTTCCTCAAAAAATTACACAGGGCATTACCATATGACCCAGCAATTTTAAGAAAGAATGCTCATAGGTGGCAGGTGATCTCATAGGTCCATAGGGGGAAGACTTCTTTCAAGAAGGAAAGTGCTCGCTGGACAGTCAATTCTTTGGTACATACCCCAAAGAACTGAAAACATGTATTCAAACAAAAATATACATGGATGTTTATAGTAGCATTATCCATAATAGCCAAAAAGTAGAAACGAACCAATGTCTGTCAACTGATGAATGGGTAGACTAAAGGTGGTAGATCCATACAATGGGATATTATTCAGTCATAAAAAGGACTGAAGGAAGAGGAGAATGGGGCTTGACTGCTAATGGGTATAGCATTTTCGGGGACAATCAAAATATACTCAAATTAGATAGGGTGATGGTTGCACAACTTTGCGAACGTGCTAAAAAAAAAAACCCACAGAATTGTATATCTTAAAAGAATTAAATATGTTGTATATGAACTATATCTCAATTTTTTCCAATTTTTTTTTAAATGAGGAAGAATATATGAAGATATTCTCTCGTAAAAAATTGTTAATTCTCCTGGAAGGATAACTAGGAAACTGCCAACAGTGAGAAGGGAGGAGGAGGAGGGTGAGGAGCAAGGATTGATTGAATGGATTACAGTTTCAAGAAGTAAATAAATAGAATAGAATAAAAGTGGTCTGGCTTTGGGGGAAGGAGGAGGTGGAGTTGAAGGAATGTTCTGTTAGGAAGGAGAGACTGGGCCATGCTTGGAGGCAGAAGGGAAGAAACTTATGTCACAAACAAGGGATGGCTGACGAACTAGACAGGGCCAGGATCTAATGCACAGAAAGCAGCTAGGGGCGGACACTTCTACACCCATGGACCCAGGGGAGGAGGTGAGGTGGGCAAAGCTACAGAAGACATGGGGTGAAGGAAAATGCGGGGCTCAATGGCCTTTATTTTCTCTGTGGTGGAGAAGGCCAGGTTGCTGTGCCTGGGGAGAGGGGAGGGAGTGGGTACTTGGAAGAGAAAGGAGCCTGAGAATCAAGGGTGAGGTTGGGAAGGGCCTCCTCATGGAATCAAAAAGGGAATCAGTGACGCAGGAACGGGCTGCTGAGTAATCCTGAGGTTGGAAATGCACCTTGGTGATTTTCACATCCATTCCACAGAGCCTGAGTAAGGTTCTTTGTGTGCTGGGGGACACTGTGCTATTGATGGCTGGTAGCTATCTGCTGTGGCCATTCAGGGGCCAGCCTACCTGGGTGTCTGCTTTATACTTCAAATGCCATGTGTGGTGGGGGAAGTGGGCCTCCCAATGCCCCTGGCGGGGAGGGCCTCTGTGGGGCCCGGCCCATTGCGGGGGTGGATGAGAAGCTGGCTTGGACGTGCACAGCCCTAGCAGAAGCACAGTGCAACAGTGCCCAGAGGACGAACCCCTGGGCTGGCGAGCCAAGCTATTGGAGGTGGGACCATGAGAAAAGGTGGCTGACATCACAGGGGTCTTGTCCTCTCGGTCAACTCCAAGTTTTCCAACAACTATTCACAACTAAGTTTGAAACCCTCACTGCATTTCTAGCAAACTAGTTGTGTCTGCTGTGGTCTCTAGGGCTCTCCCGACCCTAAGGACCAGACGTGGCTTTCACAACCAGCACGGAGGGAGATAGATCCATCATCGAGGCAGAGAAGCGAAGAACAGAACACATCTTCCTCCAGTGCCCTTGGCCCTTCTCTGGGTGGGTGACTGTCCTCAGATCTGCAGCCTGCAGACCTGCCTGGGGTCCTGTGGCTGGGGTGTGAGCCAGCATAAATCACAGGCCCTCATCTACCTTGATGGATGCTGTCCCCTAGCACGCCCCCGCCAGCACTTGCCTGCCCTTTTTAGCAGTTACCGCAACCCACGGCTCATACTGAGCTCACAGCCAGTCACCCCAGATTTGCCTTGTTTCTCTTTTGTCGGGGGTCCTTGAACCAGCTTTCCTTAACACAGCAGACCAATGAGGACCTCATTCTAAGCCATCAATTATGTATTATCTTTCTGATTTGTCCATAGGATTTCATGAGATGTGTGGAGATACCCTATAAATGAGATCCATTTATTCCTTTGACAAGCCAGGACTCCTGTCTGACTGTGCTGGGGAATGGAGAACCAAAGTCAGATGAAACATTGTTGCTGCTCTTGAGAAGCTCACAGCCTTGGAAAGTCAGTCCCCACCATCCGATTGCTGTGGTGTGATGGAAACCAGGGGCCAGGGCATCCTAGAGGCAGCTATGTCAGGGTAGTCAAGGAAGGCTGCCTGGAGGAAGTACAGCTTAAGCTAATTTTTTTCTTCCCTCCAGGTTTATGCATGTATTTTTAACTACTTTAATGTGTGGTTTTTATATACAGAGAATAAAATGGTTTTCAAAAACATAAGAAAACATTTTAATATCAAAGACAAAAGCTTCTGTGATTTTGTTTGCTAGATTGAAGACAGAGAATTCTACTTTCGTGCCGAGCCGCCCCCTTCTCCATGATTGTTAACTGGAGACACATGTCCTGACTTCCATTCCCACCACTGTAGGCTTGTGAGCCTTGGGCCTTCTGCTTAGCATCCTGTCTTAAGCTAAGCCCCGGAAAAAGAGTGGAAACAGCCTGAGAGCAGCACCCGAGGAGGCAGGGAGGTGTGGGATGGTGTGGACATTTAGGAACCGCAAGTGGCTCAAGTTGGCTGGAAGACAAGGAGCCTGGCACGGGGTGCCTGGAGGCGGGGCCAGGCCTTCTGTGCTAAATTAGGGAGTTTGAACTTTATCTCAAAGACTTCTGGGAGCTACAGAAGCACTTAAGCCAGGGCAGGACAGGGCTGGTTGGTGGAGGAGGGCTGGCTGAGCATGGACAGGGACTGGGGAGTCCCGCTGGGAAGGTGTGGCAGTGATCAAGGTGAGAAGTCCTTAGTGTCTGATCCAGGCAGGGCAGAGAGGTGAACAGTTGGGGCGGGAGTGCAATTCGAAGGCCATTAAGAAGACAATCCTCAACCTTGGTGACTGATGGGGTGAGGCTGAGTGGGAGGAGGGAGGACAGCTCAGAGGCCTGGTCAGGGGACAGGAGGAGCAGCAGCTTGAGGGAAGTAACTTTCGTTTTCCCTATGCAGAGGGTATCAAGGTATGTGTGGGGGTCTCATGAGCTACAAACCAAACCAAACCAACACAGATGGGTTTGGCAAACTTATTCTTCGAGAACAGATAATGACTCCAACATATCCCCACCTACTTATTCATCTCACAATTTACCTCAAAAGGTTCTTAGAAACCAAGGTAAGGTTTTGCTTCAGGAGTTTGGATTCGGATTCAGCTTGTACGCAGTGACACCCATCACCAAGTGGAGCACCCCCCTCCTGGCTTGGCACCCCATCAGGTCACTACAGGGACGCCGAGTGTCTTGGCAGGAGTAAGTCTGGGGCTCTTCCTGGGCCAACTGGCCTCTTTTCCAGAGTGGCCATTTGTCTGGACTCTGTCTCCTGGTGCTGTTCCTGTTTCCTGGGATTTCTCAAAGAGCAATTTCTCAAAGCCACACTCACCCCAATGTCCTTTCCCTTTCTGGATGGTGAATTTTCTGGGTCTAAATGTTTCTCCTCTCTAGAAGGGCATTTCTACCTTTTTCTAAGCGATGAGGGCAAGCTCAGCAGGAGGGAGCTGGGAAAAGGGAGCAGAATGGGGCAAAATGGAGATTTGACTCAACTTCCTCCACCTATAATTTTAGTTTGAAGGATTATGAAGTAAGAATATCACATTCATTAGAGAGAAAATGTTTCTTGGTTTATTACAATATTTATATAATTGTTTTGCTATCTGCTGACTACTCACTATTATTATATCACTATCATGACTGAATTGACCAAGGCAATGAGAGAGGTCCAGGTAAGCTTCGTAAGCAGATCAGGAGAGAAAAGGAGCCGGTGAGGAGTACAGCCTTCTCTGTAGCCAGCCTGGCTTTTGACCTGAGAGAACAGGAGTCTCCAGCACAGATTTTTACCTGGGCACCCCAATCAGCAGAGTTTGACTCCTCAGTCTGACACGCACAGCCTTCCGCGATCTGGTCTCATCTGCCCACTTGCCCTCGACTCACAAAAACATAATTTTCTCAAATACACGGGCGGAGTCATGCTCCAGGCCCCTGCTCCTGCCGCTCTCAGCCTGGAGATCCTTCAGGCTCCCTTGTTACAACACCGCTCACGTCACCTCCCTGCAAAAGCCTTTCCAGCCCCTCCTGGCTTCGTGCTGAGGACTGACTTGCTGCCTTTTCCTACTCTGTGAATACAAGGGCCCAACTCTAGGCTCTGGGTCCCAACACCCAGCAGAGACCAGTCTTTCCTGAGTGACCATGTTGAGCAGTTCAGTATAGAACCCAGCCCACAAACTCATGTCACTTTCTGTGGCACAGGTGAGCCATAGTTTCTCTGGGGCCGCCTGGCTTGCTTGGATAACACAAACTGGGTTATGTCGCCACCTATTGCCCAGTTTCCTCGGAAAAAGTCAGCCAGGGCCTTCTGGCCTTTATCAGGAGGAAGAAGAGAGCTCAAATCCTCTTTCAGAAGACCAGCCCTTCTGTGGAGAGGGAAGAAGAGGAGGTCCTTGACAACTTAGTGGAAAGGGCCGCGTTCCAAGTTCAAACCGGGTCCTAGCTCAACGTGAACTGTGTGACCTGGGACGATCCTTGCTCTCCTGGGCCCAACCACCTTCTCTCAAATGAGACTATGGTTAAGTTCTCAGTGTCACCCGTAGATTCCAGGGTGGGGAGGGTTGGAGTAAAGAAAGCAAGGGTCCCAGAGGAGGGGCTGAGCACCACGGCTGTGCAGTGAGGATGACCAAGATGCCCCATCCAAACCATCCTGGCTCTGACGAGGAAGAGCAGATGGCCCTGAGTAGGTTTCTTAACCACTCACCCCACAGAGTTGTTGCGAGCACGCATCGAAGCAATGTTGTGAGGCTCTGAGGTTGGCCCCACAGACGGCAGTTGACATTACCCTGACACCACACAACCCAAGAAGCCACGAGGAGGCTGGCTTCAGAACACCTCACGACACACATTTTGCAAGGATGCATGCAAAGACAAAGACACACATGACACACATCAACATGGTTGCCCATGGCAGAGGATATGGGGACACGGAGAACGAGGAAACTAGGAGGGTCTTGCACAGACCGGTGATGATAATGCACTATGACCAAGGAGAGTAACTTGGGGTTAAAAAGGGGGCGATAAACCCCAAAACCCACTTCAGGTAAAAAGTGGTTTACTGAGAACTGATGTGGCTAGATGAGGCCACTGCCACCTGGAGGCCACCTTAGTTGCCATATGCTGCCCAGCTGAGTAGGGAGCCCTTTCGGAAGTTCTTTTTTGGAGAAATGGTTTCTTTGTTCTTTAGGGGCCACATGTCACCCTGGCAGAAACAGAAGACACCACTGTCCCACTCAGACACATGTGGTGGGCTAGGGGCAGCCAGCTGGGGTTCCCTCAAAATGCTCATGCGCACTGCCCACCACACTCCTGTAGGCCCAGCCCTCCCCTGTCCTTCGAATACATTGCAGCCAGTTACCTTTCCTTCTGTTTTTAATTACAGTAATAAAACTGCCTTTAAAAAACAAATGTATCTTAAATCATATAGAAGCCCTCAGAGCAAAACATGGAAGCCTCCTTTATCTCCTATGCTGCGCTCACCAGAAGTGGCCGCTGTTAAGTTTGGAGCACATTCTTCTAGGCCTTCATAAACATCTTGAATCCAGACTCCATGTATTATTCTCTAGGTTCTTGGACTTTAAAAGCCATCGGGTGTCTTCAGGATAGCAGCACTGTGAACCCTCTCACCATGCCCCTCGAAGCACTTACAGTCGTTTCCAATTTTGCCATGTCATCAACAGTGGTGCGACCCTTTCAGTCCACAAGTGTAAAAATGGTTTTGAAGGACAGAGTTGCTGATAGAACTATACTTTCAAACTGCCTTCCCAAAAGTTTTTACCCCAGAGTAATTTTCTAGAAGCACCGATTTCATGACACTCCTCTGCTAAAGGTCTATCAGCAACAATTCTCCAAGATAAAGCCTGGAAAAGAGGCCAGAGGGCGGGCAGTGATGGGTCACTCCCACCACTGGAGGGTAGTGTGTGCACCACACGTTGTGGGGGTGGAGGCAAGGCTGGGGACACGAGTCAAGTGGCAAGAACTGAGGCAGAGGAGGTCAGTGAAGGCTGAAGACACCAGAGTGCCACATAAGGATGGCAAAGCTGACTCTTAGATTGGTTTGACCATCTGGCCACACTGGAGGCCGAAGAGGAAAGAGACAGCAGTTGGGTGAACAGTCTTGCCAGTTGCTGGATCAGGGCTTGGCAGAGCGGGCTGGATGGATTGTGGGGTAAGGAGATGGTTCTGGTCCGGGCCCTCCTGAATCTGAAGGGACTGAGGGATGTCTGACCTTAGGTAAACCCCAGTCATGATCATGAGGTCTGGAGGTGCAGATCTAGGAGCCATCAGGTTCTCATGGCCTTTAAAGAAAACCACTCTTCTGAGGCTATCATTCCAGTAACCCGGGTAGAAGGGAGCACCTGGTAGGGGCAGGAGTCTCCTAGGGAGGCTTCTTAGCACCCTGGTCTCAGGCAGCACCACCCACTCCGCCCCTCTTCCCCAGGCAGAGAGGCATGGCCCAGTCTGCACCAGGACTTGGTTTCTGCTAAGCACATCCTGTTAGAAAGTGAGGCACTGGAAGGTGGGGGCACAGGTCAGGTGCTTCTCCAGATCAGGGATCGTGCCCAGCCCTCCAGCAAGGCCTTGGTCTGGTTGGGTCACTTGTCAAAATCTCAGCCATTGTTTATCTGAATTACATATGAAATGCTCTAAAGTGTTTTTTGAACAGTGAGGGTAGAGTGTGTGTGTGGGGGGGTGGGTGGTCCAAGGGGTAGGAGGAAATCCAAAAGCATGGAAGCTTTGGAATTCATGGAAGATTAAGTGTTCCAGGAAAGGAGCTTCAACGTACAAAATCAAGTAAAGACAGAAATGTCCGCTGGATTAGACTGCCGAGGGAGTCGGGGGTGGGATGGCGGGAAGGCAGTGGGCAGAAGAATAACTGGCAGTGAAAGAGTGGAAAAAGCCAGTGTAGACAACACCCTTGAAGGCTGGCCAGGAGGGAAGACGAGGGTCAGGGAGGGTAAAGAGGGAAGACATGGGGCTGATAAAAGATCCAAGGGCGGTGTGAGTGTTGTGGGAAAGACTGGGCAGTTTACCTGCCGATGGGAACACACAGCTGTGGGGCAGACAGTGGGGGCAGAAGCTGAGCTGACTGACGGGGTTTGGGGGCCAGCCCAGGAGGAGGGCGTGCAGAACAGGGGAGGCACCAAGGCTGCCCTGCCAGGAAATCAGGCCCCAGCCCAGAGAGGTGTTGCAGGAAGCCCTGGAGTGTACAAATGCTGGAGAACTGACTGGCTCTAAGGTTTCCAATTAACTGTCTCAAAACAGCTTCCCACAGAAGGGAGCAGGTTTCAAGGGAACCCCAGTCCAAATGCACAAGCATTTTATTATTAGGTAAACAGAAAAGAATTGCTCTGGCTCTAGAAAAAAACCCAGTAACCTCTCTTGCTGATTCAATTGGCCTTATCGAATGGCTGTCCCTCTACCCCACCTACTGACTTTACAAGTTAAGTCGAATTCACACAATTTATACTGGATGTTGCAAGGACAAGGAAGCGTTTTATTTATTTACAACAGAAACATTTGTAACATAATTCTCCCTCTTCAAAACAGAGAACCCTATAAAATACACACAGCAATCTCCATTTGTATTTACCTAGGGACATTAGCAGCCGGAAAGGGGGTTAGGACTGGGAGAAAAGCCAAGGACTAATTCCATTAAAAAAAAAAAAAAGAAAAGAAAAAAGACAAGAAACTGCCTTTTTAAAAAAATGGCATTTTCCTACTTGCTAGTAGCTGCACTTTCCCCTACTCTGTATATGAAAATGTGAAACAGAAAACGGCAGCTGCGAAAACATGTTTCAGCAGCATCGAGATGAGGCAAATGACCAGGCCTGCAGAACTTCATCCCTCTTCCAAGCAGGGACACCGTCTGCCCTGGGGAGTTCTTTCCCAAAAAGTTCCCTGCCCCCACCAACACATACACCAAATAACGATGGAGGACTCCAGCAGCCTCACTTTTCTTGCTTGTAGTTAGCTGAAGAATCTAGGAATCAAACACAGCAGTTAGAAACACAGTGGGACTCAGTCATCTCAAAGCAGCACAGTCACAATCTTCAGCTGCTGCCTGTGGTCACGGCCACTTGTTAGAGGGAGCCAAAGCCAGTCATGGGTCTGTGGTGACATCACCAGATGGGAATCGGGGGACAGATGCCATCACCTGTACATTACCAGTTAATGGTGGCTTTAAAACTTTAAATCGAGGGCACAACTGCAGAAAGTGAGAACACGCAGGACCCTAAAACCATCCAGTTCAATGTCTTCATTTTTCAGATGGGGCCCCAAAATAAATGCCTAATTTCTGAAGGCAGATAAAGCTTTATTCATTAGTTTTTCTCAACTGTTCCACAAGGACTGATTTAACCATTTAAATATGTGAAAAACACCCCCGAAGAGCCAAACATAAGCAGCTGCTTTTCAATGGGTTACTACGAACACCTGTAACAAACACCTGGGCAGCACAAGCCACTCAGGATGTAACCAGACGAGAAGCCTGAAAAACCTTTTGTGGGCATCTAACCACAGACAGAAAACACACCCATGTTAAGGGCAGAGGGACAGTGTGGTAGTTTATCTAGAGCATGGGTTGACTCCTAGGTCTAGTTCCTGTTCTGTGATCCTGGTCAAGACACACATCCTTTGTTTCCTCATCTATAAAATGTGCATATGTACTTCACTGAGCTGTTACAAGACCAATGTGACAGTTACCTGAAGGACAGTACGTAACGAAAGCTGTCATAACAACACGCTGACAGTTCTGCAGTTTTTGTCTGCCCGCCGTCCCTCCTCCCGAATTCCCTTGGAGCCCAACACTGGCCCTAGAGCCATGTAAAATGCTGGTATACAAAGGGCACTGGCTGGATGCACCTTCCCAGTACTGCACTGGTGAGGAGAGAAACTTGCCCTGTGACACTCTCCTCTACCCTGCCCCTTGGGCGGCAGCAGCAGCAGGTGGGCAGAGTACAGGGCAAGAGGGGGCGTTCAATGCTTCCTCCTCAAGATGTCCATCGTGCTTCTCATTTAAATCTAGTGTGAAGAGTGCTTTTTTGTGTGCCTATATATACTATGGCACTCTGCTGATTAAGCCTTTGTTGGCTGGCCTTTATAACAAATTATAGAAAAATATGATATTCAACTTACAAATCTCAAAGTTACCACCCTTATGGTAAACGGTGGGATGAAGAGATGAATAAACAACAAAATAAGTGCTATGAAGGAAAAAAAAAAAAAGTAGGCTATCGGACACAAAATGACATAGGTTTCTAGTTCACATAAAGTAACCAGAACACCTCTCTGAGGAGGATTAAGTAGATTGAGCTCTGTGAATTATCAGAAGGGCCTCCCAGGCTGTAGGAACACTGATGCAAAGGCCAGAGTCAGGAACGCAATTGGAATGTGAGAGAAACATTCAAGAAGCCAGCGTGGCTGACGTGAAGTGAACATGGGGAAGAAAGGTAAGAAATGACACAGGAGTGACAGCATGCAGGGCCACAGAGGCATCAAGAAGGACTTTAGGTTGTACTTGGAGTGCAATGGAAGCCGTTGGAGGTTCTGAACAGAGAAATGACTTTTTAAAAAATTATTCCGGCTGCTCTGTGAGAAAGAGATTGCAGAGGCATAAGAACAGCAGTAGGGAGAGCAGCCCCTTTAACCTGGGCAGGCTCACAGACTGCTCCACCCAATATGCTAAGTTGTGATGCCATGCCAGCTCCCTGACCCAGGATTCTGGAGACTGACACCTCACTCTTCATTTTGCAGGACCTCACTTCCCACTTATTCTTCTACAAACCCAAGCTGTCACATAAGTCCAACTATTTTAAGACCTTCACACCAGAGAGGCCATCAGTGGGCTCCAGTGGACAGTCCATTCACATGCCTGACTAGAACGAGAGCCACCCAGCCACTGAAGTGGAAAGCACTACTGTATTCTATTGGGCACCCAGAAGAGGAGGGGATGAGGGCATGGCTACACAGGGTGCATGAGGGCAGAAATTCAGAAACAAACACCTCCCTTCCAACCCCAAGCAAAGTCCTGGAGAAACAATGTGCTGGCAGTAATCTCATGATGATTTCTGATGCAATCACATGAAGATATGTCCAGCCTTGGGGCCAAAACCAATTTGACATTTCCTCTGATCACTTGTAACTGCTGTCCACTTTAATTTCCAAAAGGTCCAGGCCCAGAACCTACTGGTGAACCAAGACAGAACTCAAGTCACAGAGTCAGTAAAAAGTGAGGGAGGACCTCAGAGCTCTGAGGTGGAATAACTAAATCATGTTGCTCCTAATGGGATTTAATTATTCCACTACTTTTGCTAACCCTGTTACACGAACATGCAATAGTCATTCTATCATTAAAGTGAAGAATGAATGAATTTCCCCTACATAGGTTCTAACCCTTTATTCAGGGTATCATATATTAAGTCCTTAAACAGAATGAAGGTTTTGGTACAACTGTTTAGAAATTTGAATTAAAAAAAAGTTAGATCCCTATTTCAAATTAAGGATGGAAATAAACTGCTGATAGCTTAAAAATCTAAACATAAACTATAAAACTGTGAAATTACTAGAAGGAAACAAGACTTGTTAGTTAAGGAGAAATGCAAGCAGACAAACAAATGAGAAGATGCTTAAGTTAAAATGAGGCCCCTCCCACAGGCAGTCTCACTTCCTGAACTCCATTCAACAGAACCAGAACTACCAGTATATTAAGGACTTGAACCTGGGTAAAGCTGACTGCCTCTGCCTGCCCAGCCAGAAGCCCCTTCCCGTCAGCACAATCAATCAATGGATCGTGCTCAGGCTTTCTCTGCCACTCCTCAGGGAGCTCTTGGGCTCTCCTTTGCTTTCTTCCCAAGTCCAGAAGCACCCCCCAAACTCTTCTCTCTCAAGCAGCCTAAGGAAAACAAAAAAATTCCTGTTAACCTATGCGGAAGAACAAATTTGGTTCCTGTTTGCCTTAAATTCTACTCAGTTTAAAGGTCTTTCATTACAAAATATGCCATTAACACGTCTCCTTAGGGAAGGAACTGTTCCTTTGTGTAGGAGGAACTCTGCCGCTCTCCCAAAGCAACCACTTAAAGATGCACACTGTTTCCATTCCTGCCACATCAAAGATTCAATATTACAAACCGTAATAATAGGTCAAAGGCCAAAAAGAAAAGCTTATCTTTGTGACAGGAAGGCATTTAACAATCAGTCTTGATAAAAGCCTTTAGTAAAAAAATTTCTTTAACATGATAAAAAGAATATATCTCAGCCAAAAGTAAGCATCATGCGTAACAGTGTAACGGTGACAGTGGCACTTCTGTCACAGTCATGAAAGGTGAAGGTGCTAGGTCATCACCACTATTCAACACTGTTCGGAAGCACTAGCCTACACGATTAGACGGGCTCTGAATAAAATATGTATATGGTGGAAAAGAGAACATAAATTTACCATTACTTGCATGTGATGATCATATGTCTAGAAAATCCAGGGAAGCAACTGCCACAATTATCAAAAAACTAAAAATTTAGAAGAGTGTTTAGTTACAGAGAAATAAACAATTTACAGAAAGGACACCTGATTCTGTAAGCATGTGAAAAGATGACTGACTGATCAGGGACAACATGCTAATTCTAATAGAGATTCCATTTCAGATGCACCAAACTGGCAAAGATTAAAAAGTCTAACAGTACAATGATGGCAAAACATGGAATGAAACCTGCCACTACCAAAGGGAATGTAAATTGGTATAACTACTTGAGATCAATTTAGCAATACCTAGGTCAGTTTAAGATATACATACCACCACCCAGTGATATGACATTTAAATAAATATCACAGAAAACGGAGGTGTGGTGATAATAACTATATTACTTCCTATCTATTAATCACTGTTAATAGGTATTATGATGCCCTTCTAGGATGAAATGCTACTCAATCATTTTTTTTTTTAACTCATTTCCTGTTTGCCCTGAGAATACTTGCCAGTGGTACTTGCAGCTGCAGCATTTATCCTGCGATAACTCATGGACTACGGTCCTAACCTTGCCTCCAAAGTTTGCCACAAAACATCTTGCTTTTATTATTATTTTTGCATCATTCTAGAATATCGATAGTCTTTGGAAACAAATGACATAATTCTATTTATAGCATTCTGTTTTTAGTAGTGGTATTTCTATTTACAAAATATCATAATTCTCGATTGCTGAAAATGTCAAATCCTAAAAAATGTAGCATTCCTATGCATGATGTTAACAGAAAGCTGCACTTTTTTTTCTAAATAGGAAAAGGGTGAAATAAGGCAGTTGTGTCCTGACTCAGAAAAGACCCCAAGTGCATTAAAAAACATATAATAGTACAAAACGTATAATTTTACTTATGGGGAAGAAGACATATACACCTACATTCTCAAATATTCACACACATGCGCACACGCACACACTCCCTTGGGAAGGACACATGAAACATCAACAGTGGTTACCTCTGGAGAGTGGGCTTGGGGACTGGGGGCATTTACTTTTATGTTTCTTGTTTAAACTATCATGTAGCATTTTAATTTTTAAAAATTTTGCGTGTAGCAATTTTATAGTTTAAATTTAAATCCTGACAAAAGGTTGTGAGAAAGTGTATAGGAAACATCAGCACAATGCTGATAATTGTCACAGACGGGTAATGAGTATACGGACAGGTCATGCTGTTCTTTTTACCTTTGAATAGGTTTGAAAAGGTTCATATTAAAAAGTTTAATAATAACCAAGTGAAAAAAATATATATATTTCAACCTAGTCTCTGTCCCATAAAATTACTTTAGAAATAAACCCTATCATCAATATTCACTCAGTGTGAACATGTTCTCAGGAAGGCAGATGGGCAGAGATAACCTCTAAGATCAGACACTGGGATTTGATGAGGTTCAGTTACAACTAACAAATTGAAACCAATAAGAAGGACCACATTAGCATAAGTAAAAACGAATCAAAATAGAAAAGTTTACACTTCATTTTGAAAATCCAATACTTGTAGCACACTGAAGTACAAAGTCAGAGAAAAAAGCTGTCATGTATCCATGGCTCAAAAAAAGATAAGCCCAGAGACCTACAAAGACAAAATCAGTCAGACTTAGGCAGGAATACAGAAAGGTCCAACAGGGCAGATGCCAGCTGAATATATTAATACTAAACAAGCTGCTTCCAATAAGAGCAAACTCCAGGTCTGAGGAAAAGGCACAGTCAATGTGAAATAGAAACTCAAGCAATGATATGATCAGGGTCCACAATAATGAGCAGTAATCAAAGAAGAGTGTGAAAATGTAACAGAGAAGACAGAGAAGTGATGTAATCCTGGAACCATGAGCTGGAGGCAGCAGGGCCCAGGATGTTGATGCCGGAAATCTGAGGACAAAGAACTGAGAATCAGGGCAGGGTGAGCAGAGTTCCCACGGCTTCATGTACCAGCCCTGCCCTGTCTTACAGGCCTGTCCCTTCAAGCACTTCCCTCCAGCAGCCTAGAGTGAAGTGTCAGACTGGACGTGATCTGTAAGAAACCTCTGAAACAATGGATCTTAACCTTTTACGGATCATACAGCCCTTTGAAAAAACTGATGAAAGCTACGGGTCCCTCATCTAAATCTCAGAAAATGCACAAATATTGTACATAAAGGCAAAGATTCATAGACCCTCCCTGAAGTATTTAACTGGTTCCCTTTCTGAAAATGCATTAGTCAGTCAACTGGAAGAATCTAGTCTGGGAACTATCACAGAATTCCAGCTAAGAGAAAAGAATTCTAGAAGGAGCCCGAGCTCACTCTCGCTCTGTGATGGGATGTTTTGGCCACCCTACCAGTTGGCTATGTCTGGCTCTCTATCCTGTCCCTCCCACTCCTGCCATCTTGCCAGGCCACTATTCAAAGCTGGCTCTCAATGCTGGGTCTCTCCCTTTATTTACCTCTCCCCAGCTAGGTCCTGGTTCTCTGGTGGCTTGTTCCA
This sequence comes from Pteropus alecto, assembly GCF_000325575.1. Classification (NCBI taxonomy): domain Eukaryota; kingdom Metazoa; phylum Chordata; class Mammalia; order Chiroptera; family Pteropodidae; genus Pteropus; species Pteropus alecto. Next base: position 6,825,181 of record NW_006441386.1, read on the forward strand.
CCTGACTCAGCCTCATTGCAACCTGTGTTCCCCCTTGGCTACATCCCTCTACCTCTTCTCACTGCTGGCAGGAATGAGGCAGCACATTGTGGTGCTCCCTACCTGCTTGGAACACACATCAAGCTCTCTTGAATGGTCCTCTAAAACCACCCCTTTCTGGTTCAGGCTGAAACTGAACCAGAGAGCACCCCAAGCCTCTCCCCTCATTAGGGGGTGGACAGGATTTACAGCACAGCCCTGCTGCACTTCCTCTGATGACAACTGTCAGTTTATGATTAGCAGTTGCCACAGTGCCATTGTCAAGGGAGCAGGATATGTATATTGTCAAAGAGGTGTCAAAAATGCGACCTACCTGCCACCCTCATTTCAAAACAAGGTTTACATTATTTAATATGTTTCTAGTTACACCCAGCCATGCCTTTTCTTCTCATGAAAATGTCTTGATAGAGTAACCTATATTATTTGGTCCACAGCCCACCTATGCCCACATCAGCTGGGAGTTTGTTAAAAATACAAATTCTCAGGCTCCCCCATGGGACCAGCTGAATCAGAATTTCTGGGGAGGGCCCCTGGAAGCTGTGTTCCAGCAAGCCCTCCAGGAGATTCTAACGAGGCTAAGATTTTGGCAGCACTGGCTTATACTGCCCACTTTCTTACTTCCTGCCCACTACTCACCCAGGGCAGTCTTGTCTTTGTCCTACCACTCACTCCACTGTTGTCACAGGTCACCTTGAGCTGCGCACATTGGCAAATGCAGTGAATATTACTCAGTCCTTATCTTTCAAGTCCTCTATGCTGTTAGATTCCACACTGCTGGTTACTCTTTGAAATTGGACCCTCTAAAGCTGCAGTCCCCAGCCTTTTTGGCACCAGTGACTAGTGCTCCTACGAGAATCTAATGCCTGATGATCTGAGGTGGAGCTGAGGCGGGATGCTAGTGCTGGGGAGCAACTGCAAATACAGATGAAGTTTTGCCTGCTTGACTGCTGCTCGTCTCCTGCTGTGTGGCCCAGTTCCTAACAGGCCACTGACCAGTACTGGTCTGCGGCCCAGGGGTTGGGGACCCCTGCTCTAGAGGTTCTTTACCTTTTCTGGTGAGAAACCCCACTTGGGAAGCTGATGGAAGCTGTGGAATCTGTATATATATGCACGACTATTCAGGGCTTCATGTAACCCTGAAACCCAACATGGACTCCCAATTAAAGCTCCCGTTCTACTTTCCTGGTTTTCATGGTAGCTCACTCCCCTGGTTCCTTTTTTCAGTTCCATGCTGGTGTTTCCAGGGTCCATCCTTGGCTCGCTGTCTTCCTCTTTCTATGCTTCCTCCTGGATGACTTCATCCACATTCCTGGCTGTTACTGTCCTGCATGTGTTTCCCAGACAGGCCTCTTCTCTGACCCTCAGATTCACGTCCAACTGTGTGCTAGTCACCTCTGCTTAGAAGTCCTGAAGGCACTCCATGTTCCTCGAGCTCCAAATTAAAAATATCTGTCCCGAACCTCTTTCAGTTGGAAATATTTCCATGGACCCAGGTATCAGAGCTGGAAATCTGGGGATCATTCTTGATTCCTTCCCACATCCCAATGATTCTGCTATGTACAATAGTTCCAGAATTCTCTCTCTCCTCTTCACTCACCTCGCATCTGTGTTCATGCACTCATCTGTTGGATGTGATAGTCTCTGGGTTCTAATCCTTTCCCCTTATACCCATTATTCCTCCGGCCACCAGAGGGGATTACTACAAGAGAGAAAATGTTCTAAAAAAGGCTGTTATGATTATCTTATTTGGGATACAATGGATTAAATGAAGAACATTTAGAATGTACGGTTCTGAGTTCTCCTAAAAAATTTTTAGTTCCTATAGATATTGATATATGAGGGTATGAAAGGCAGAATAAGATGTATATTTTAATGAGACTATGTTATTATACATGACAAAAGGGACTTTGTGATTAAATTAAGGATCTTGAGATGGGAGGTTATCCTGGATTATCTGGGTGGGCCCAATGCATTCAGAAGGGTCCTTACGAGAGGGAGGCAGGAAGGGCAGAGAGAGAGAAGGAAATATGATGGCAGAGGCAGAATAGAGGGAGGGATTGAGAGGGAGATTGTGGGTGGGAGAGCACGGGGAGATTTGAAGATGCTCTCCACTGGCTTTAAAGATAGAGGAAGTGGCCACAAGCCAAGAAATACAAGCACCTTCTCTAGGCCATTTATTATAGTAGCCAATAGGGAACTAGTACAGGGGGTTTGCTTACATTCATGGCTATCAATTCAGCTCACACACACACACACACACACACGCACACGCACACAAACAAAACCCATATATACATATATATACATATATGAATATATACATATGTGCGTGTGTATAACCATACCCTATAACATATCAGGATGCCAAGAATAATTATACAACAAAGGCCTGCATCTGTCTCTCACAGCCTTTCCTGTTCAGACTGTGACCATGACTGCTGTAGATGCTGTTACAGTAACAGGGCAGACCACGTCCTTGTGAACATATACATGTCCTTTGTGCTAGAAATGATTTTTGCTCATAGCTATTTGCTTCCTTTGTCTAACAGATCTGAAAACTCTTCTCTGGGTTTTTATGTGAAACTCTTAAGCTTATCCCAGTTCATTTCAACTTCATCCGGGGACTGACTTCTGTGGCAGAACCTTATAGGGAGTAGTCAAAAAAACCAGCCTAAGACTACTTATCTTCTCCCTCATGTGTCTCAAGGCACTAAGACACTCACTTGAAGTTAATTCTCTATTGCTTAGGCTCACTTCCTTCACCATTTGCCTGTTCCCTATTTACCTAAATAAGTGTCTAGGATTACACATGCCTGGAGGCAAGGCTTATGCACCTAATTATGAACCTAAGAAATTAAAAACAGACTAAGCCAATATCCGATGGAACCTAAGGAAGGGCACAGCAACCTTCAAGATTTAATCACTTCATCCTACAGATGATGAAATGGAAGCCCAGAGGGGTTAAATGACTTGGCTAAAGTCACAGTTAGAGAGCTAAGACTGGGAAGCCAAATTTCTCATCATTCAACCCTGTAATGAATGGTAGAGGGCACTTCAATAATCACTGATTTTGAAGATTAGAAAAAGGAATCTAGTTATCTCCTGAAATTTAATTAAGTAGCCCTCATTGATACCTCACCCACAGAGATCACAGAATCCACTAAAGTAATCCTTAGTAGGAAGCAGATTTGGGGTTCATTACAACTACCAAGGATGCAGAGAGAGGTGAAGGGGCCAAGAAATTCTACCAGGGGAAATGCTTTCCCAGGAAAGGGCATAATGAAAAAGTGCCAACCTAAGTGCAGTTATTTATAGTCACACAACAAAGGGATGACTTCTGTGACACTTCCTGAGCTGGGAGAAAAGGCATTTCACAGATATCCAGAAGATCAAGAGACTGTGTCTACCAGTTTACCTGGAAAATGACATGGCCCTCATTTGATAACAAAAGAATGCCTGCCTGGCCCAATTACCCTTGAGAAAATACAACTCCATTTTGAGGTGAAAAAAAAAAAGTGAAAATGCAGGGAAAGAAAATCAGAAGAATAATATATAAAATTATAAAAATACAATTAAATAAGTTATTATTTGCTCAGAACTCAGATGAGTCTAACTGGAGGCATAAAATATCTTTATAGACTCAATAATAGATCAAAGAGTTTCTTCTTTATCTCCTGGGGAAGAAAGGGATCAAATAGATTCTGTGTAGATCCAGTCACATACTGTGAGAGATGATGATCTGCTTCCCTAGGGTTTCCTGGCAACTGACCAGTTGGGCCTGGACACAGGAAGGCTGTTTTGGAACAAAGGAACCCCTAACCCCAGAGGATGCCTCCAGCCTCAGCACTGGCACCAAGCTCTGTGGGGCCCGCTGCTCCAGTGCTCACTTTGGGCCAAGTCTTTGAACCAGGACTACACCCCAGAATCTCAACTACAGAAGTGCTCTCTACACAGCCTGGCCTTTATTTCCACCTGAGCCTCCTGGCGCTGCTTGGACTTCCCAGAAAATATTTTTTAAAAGTCTGTTAAGATACCCTTTTCCTGAGGCTGGCCAAGCAATATGGCTCAATCCTCTTAATTCTACAGCCCAAAGGCTTCTGGCTTCTCTTAAGTTGAAAAGCAAAGAAGTTGGAGTAAATTCCTAAACATCTAAGAGAGGGATAAAAAACCCATGGCCACCCAGAGGTAACATTCCAACTAAAGAAAGAAGGTGAACATATTTAAAGCTTCAGATTTCATCTGGGGTTTGCATTTCAAACCAAATGAAAATGGTCAGTTGTTTACACATATACACAAAGACCTCCACAGTAAAAGAGTTCAATCTGCACTTCCCAATCTGTAAAATTGAAATAATTATTGCTACCTCAAAGGAATATGGGGAGATTAAATGGGTTTATAGACATTATGAAGTACTATAGACATGGAATGATGCTCAGACTCCAGAAAAACTGCTAAGCAACCCCAAGCATTCCT
>NW_006441386.1:6829733-6831167 GCF_000325575.1 Pteropus alecto
TCAAAGATAAGCATAATGTGAATTCCAGAGGCCATACAGAAGACAGTGACACATGTAACTATATAAAACTCAAAACAAAACAACTGGAAGAAAATATTTAAACTTATATACCAGTCATTTAACTTCTTCACATAGAAAGGGGTTCTTAGAAAACAACAATAAAAAAATGACCCAAGAGAGCAGTGTGCAAAGGATATGACTAGGCAATTTGCATAAAGACTATAGGTGTCCAATAAATATGCAAAAAGTTGCTCAACTTCACTAGAAATTGGGGAAATACAGATTAAAATACAGCACTTGTATCCACTATTTTCAGAAAAAATAATCCACCTGAGGAAAATCTGGGAAGCTGGCATAGGAGTTAGCACTCAGTGCAAAGCCCTTCTTTCTGGTATTTAAGGATCCTAAAACATTTTGGTTGGTCCCCACCTGCTCAGCTTTAAGAAGAGTGAGTTGAGAAACTGTGCCCAGGTATACAGAGCTCCTGGTCAGTTTTTCTACTGTTTCATTCTTAAATGTGAATAGGCAACAAAGAAACACAATTGTGGAAAGTCTGCAACATGGAAAAGAGAAAGGTCAAGGCAAATATGCAGAAAAATAAACATTTCAGAGAATAAAAGAATATATGCAAGAACAGTCCTTATTTTTCAGAGATGCTTAGGGAAATACGTGTGGATGAAATTATATGATTACTGGGATTTGCTACAAATTAATCCAGCAGTGCTGGGGGTAGAAGAAGAAATGGGTGGGGTCACAGATGAAAACATTGGCTTTATGTCGATAATTGTTAAAACTAAATATTAAGTACATTGGGGAATCATTATACTATCCTCTACTTGTAAGTTTCAGATTTTTTATTATACAGAGGCAGGAAAAAGAGTGAGATACTATGAAAAAAAGGAAATCTGAAAAGAGCACGTGGATTCAAATATTTGATTGCTGAAATGAAAAAAACTAATGGAAGAGTTAAAAAATGAAGCACATTTCTAGGAGTGCAGGAAGAGAAAATTTTAAAGGGACATAAAAGATAGAGAGAGTCCCACAGGAAGTCCAATGTCCAACCAACAGGAGGTCCTGGAACAAGAGGACAGGGAAGAGAGAGGAAAATGTCATTAAATAAATATTACAGAGAATTCCTTAGCTTTTAAGAACCCAAGCCTCTAAAATTGAGGTGCCTATCTAAAAGACTTGAGCATCTTGGGGTACCTTGACATATTATTTGAAATTTTGGATAAATCAAGACTAGAGAAATAGTAAATGATTCTAGACAGAAAGGAAATAAATGATTTCTCAGAAGTGACCATCTAAAAAACAGGCTGTCCTTAGATTTTTATGTGGCATCTGGAATTGATGATGGTAAGTTCTAAGAAGAGACAGGAGTACTGACAGGAGGGAGGAGTCCTCGTGGGGGAGGCAGGGGTGTGGGCAGGGGTG